>NW_009952707.1:936413-940528 GCF_000747805.2 Chaetura pelagica | reverse complement strand
TGGCTGCGGAGGGTGCAGGAGAAAATGTACTCCGGCTCAGCAGCGGATTGAGTTTCCTTTATTGTGGGGGCCCCTCATCTTTCCTCTGCTGCAGGAGGAAGGGAGAAGGCTTGGTTTTGGCCATAGGCTAAAGATAAGAGCCTGCGTAAAAGAGGAAGGCTAAGCCTCTGTCCTGCAGCGATAGGCAGATGACACGTGTCAAGCAAGAGCAATACTGTTCAGGGGAAGGTGTCTTGGGGTGATGGCGTGAAATGTTTGGAAACAGTTATTGGTAGAGTAGTGTTAGCAGAAACCTTATTTCATGAGCAGGTTCACTTACATTTTTTGCTAACTTTTCTGATAGTTCTACTATTCTGATAAATTACTCAAACCTTTTCAGTTGCTTTTTGTCAAATGTCAATAATTTGTTACATTTACGTGTTATGTGGTATATTTATATGGGAAGCTTTCTAAGGCAAAGCCTTACATTTTGTAGAGTTTAGCAAAATGTGGTGCTGATCCTTAGGTCATGTCCTTGAGCAGATCATTTAAACAAATAACAATACTGAATTTTAGAAACAAATTTTTCTTCATACAGTTTTACAGGTAAGTACAAGATGTATGTAGGAAAAAGGTAACTTTACCTTGTATTTGCTTTCTTAAAATCCTGAGGTTTAAAGGACTGTGTTAAGTATTTTTACAGGAAATAAATATCCAGAAACTTCAAACAAGGGATGGAGTGTAGTAGCTAGTATGCTTATTTGTTTTTTAAAAATAAATTAAAAACGTCAGACCAGGGGTAGAATATCCTAGCCATCTTCTTAAATATTTCCTTTTAAAACCAAACAAACGTAGAGATAAAGGAGACTGGCAGGAGAAACCTTGTGGCATTAGTTGTAGTAAACTGGAGCAGACAAGATGATTAATAAAAGCAGCTAGCTGAGGTGTTTTTTTTAGTTATATGTATTAATAGTATCCCTGTTGGCTTTAAAGTTGTATTCAGAATATACATATGATTCAGATGTGTATTTTTAACTGAGTCATTGGACTAGGGTTTTGAATGCACTTTTATTTGTAGGGAGGGGAAGTGTGGGTAAAGAAAGATGAATGCTTGTTAATATAGATAGGGATATCTTTAACACACAGTATTAAATCTATAAACTTTGTATACTGATAGTGCTAGTTTGAGTTGCTTTTCGTCAGCAAATTTTCTCAAGTTCTTTATTTTGCCTGTATGCATTCTATAAGTGAAAGAAACTGAACAGAATATAAGAAAAATCAAATTGAGGAGGAAATCAGATTAATTATTTGTGTTAAGCCCATCTAGTTTTATGTATGTGTATTTTTAATAGATGCTTATCTTAAACTTTTCCAATGGTTTTCAGTATATCTTCATTTTTATTTCAGTGATAGGAATTTTAACAAATGTTATGCTACAGGATTCAGATTAAGTCCTTCTGAGATTCATTAATAGCCTTCTTGCAGAGAACACTGAGAGTTATGAGTAAACAGAATTCTCCAGGTCTCTGAGTTCTCAACAGCCCTCTCATAAATATTGCTATTATGCCATTATCAGCAGCTGAAGGCAACGCAGATCATTTGGGGTTTCAGTTCTGCCCTTTAGGGGTGGATAAAGGATTACAGTTCATGTTTTTGTCCCTTTCCAATGGGCTGAGTGGTATCTGTTGTGTAGCTCTTGTGCTGTTTTGAGGATTAAACTGGCATGTGAACCTGTGTCTGCTAAAGATGAGTACACAGCCGTATTTTTACTTTGCATTCCAGAGTAAAAGAGCTAGAAGAAAGCTAATATTGTTTGTTTTAGGCAGATCTGGGGAATGACTAATGATCTAAAGGAGTCGATGGGAAAAGTACTTTGGTTCTTGTCTACAAGCTTACACCATGCCATGGTAGATACGGTAGTTGGATGTGTCTATTACATTAACAGCCTCTGTGTTTTAAGAATGGAAAGATAAGTATTAGGTTGTTTGTAAGTCTTCAGTTTGTGCTTTTATGTATATATATCTGTGTATGGTAACAGGACCTCAGATTGCTGTTTTAAAGTGTGTCGCATGTGTTTTTTTCATTAGCTTTTTTAAAGAGTAATAGTATGTTTTCAGTAATACAAAATACTAGTGGTTTCACTACTGCATTTAGAGAATCCTAGTCTCATTAAAATTTTTTGTTTGGACTTTGCATAGGTTCAGTTGCATCTCTAGAGTACAGGTAAATCAGGGCCTTGTAATTCTTGCTCATAACTTTGGTGTAAAGTTCTTATTCATTTGTAACAAATGTATTGAAGCATTTTCTAATAACCCAGTGTTGGGATTTTTTTTATGGTAAGATTTTTGCCAGAGTTGTACAGACACCTAGTAAATTTGTTCTTGCATCTCTACCACTGCCTGTTGCTTGCTCAGCTGTTCCTGTAATTGTGTGACCAATGGTGGGGGCAATGACTATACCAGTTCACTAGATCTAGGTTTCAGTGTGAACTGGTCGATGTTCCTTTTCCTTCCAATCCTCAATTCCTTTTCTGTCTTCATCTGAAAGATAAGTTATGCAATTTAGTCGTCTTTTATATCCAAGAAGACAGAAGGCATTGAGTAGCATACAGGACATTACTGCACCTTGGTAGTAAATGCTAATCATGTTCTTTGTTTCTAGGTGACAGTTTTTCCCCAATTAGCCTAGTAAAGCAGAATAAGTAAGATAAAAATGGAAATAAGAAAATAGTGCTGTTAGAAGGGAAAACACTTCTAGGGCTTTTAGTGTTTCTGAGAGGAAAAGTAGACCTGAAACTTACTTTGGGTAAATCTACCTCAAATGGAAAATAATAAAATATTCTAATCAGGACAATTAATGAGAAAGATGCATATGTTTACTGCTAATGAAAATGAACTTTACCAAGACTTCTCTTGAAAATTAAGATATATCAGAACTTAGTGAATGTTGGCCAGATTTGATTAGAATATAAAAAAGTATGTTCTGCTATGAGGTTTTTGAACTGTCTGTGCCACTAATTAAATAAATGCTATGCAGATACTTTATCAACATGTTCCAGCATGAATTGTCCAAAGTACACCTGTCAGAATAAATATATATATATGTTTTGTACATGCTGCTATTAAAGCAGAAAAGATAGTGTCAGTTCTGTCTCAGCTGACTAATGTGAGTCTCTTCATCCCTACACTAATTAATCCGTTTTAATCTTCTGCCTTGCACAAATAAATTATGTTTCTTGATTAGTATCTCTCTAACTTCCTCATTAGAAGAGCAGGAATCTGATTAAGATATTTTGCAATTCTGTTTAGTAAAGGGGTGCTGTTCTTTTCAATGCTGATGATGTCCTTGTACTTTGATTCCTTTTTATTTAGAGATTCTACAAGTGGTTGTTACAGCTTTTGTAATTTATCAGGTTTTCCTGCTTTTGTTCTTGTGTGCTTTATTGTGAAGCAACAAGGGGCAGTTGTGACAGGTAGAGAAACTGACTAAGTCACTGAGCAGGTACTCTGAAAATCAGATTTAGGAAACAGAAAATCCACACAATTTTACTAAGTTATTGTTCCTTGCAAACAGACACTTTCTGAATAATATTCAGGTAGTTGTGAATAAGGCATGAGAGTAGAACGTAAGATCGTTGCCTGCTTAGTTCAGCCACTGGGCTTCTCAGTTATGGTTGAGTTCCCCTTGTTACATGCAGGCAAGTATTTGAACTGTAGTGTAAGAAGAATGATCAGGATCATTATCTAGTGGCACCTTTAGGTTCTCTGATTAAGAGTTTTTTGCCTAAGATGTACCAACTATTTCTTAGGTAGTACTTGGGACTGGAACCTCAGTCTTTAAATGCTGCTAGCTGAAGTTATTACTCAATAGAATAGCCTTGACAACTGTATAATATATCACCTAATGTTTTTTTGCTGCACTAATACACTTCTAACATCATAAAACATGCTCTTTTCTCTGGTGTTTTGTGGGTGATTAAACATTCCAAAGCAAATGAGTACAGTAGTGTAAGTATAATCCTTAACTTTTTTCTGCAGCTATGCACTGTTTCTCAAACTCGTAATGAGTTTTTTCAGAAGCTGTGAAGTAGATATCTGAAGGCAGAGAATACTTTGAAGATCTGTCAGTGTGCCATT
>NW_009952707.1:859201-936080 GCF_000747805.2 Chaetura pelagica | reverse complement strand
TTCTTCAGCTTAGAATTTCAGTATTTAACAAAGAAGTTTCTAGTATGTTATTTGTTGCCATTTTTAAATGAAGTCCACTAATTCTGTGTTCTGTTGTTTTTAAAACCTGTGGATTTATGCCTACGTAGCTTTCAGTCAGTTTTAAAATATTAATTGTCCTACCACACAAATACTGATGATAGTCTTTATTATCCAGCTTCCTTTTGCTGATAGAACATATCTATATTAATGCAAGATAAAAGTTTGTGGACACTTACTGAAACAGACCTGTGCATGGACTTTGTTACTTTTAACTTACATACTTTAGTCCTGTCAGTGTTAAATTCAATGTGGGAAGGAGAGTTATTATTTTGAACCTTTTTTTTCCAATACATAACAATTGACACAGTAATGCAGTAAAATATGTACGTGTTCCTATGTCCCGTTGTTCTGTTGTATTTGAAAATATATTGGGGTTTAAGTATGACATTTATGTCTCTAGAAAATTGTTGAATTACATAAACATATTCAGCCTTCTTACTCAGTTTGGAAAAGTTTTTTATTCCTTTTGTGAAAACTTAAAGTTGATGTTTTATACTTGATCTCTTTGATAATATGATGTACCTTCAGGTAAGCTATGTACTCTAACATTTTGTTATTTTTCTAGTCTTGAACAAAATATTCTTAAAACAACACTACTAGTAGCTAAAGAACTGGTACTTGAAAATACTAGTAAAATTTTAAAATTTTACTTTAGATTTTTAAAGTCTTTACATTTTTATGTAAACGTCTGATAAAATTATAACCAACCTCATCATAGTTACACCCATTGTGACATGTGAAGAATTTTCTGTGTTTTTTGCAGTGTTTGATATGTCATCAGCTTGCACCGAGCAAATGGTTTTGCACAGCATTGGCAGATGAAGTAGCTTCTAAAAGGATGATGGCAATGTTGTAAAAAATTAAGGAATAAAATAGGTAGAAATCCCTTGTTCAATTTATTCTATGAGATTGTGACCACAAGGAGACTTCAGGTGCTTCTGAAAAATGCAAACAGTTTATGTTGGCAGCTTTGTGAATAGCTGAGAACTGGTGATTGTGCTGCAGTTTAGGTGTAGCTTCTCACTTCTTCATAATGACATGTAATAAAAGAAGACATGAGGAAGCATGCATAAATACCATAGGTTTGATAAATGCTCTAATTTTGAAGCTGTATGAGAAAGACACTTTATATACTATGAAAGCGTTCAATGTAGATAATGTCTGAAAACAGATGTAAATTCCATTTTTTTATGAAGTTTGGCAGAGTTGTGCAGGAGCTAGAGGAATTTAAGGCATGTATGTTTACCGATTTGTATCAGTATTTTGTTCAGATGGGTAACAGTGACTGAATTAAAAGGAAAAAAAAAGCAGGTGTAACAACTTAAAGCAGTCCTTGTTTCTTTGTAAACAAAATGTCATCAGTTAACTATGGAAAGCAGTCTAGGTCCTTCCTCATTTATATGTTGTCATGTCTGTACCTTCTATGGAGGCATTATGATTCAGAGTTCCATTTTTTAACATACATGTCTGGTGATTTTATAGTGAAATAAACCTTCACTGCAAAATTGTCCATTAGGAGATAAGCCTAAGAAGATTGGTTCTTCCAGATGTTCTTAAATAAGGCACATTTTAAGTCTCTTAAAATACAGAATTAGAGAGAAAGTAGCCTCTATAAATCGGAAAAGTAAATGATCTCTGGTTCAGCTGTTCCCAGACATGTGCCCTGCACTGTAGCCTTCTCAATAGTCTCTTGAAAACCCTGGATAAATGCACTTACATCTGACCCCATCTTAACTTTTTTGGATTGTTATTTCTGTTCTTTTACAAATGCTTTTTACTACTGACCAAATAATCCACAATAGTAAAAGCAAACTCTCAAAAATGAACTTTAGCCTTATAACATACTCTTTATTTCTGAGACTGTTATTTTTGGACATGTTTAGAAAGTAGGAAGTATTAGGCTTAAGTGTGTAGGTATTACAAAAATAATTTGTCCATATACATTTTACAAGTGTGACAGTTAAAAGTTGGCAGGCAACTCTTGTTTCAGTGAGGTGGCAAACACTTGGGTTTTTTTTAACTACAATTTTGTTTCTAGAGAAGCTTTTCTGAGGAGGTGGCCTTTGAAAAGAACAAATGAATCCATGATATGCATGTGGCAGAGAGTAAAACATGTACCTCTGTTTCCAAAAGGAACAACATTATGGAGGCCCTGCTACAAAATTTTATTTTGTGCTTTTTCACCTCCTTTCTGCATGAGGCCATTCAACCTCAGGAAAACATTCTTTCTTATGGTTTCCTTAGCTAGGGCCATTAGTCTCAGTATGACCCTGGTATTACTCTGTGGTCTTTAGCAGTTATCTTGTATCTTCAGCAGGTTGGAAAAAAGAGTGAGCATGGCACAAAGGTGAAAGCAGTAGGATTGAATAGCACTTTCTGCTATTCTGAGGCCATCCAAAATTGAAGGGGGAGAAGGAAGAGTTACTCCTTCTGTCCTGTGAGCAGCACTGAGACTTACAGAGACTCATACTTAAGGATGAAGGATGTAGTTTCAGTCTTTCAGGATACCAAAGAAAGTTGCAGAATGTCCAGGTGGTGTTAATGTTTAGTAATTTAAATGCCACTACATATAATACATGCATTCCAAATACTCCTCTGCTGGTATTATTATATCACTAAGTCCTTTTCCAGGAAGGGGGAGGATTCTGTTGAGAAACTAGAGGGCTGACTCAGATTAAACCCATTGGAAAACCAACCAGAAATAGTTAAGAATTAGTTATCAGAGCCTGCTCAATATGTAGCTGCATGACCATTTGCACAAGAAGAGGGACATTATAAGGGTAGAAATAAGCAGAATGTCCTACAGGTAGACCAGTGCCCAGCCAACTCGCAAGCAAAGATGGAACCTAAATAAACCTCCTATTTTCCATTTTGTAGCTGAGCATGATGTTATATTGGATGGAATATCTCTTTGGTTAGTTTGGGTCATCTGTCTCATTGTGTTCTCTTCCCAGCTCTGGTGCACACTCCAGTCCACTGGGGGGAGGACAGAGTAAGAATTGCAGAAGGCCTTGATACTGTGCAAACACTGTTCAGTGAGATCTAAAACATGACTGTGTTACTGGCATTTTTTCAGTCACAACTCTAACATATAGCACTTTAGAGGCAGTTTTCTTCATAGAAGCTTGTACTTCAGCCTGGCTCAGCACACACCCTTTTGGTAATTTTCCTTCCTATTTTCCAGTATTGTTCTAGTCAAGAGGATAGACTGAAAGGGCTTCTATAAGTCTTGTGAATCCTTGATATACCATCCTGGGAAAAATAAAGGGAGAAGGTGAAGGTTCGGTAATTAGGAAAGTGGTCAGAATCAGCGTATATATTCTTGAATATGGATGGTATTTTAGGCTCAGTGTGAAGTGTTTTTTTTCCTCACTAGTACGGGACAGAAAACCTCTGTTCAGTTTCACTAGCTTCAAAGCACAGTTGTTGGATTTTGCCTGAAGTATCTCCAGGTATAATGAAGAATTTTAAGTTGAGGATAAATTATGCTATTCAGGTAGTCGCAAACCTGATACCACAAAGTCAGTCAGTCAGATTCAAAATTAAATGTTTATGTCTAAATTCAGAGTTACTTTGCCTCAGGATACATTCCAACACAAGTTATATCAAGTTAACAGCTCAAAATTATTATTTTTCTTGAGACCTTGTTAGGAAAAGTGTATTCAGTTTTCCACAAGTGTACTATAAAATACTTTTTTGTAATGCATGTTTTGTTTCAGGCATTTGAAACAGGAATCTAAATGCACTGATTCCCTGATTAACTCAAGCTTTGCTGCTGTTCGGCACTTGTGTTAAGTAACAATTCGCAGTGCTCTGATAGCATCAGTTTAGGAAGCTGTGTTTTTTAAAATTTGCTTCTTTCCTCTAAAATACAGCCAAATGTGAGTTTGATTTCTTGTTTCTTCAGTAGATGAGTAACTACAGCACTGTTCAGAATGATGGAGACCACTTCCTCAATGCTTTGCTCATTCTGAGGACCTTTATTGTCCCTTTTTTTTTTTTTTTACTTCTCAAAGGAGTGAGCTGCTCACCTGGTTGTATCAGGAAAGCTGACCTTTCAAAAAAGAACTTTGTTGGGCTGTGGAAAAGCATGGAGTGTGACTCGATGGCTGGGGGTAGAAGGGAGTTGTGGGCTGTAAGGACTCTCTGAAGTCCATAGTTCAAAATGCATGTGGTAGAGTTTATAGTGGAAGTGATAACCTCAATGACTGTTCTCCCCTTACTTGCTGTGTATTTGGAATGTCTTCGGCCTTCATGTTTTGAGCAGAATGCAATGCTGTCAGCATGTATTTGGTGGTGTTTAATGTGTTGGACCTCTTGGAATAGACCATTAAATTCCTGTAATGATTGTGGTTTCTCAAGGAGCTGAATTGATAGCAATGTTTAATTGCTGAGACAGAGTTGAACCAAACTTTTTTTCCATTTGTAAGTGTAATTAATGTCTGAATGTTTCTATGTGTTGATACTTTAGTGCAGACTATTTTTTGTGACTGAAGCTATGGAGTTGCACTTTATACTTGTAATTACTGGAAATGCACACCCAGTGGTTAACTAAAACTTGGCACGTGCGCCCCAAAGTTCGACCAGTTTGATGTGATAGTCACTAGTCACTTGTGTGCATTTCATATGACTGTCTTAAGTTGCTGAAGCTACATGAAGTTTGAGAATTGCTGTCTTAGGCTTAATCATCCAAGTAATTTTGTGAATGTGAGCCTGATGTCATTTGCTACTGATCTCTTTGTCTGTCTTCTCTATTGCAAGGATTTGTGAGAATTATTTATAGGGTGTGGACATGTAAGAACTTTTCTCAATAGGCCATTAACTTTATTTGGCAGTCAAACTTAACACATGTGTTTTTTAAGCTGTTGATCTGAAACTTGTGATTTTACTTACTGAGCCATGCTGTCAATATTTTTGCCTGCTGGAAATAACAGGAATTTTGAAACAGTGGGTAAAATCTACCTGAGGTTTGAGCATAGGTTTAGGTTTCACTTGCAGTCTCTAAAAATAATTTTATACAAACTTAAATTAAAATCTTAGGAGAATCTTCTGTCATGTGAAAAATAAATTATGTGTATTTGTATTGGTCCTCATAAGGTTAGTAACATGCTGCTATAGAATTTTAATGAACTCAGCGGTCAAACTGAGAAATAGCAAGCCCACCTAGATGTAATGTTAAAACTACTACAGCTTTGCATTTGAATGTTGTTTTAATAGATCTCATGACACTACATTTTTGTTCCTTGATTTTCAACAAATACAGAAACTATATGGTCAAAGCTAAGTCATGTTGCAGATGGCACTAATAACGCTTCCTTTGTTAGCATATACAGAATTACAGCTTTAATTACTTGAGTGCTACAATATGCTTTATACTCTGCAACTTACAGATGCAGATTTTTCATGTAAAAAAGATGAAATCATTCTTAGAAAGATACTTAGGATAAATGTTTATGTGGAATGGTGCTCTAGCATGTCCATTCATGTCAGACCTGTGTGTGGGTCATGTGTTGGTATTCTAAAGAGTCTTTTCCAAGTCTGGTCTGATGCATAGTCTGAAATGTTCTACATGGAGATTTAGGAACATAATCTCCTTTCTAGAATTGGAAGACTGTAAAACATGGAGTGGCTTGGGAAGAAAATGTCAGTATTTCAATATTTTTTTAAAGGTCAACGCTTGAAATTAAAATTTCGAGTATTTATTGACCAAAACATAGCTTGAGAAGGCTTCTGTGGCAGAATAATCATAGGATGGCTTAAGTAGCAGTCTGTTTGCCTTTTAGGTGCATATGCAGTTGAGGGGCTGCAGCTTATTTTACAAAGCTGCTGGTGGTGTGTATACCATGTTACAGTATCACAAATTAGCAATATCAAAATTTGAGGACTTCTCACAAGTACAGAATAGACGTGCTTGCTACCTGAGTAGTTGCTCTTGCCTCTTCTGAGGAAAAGGCTGTAGGCTATTTTTGTATGGACCTGTGAATATCACATGTATGTTACCATGAAATGCCTGAGCTATACAGCTAATATGCTTATCTGTTTTGTGAGCTGTAATAAATTATTTGTTTGGTGAATTCCAGAGTATTTATTGGGATAAAATTTAGGCAACTTTGCATATAGTATTATCTAATTTCTCTTAATTGTACTACAATGCAAAAATACCACGGTGAAAGGAAGTTTTCTGTAAAATGCAGAATCAAACTAGTGGCTATTATAAAAAACTCTCATTGAGTGGTAGAGTGAATGCCTTAATCGAAAAGTAGGGAATGCTGCATTTGAAAGACAGACACATCTGTGTGATTTTGTGATTTGTCTGTTGGAGCAGCCAAAGGCTATTAGTTACTTCTAAAATTCCTGAGCACTGTATGAACAGTATAATTTGTACATTTAATTCATATGTATTGTGGAATATTGAAAATAAACTTTTGTCATTCATAATTTATGCAGATTTAAATAACTCTTGGAACTCTTCCAGCAGTCCTTCACTGAGAAATCAAAAGTTGAGAACCCAGCCTAAGAGTATTCTTATAACAGAATATTATAAGAAGCAGGCTGTAGAAACTCCTGTCCAGTTCAGGTGAAGTCTGGAGTCTGTCCTCCTCTTCTACTCTCCACTGCATGTACCAATAAAAACAGCACACTAGAAAATTACGTGTACTAGACTTGCTTGTCTCTGCAGAGAAGGAATTCAGGCTATGGCAAGGGCTCTTTGGAGATTCCAATGAGGAGGGAAATTGGAAGACTTAAATGCTGATTACTATCTATCATAATACTGTAAACCACTGGTTTAAAAATTATGCTTCAGGGACTTTATTAACCTTTAAGTCACTTCAGCAAAATATAAGTAACTGTCATTTGAGGGCAGGTAAGACTAGCAAGTAACAAATTATTGAAATTGGTGGTTTGTTCTCTGATATTATAGTTTAATTTTTAAAAACTATCAAATTTAAAATTACAAACTGGTGTGTAAAGAAGTCTGTACAATTACTAATCAAAACTGAAACTTCAGTTCTCTATGCAAAGAAAGAAATCTTGTCTTTTGTGTCATCCTGCTGAGAAGTTAAACGCAGTCAGTAATCTAATTTAGGCTGCTTTTGTAGGTCACCTGGTGGGGCAAATAGGGCATGTCAGTAAAGATTGTGTTGTTTTTTTGGTTTGATAATCTTGGCTGAGAGCGCAGTTGAAAAAATTTTGAAAAGTGCAGTGATGTTATTAGCATCCTAATTCTTGCTTCCTCTTTTTTCTTTTCTGAAAAAAATACAAAGTGCAATACTTCAGATTCAGAAACTAGTTAATCTGATGTTTGTCCGTAGTTAGAAAACAGTTTTCTACAGGTAATGTGTATTGTTGAATATTGATGATGTAACAGAAATATTAAGGTAGGCCTTCTGTAAGAGTGTTGGAAATGAGAAAAGTCAGTAACTTCATCACTTGGTTACCATCGGCAGAATACTTCAAAAAGGTTTCATATTAATAAAAACTCACCTGTGGGAAATAAATCAGGCATGAGGAACAGTTTTATATGAAACTGGATAGTGTTATAACTTATAAATGCAACAACATACTGAATTAGAGTTATATGCTAATCTTGCATTTGGGCCATTTGAGGTAAATAGCTTACCCATGTCTGAAGGACTTTTTTAGTATAATGAAGGATTTTGTTAGCATTAATTGTTTATATTTTCATGCCCGTTCATTTTTACTTTATGAAATGTAGTCTATAGTGTATTACAACTTAACATTTTATGTAACCCTGCTCCTGTGGTAATTTAAATATTAAAATAGTGTGCGCTGAACTTCAAGTTAATAGAGAACTTGTTACAGTATTTGGAGGCTATTCCTTTTAAAGTTATTCTGTGAATGGTGGTTTGGAACTCAGTAATGAACTTATACTATTAAACTGACTTTATGCAAAGAAAAGGCAATTTGCTATTTAAAGGAATTATTACTTTTTAATAAGGATTTACTATTTTTTAATAAAGAATTATTACTTGTTAATTTTGTTTTTATATACTATAGGATATGTTTTGGAGTTGCAGACAAAGTATCTTTGCTGAAATGAAGAAGAAATTTTCACAGGTAGACAGATGAAATATACTTTATATAATTATAAGCAAGATACATAGTAACAGCATGATGCTGTAGCTTTTATGTATTTCTTAACATGAGCATGAGGTATTGCATTTTTTGTGCATGTTCTTAAATACAAAGATTATGTACATATTAAATGCAGACTTGGAGTAGAAGCTTCATTCTGAATATGTTTGTATGCTTTTACACATGCTTTTTTGTGGGTTTTTGGCCTTCAGTAGCTTTTGATTAAAAAATTGTATTGTGTAGCTGTCATTTTATATTATGTAATAACTAAATTAAGCTTTATGTTTACTTTGGGGACTCAGTTTGGTAACAGCCTGTCAAAATAGTTTAGAGGCCTGTCACTGGCTGGATTTTGCCCTTTGCACTATTTTTGTAGTAAAGTGGCCACAAACAAGATGTTTACATTGTTGTCTGATAGTTCAGATGATATGTGTGAATGATTGCCATAAACTGAGTTCTACAGAAGTTATTTTTGGTTTATCTATTTACTATGAACAACTTGAAGCAGTGTCAGCACAAATGATGGCTTGATACTGTTTGCTATACTAACTCTGAGTTAAACCAGTTTTGTCTGTCAGAATTACATTTGTGAACAAGAAAGGTGATTTGTCTAACATGGAGCATCTAGCAACCCAACCATCAAATCTCCTGTAATCTTCTGTAATTTGTTAGCTCAGTGTAATTTACATCTTTCATATGCTATCTGTCTAATTTTCTGTAGTAACTCCAATGTAAGTCTACTGATTTACTGCCATAGGTAGTGGAGAAGGTTTGAGTAGGAGGAGTTGAATACATAGATATCCTCTGCAGAGAGGAGGGGTGTTAAGGTGTTGGTTACGTAAAGGCAGAAGGATGACAAGGAATTGAGTCTCCAGTGGAGAACTTCTGCTCCTAACATGCTCACATACAACATTGATCAAGTTCTAGAATCAGTGGGAATTACTAATCTCAGTTAATTTATATTTTCCTAGGTTAAGCTGAATGAATAGTAGCAAATGCCTCTTACCTCTCTGCGCTTTTGTGTAGAGGAGGGTAGCTTCCACCCAGAGCAAGCCTCTACCATTGCAGGGGAATGTGTCAGAAGTGTATGTTAATCTCATGGGTTTGTTGGGTTTTAGCTGCTGCTCATCTTCTCCAGAAAGATCAAGAAAGCAGACCACTGAACAACCTTCATCTTCTTGTTTGTAACCACACAATGAAGGAGACAAATCTTGTGCTTGTTGTTTAGCCAAAAAAATAAACTGAAGAATGAAGCTGTGCTGGGAAATTTAAAGGAAAGGACTTGGAATTTCACCCTCTGGTGAAATTTAGTCTACTCAGTTACAGCCCTCTGTGCCTCTGTGGGTGCTGTGGATGGAAGTGAGGATATAATATGTCAAGATTACTTTGACTTCTAAATTGTGTTTTCTTCTTAATGTTTGGTTAATGTTTCAGGAGTAGTTTTTCCTGGCATCTTGGAAAGTAGTTGATAAACCTAAAGTTCTCCAGTGAAGGTTATTTTTATGTAGATCAAGTGTTACAGATTTTCTGAAAATGGCACATTGAGTCTTTTAGAGCAAGCAGTTAACAAAGATTTTCGCAGAGAACATTGCATTTGATAAATGTAGAGAATTTTTACTTAAAAGTCTTTAAAAAAATCATCAGTCTAAAGCAAACTAACATAATACAGATTAGAGGGAGTTATTTGCCCATCTCTGACAGCTTTTTTCTGATGATGATAGGAATAGATACTGCAGTCAGCTAACATTTTATTTTATAGTTGCATGAAGACTTCCAGCTGATCGTGAAATTTTGTAAAATGATGAGACACAGCCTCAGCAAAAATGTTTATTGTTCTTTTTAAAAGTTTTGGTGGTGTAAGAGCACTCATAAGGGACTGGAGCACTTTTGTGCTGGGCATTAGTGGTGTGAGGCTGGTTGTGTAGAAATACAAGGGATGCTGAAGTTTAAGTCTTCTTTGTAGTTCCTTATTCTCTAGAAGGTGCTTATGATATGGCTGATGGTTTTACTGTGAACACAGGGCTTGCTATTTATTGTTTTTATCCACTGAAAATTGTAAGCACTGCATGTTTCTTTTTGGTTTTTAGATTATGTGCCCTTTACTCATGGATTGAGATTTGGGTGCTCTCACGTGTCTTACTAATGCTTCCTATCTGTTACAAGTAGAAAAGGACGAGTCCTTGAGGATTAATTATTCCTTTTACTGAACTGACACTGTCTTATGTGACTTGTATTTAAATATTACTCACTGTTCTAAAGCTTTGGAAAATTGAGAAGATCAGTTGATCATGCTTAGATTTTTAAGTTCCTGAGTTTTAAGTGTTGGGAAAAGGCATTTTCTTGGCTTACCTTTGTCTGTAAAATTCTGTCACTGTTCCATTGCCACTTTTATCCAAGATAACTATTTAAATTTCAGATATATTGAAATTGCTGTTTAAAATCTTACTGCTTACTTATTCTAGTATCCATTTGGCAATGTTAATTTTCTTACTCTGTTCAGGCAGAAAAATTTCTCCTGTGTTTCACACAGCAGGAGATTTAGTAGCAGAAAGCTGGTGGCTTGATTATGAAACATTGTTTAGTGATCAGCTTACAAGTTTATTTGGAATCTTGCAAATCATCTGAGTTGCATTCCTAAAAGTGAAAGAAGTTCTACTTCTGCCTCAGCAGGATTTATGATGATGTCAAAGCAAAATATGAGCTTGTTGTGATTTGAAAGTCTGTTCTTTATTTGAAGAAGTCTTCTCTGCTTACTGGCTGAAAATCTGAGCAGAACTTGAGCAGCTTTATCTATCTACACAGGGATCCACCCATCTAAATTCTGTCTTGGTCTGTAAAATTGGAGCTTTACAGCTCCAGAGGTTTTTTTCCAGTCTTCCAAAACTGGAAGGTTCTTAATTTTCTTATGCTTGATTTTAAAAATAAAAACCAGTTTTAGGATCCTTATGTTGTAAAAGTATACCACATTTTACAAGTTAAGTCTTGTTTTGATTTTTCAGTTGAACTCCAAAATGTTCTTAGCCTTACTCATGAATTGTTGCCTGCTGCCATTTCAGGTGGAAAGTGCTGCTGAGGAACCCAGGGTGCTTTGTATAATACAAGATACCACAAATTCCAAGACAGTTAATGAGCGTGTTACCTTGAACCTGCCAGCTTCCACACCACTTAAAAGGCTGTTTGAAGATGTGTCTTCAAAAGTGGGCTACGTGAATGGAAGTTTTGATTTAGTGTGGGGAAATGGAGATAATGTAACTGATACGGTATGGCAAATGTGCTTTTTTTTTTTTTTTTTTCTCTTGATAGCAAGCATTTAAATCTTCACATCGTAGTAAAGTGTTATCTAAATTGTGTAGTGCTCGTTTAATTCCTTTAAAATATATAGTAGGTGCACCAGAGGAGACTGACACCACTATTTTCATTTGACTGAATGTTATTCTGTGTTATAATCTACATTTTAGTCTCAAAATGTGTTCTTAATTGATAAATGTATTCAATCATTAAACAAGAAAAACTAAATGACCATTTATATGTAATGTGACTTTTCATTATTGGTATGTGTTTTTAATAATACCCATGATAATTAATCTCCTCTTTTTCCTGTGAACTTGTTTGAGAAATGTTTTCATCTCAACAGGAGAAAACATGTAGTGATTTTCCATGTTTCTTATACCTATTTGAATTGATAATACCAGATAAAATTATTAATTTCATTGAAAATCTATGTTGATTTTAGTTAATATGATTTCTACAGATACACCTAGAAAACTTCATAAGATTCCTTAAGAAATAGACAGAGTTTTTTCAGGTCATGTTTATACTTGTTGAAATAAATATTTTTATTTTTAAAAAGCATATGCAAGCTATTAGAGGACACGAGATGGTTTGATGTTCTGCAGGAACAGTCCAGTGTCTTTACTCCGAAATAGATTAACCGTTTTTCTGAGTTTTAAACTTTACTGTAATCCTTAATTTATACTGTTGCTTAATCTATTCCCAAGTTCTCTCAGTATTAATGATGAGTGTGTTTTGTTTATACTGGATAATTATTTTCATTTCATCTCAGTATGTCAGAAGCTACTTCAAGCAATGTACTTGGACAGAATCTGTTAATTGTGTATACATTTGTTTTTAAAATAAAGTGGTGGTTTTGTTTTTGGTTATTTTAGCAGACACCAATAGATCAGAACAGTGACAAAACTATTCTTGATGCTGGTTTTGAGCCAGGAAAGAAGAACTTTCTGCATTTGATAGACAAAGACGGTGAGCAGCCTCATGTAATGCCGGTAAGTAAAATCTTCACTTGGGTATATAAGCTATAGTGCTGGGGGAGAGAGATGTGTGTTCTGTGTATTGCTCTTGGAAGGTCAGCATATCAAATAAAATGGGGCTGTGTATTTCTTACAGTAAACTTCTGCAGGGATGTTCTCAACAGACTTTAAGATTACTGTTTCTGTGGAGTAGAACCAATTCCATTAGTAATGATTTGCTGTCACTTCTTATTCATGCTTATCAAGTATTTATGTGATGCTTTGCTATAAGTAGTTTTCTAAGGTTACATAATTAATCTTTGATGTGTTTAGAGATAAGTCTTAACAATACAGATTTAATCATATATCTAATTATTTTCCTCTGGGTGTTTGAAATCAATATTAGGCCATTTTGGCAGAATTCTCAGAAGTGGCAGCCCTGTAGTTACCTACTTCTAAGTTTAACTTCAAGGAAAAAAAAATACAGAGGTAGAGTTTGTGTTGTTAGAAGCAATTGTCTACCAAAACAATATTTGAAATTTCCTCTATAAAATTTGATGCAGTGAAAGACAAACACAGCTGTAGTTGATTTAAATCAGAGATTGGATAGACTAGTGATATATTAAGATTTATTCAGCACTCATGCCATGATAATCTCACTTGGCCTTTGTTGTGGCCTTACTTATCTGAAAAGGTGAGAAAAAGCCCCCATGTTTAAATAATTGTACACAAGGCCAGAATTTGAGGGTGACTCTGGAAGAACACTGAGTTGTAATTTTTATACCTAAAGAAAAAAAGAATACTCTCATTCCGAATTTAACTGTAGAAAGCTTAGACGCAGGAGATACTAAATTGCAAACTTGTTTGTATGCATTATGGTACTGTATTTGATTATACGGTATTCCAAAGGGCGTTTGCTTCCACTTCTGTGAAGAAAGATTTCTCAAGGGATTGAGAAATTGGAAGGCAGAATTAAAGCTACTCAAGTAATTGGATATCCACCATTTTGTAAAATTTGTGTGATACACTAAGGAAACTGATTCTTTAGTCATGAGAGAGAGAAGTAAAACTTGTGGGTATGTAAGTAAAAATTTGTTGTCAATTTTTTGCATAATATCAGTGTATTTATGTTTTTAGGAGGAGACAGGTACAACAGATGACAGTGCACAAGACAGATTTATAGGCCCTCTTCCAAGAGAAGGCTCGGTTGGCTGTACCAATGACTATGTCAGTCAAAGCTACTCTTATTCTTCCGTCCTGAGCAAATCGGAGACAGGTATAGCACTCTCTTTTGTAAAGTCAATGCTAATTTGTAATTATTTTATCATATTTTCAAACAGCAGCACAATAAATTGCAATTTATTTTAAAAACCCAAATCTCTACTGCATTTTCCATTATGTTTTCTACAATATATCACTTTGGGAACAGAAAAGCTGTGTCCCATACTTCTCTTGTGACAGTGCAATTCAGACTCAGTCAGGGGCCCTGCTGTTCAGTACTAATCTGCTGCTGTGTCCCTAGTTGAGTAGTCAAGATTGTATTACCAGTCTTTACCTCAAGCTGTTTGTTCACTCACAGCTTAATGAGTACTTGATACTTGGTTCTGGAGAGGCTGTTGTCAAATCTCTGCTCTCCAAACGTTAACAAAGGTCTTCCCCCTGCCTGCACCATGATTATTCCTCAAGAGGTTCACCTTCCCCTGCCTGGCTCCTCACCAGCAAGCAGAGATTCCACCTGGAAGGGAAGCACAGCTCTGCCTCCCAGACAAGTGCTGGGGCAGATCCCAGGAGGCTGGGTGGTTGTCTTGGCTGAGATTATTTTTTTTTTTTTAATATTTACCAGGATTTTCAGAGTATGAATAAGTAGATTTAATTTCTTCATGATGCTGTGCTTCAGTATGTGCTGCTTACTTATCAACAGACGCTAGTTTTGTATATTTTGGAGGAAATCTTAAAATTACAGTAAGATTAATATAAGTAAATAATTTTGTTTTCAGCAAATACGAATTACAGTGATTTTTAATAGCTGTTTTAATTTGTTATTATGGCAGAAGGTTTTAGAAGGTTGATATGTGTGGACACTTCAGAGATTATTTTTTTTCTTTGTAGTTCTGAGGGGATGAAACAGGCCAATGCAGAAACAAATTGTATCTATGTTAAAACTAGGATATTTTTAGTTGTAGTACATAAAGCAGTATGTAAGTTAGCACACAGTTGTTTCTTAACAAATTCTGGTTTCTTCTGTAAACTTTTTAAATGTACTGATAAAATATTTACAGTTACCTACGTCCTCATTGGTACAGTATTCAGCATTAAATATTGGCTATTATTGTGAAATGTAATTCATGATCACTAAAATAGCTTTGGGAAGTTAATTCTGTTGCGTAAATGTTTGCTCTCTATTGTCCTTGGAAATGAGCCACTGTAATATCCCTACCATTTTTATAGTGTAAATGACAATATATGACAACAGGTAGATGCAGTTCTTTTATAAACATCACAGAATTGCTCTCTTATGAAATATTTTAACTCTTAAAATTATTTCCTATCTTTTTGGGTTATTTCCTTATTGTTCTTGTGTTTTTAGGTTATGTGGGTCTAGTAAATCAAGCAATGACTTGCTACTTGAACAGCCTTCTACAAACACTTTTCATGACTCCTGAATTTAGAAATGCGTTATATAAGTGAGTATATGTAAACAAAGCCTGTTCTTAAATTTGTGCTGACATGTATCAGACCCTTTTGAATTCCTTCCATCAAAATTTCCTTGTTTGGATACTAAAAAAGGTATTTGAAGACAAGCTGGATATACTGTTATACATTATGTCTTATTAAAAGCTTCAGATTTTTAGTAAAATATTAAAATGTTAAAGGCTGTGGCTTGGACAAGCTGTTTAAAGGTTTTACCCCATCTTGCTTGACATCAAGCTTGAAATGAAGTTTGATACCAAGTGCACTTGATGTCTGTATTTATGCAGTGAATGGCTTCAAAATTGCTTCATTTTTTAGTTTTAGTTTGTACATTTAAAGTATAGTATTGTCATTTACTCCAGAAATGAAAAATAATTTCATTTTACTTTTGCCAAGAAACAAAGCTTCAGTTAAACTCTGTAATCTGGCAGACATCTTGAAATGTAAGAAGTGTTGATTTAAATATCTTTTTTGTGTAATGCTTTCAAAGCATTTTTAACTGTCAAATATCTTGTGTTTTGAATAGATGGGAATTTGAAGAATCTGAAGAGGATCCTGTGACGAGTATCCCCTACCAGCTTCAAAGACTGTTTGTTTTACTGCAGACGAGCAAAAAAAGAGCAATTGAAACAACAGATGTTACACGGAGTTTTGGATGGGATAGTAGTGAGGGTAAGATGCAGCTATTAAGCTTGTTTGATTTGTTTCTGCAGCTCCTTGTTAGGAGCCTAAACTGCTATTGGTGGGAGAAAATACTGGAATAATTAAAAGGAATTATTAGAATGCACTTTGTTTAATTGAAAACAAAATAGCCTAAGTGGATACTTTGTTGTGGTGTGTATTCGATTTTTTTTTTTTTAAGCAATGATGTCGGAGTTTTATGCTGTTAAGATACAAAGTTATATTTTTGTAATGGGGCTATTGTTACAGTTGTTAATTGTTTCTAAAGAAGTAGCTCTTTATGAGAAACTTGGATCTGTTTTGAATCCCAAATTTCAAATGAACACTTAAGCAGAAAATAATATGGATAATTATTCAATAAAATCAAACCCTGTATTTGTCTTTTTGACAGTTTGTGTAGTTTTTCCCCATAACCTGCTGATTTTTCCATAGAGTAATCACATGATAATAAGAAATTATTTGTGTCCTTACAAGGAAAAAATAATTAGTTGTAGAGAATAACATAAGGTGGGAAATAAGATGGGAACCACTTTATTTTTTGTCAGTGCACATTAGTGTTTCTAAATTTTGTACATGTTCTTGCTAACATACACTGCTTGTTTATGCACAAACATTGTGAAGAAGTCATCTGCTTATTTTTCTAACTTAACTTGAGAGGCAGCTGCTTGTGGAATTGAACACTGACCCAGTAGTGAATAATGTAATAAATAATAGGTACAGACTTAATTGGTAGCTTTTTAGGAAGTCTGCTCAAGCTACAATACAGTTAGTATTTGGGCTAGTAATACCTCCTTATTTTAACTAAGATTAATTTCAATTCCAAACAGCATGGCAGCAACATGATGTACAGGAGCTATGTAGAGTCATGTTTGATGCTTTGGAGCAGAAATGGAAGCAAACAGAACAGGTAATTGTATAAAAACTTCTTTCCATTCGGTCAGCAGTGTGATATTGTTGAGGGTTTGTTGGCTTTTTCTAGGGATGGTTGTGAAAAATGTTAACTGAGTTTGAAATACAAGGTTATTCAAAGTCAGCAGTAGTTCCAATTGTCTTGGTAGAGGCAGTAGTTAAGCTACTATAATGTGTGACTTTAGAGTGTGTTGCCTATGCTTTTCTCCCCTAATTAAAAATGGAATATTCTGAACTCCAAATACTTAATCTTTATTTGAAGTTCAGAAAGTGATTGTGTTACTCCTCTTCTCTAATGTTAGACTATATTGTGGGCTCTTGCAGCTCTAGCCAAATCTTCCTAAGTAGAAGGAAAGATAGCGATGCATTCCTAAGATATGCTACATTCTGATAATTGGCCAGCTTGTTACAGGCAAATTTTCGGATTCATAGATTGGCAAATGCTTCCTCTATCTTTCTGCACCTACCTCTGGAGACACAGAGAAGGCTTGCAGTTTTGGTCTGTTAAGTGTTTGCAAGATCAGGCTTGTATGAATTCCAGTTTTGGTAGTTTTGTAGTCACTCTTAAGATGTGACTGTAAAGTATGCTGTGAAACTTGCATAAGGTGATTTGAGAAGCTCATTTGATACATGTTTTGTGCAGTGGCAGGGGAAAACAAGAAATCAAGAACAAGATGTCTTTCTGGGAAATGGTATTCTGAATGTGTGGCTATGCAATTAACATTTAAGTTTAAAAAGTCATTTTTCTTATGAAACTAAAGAAAGAATATGTTTTATTTGTTTAAAGCTCTTGAATATGTTTGTTTCAGGCCGATCTTATAAACCAACTGTACCAAGGCAAACTGAAGGACTATGTAAGATGTCTAGAATGTGGCTACGAAGGCTGGAGAATTGACACTTACCTGGATATTCCTTTGGTCATCCGGCCGTATGGCTCCAACCAGGCGTTTGCTAGCGTGGTGTGTACTATTATGCTGACTAATAGTGCATCCATACACACATAGAATACATAATGCGACAGTGGTATAATTTGTTACATGGTAAGTATCATCCTAGATACTCCATCTTGGGGTGTTCGTCTTTGTGCAGTGAACCAGCTAGCAAGTTCTAGAAGATTTTTTTTTGGCTTTTTGGTTTATTTTTTTGTTTTGTTTTTTCTTTTGCCCTTCAATGAGTCCTACTGGTGCATGTATAAGGGGAGGGGAAATGCAACTTTATTGCCTTAGGGCTACAGTAATCAATTATTTTCTTCCTGATAAAATCTTCAGCATTTATCTGAGATAGTTTTGAGATCACTAAGTTTTATTTGGGTTGCTTTCTTTATTGACACATCTGCTAAATTTTCATAGTATTGTTGAAAATCCTAGTGAAGGAACAGAACGTTGACTTAGACTTTTTAGTTTAATTGCCATGTTGTTGCTGTGCTTTTTTAAGTTCACTTCTCAGATACCATATGCTTTTAATAAGCAATTTAATGATAATAAATTGTGTCGTACATCAGTGTTCTTCATCACTATTGCCCCAACAATACTGATGTTGGCAAGCATATATATCGCTAAATCTGTGGAAGTCTTTTCACTTTATTTGTTCTACCCCCCTGAAAAGAAGTGATTAGAAATTGAATTTACACTCTTGTGACTTGGAATACATGTACTTTTGGATGAAGTTCTGAGAGAGAATAAGTCGAACAAGCCTCTCAGTAAAGGTTGTTTCAAACAAACACTTGTTGTGTAATTGGATTACCAGGGTTATTTATTATATATAAAGTATTTTTTCTTTTGTATTTAGTATGCTGAGAATATTTTTTTTTAAGCATTAATAATCTGTAATTCTTAACAGTAACTCTGTTAGGAATGGTTAGAATTAGGTTAAACTGCAGCGTAGGTTGAAAGTACTTCATACTTCAGAACTTCAAATGCCAATCCAGAGAAGTAGTAAAGATGAGAAACATTGATCTCACAAAAAGGATTCAAGTTAGTAAAGTCCTTTGAAATTTTTTTAAGTGCATTAAAATTTTCTAGAACTATCCAGCTTATTGCAGCTGTATTTTGAGCTGCCATCCCATTATACAGATTGTTTTATGTAGGTGGCTTCCCCTTTCACATTTTAAGACTAATTTCTGGAAATATTCCCTAAAACAAAATTGTTGTTGTAATTTTCATTCAGTAGTAAAATTTTTCTGATCTGTTAAAAGTAATGAAAACAATGCAGTTAATGTATTTGTATTCTGCATTTAACAATGCATTGCACATGTGTCTCAAATTGAATTTTTTCTTAAGTAGTGTATAGCAGAATGCTAAAAAAGACTGCATATTTGTAAAAATACAGAAAGCTTGAACAATAAAGAACTTAGATTACTTTAATACTTTACATTTCTCCTGTAAATTAGCATTTACTGGGTTCACTACTTCCTACGTTGAGGAAAATAGTTTGAAGATTTTTGTTACAGAGTTATATTGTTGCAGTTTGTACTGATGCTTCAATTTTTGAGCTTTTAAATTAATACTCTGATTATATTCAGTTGATTCTCCTCCCTGCATTTGTATTATTTATAGCAAATTCAGTTTTAGTTTTGTAGTTTTCAACAGTGGGGAGATATGGAGGATACTTGCTTTTGGAGAAAGGAAAAATCGCCTGTTTCTAAATGGAATTCTCTGAAGGTAGTATCCTCCATTGATCCATAGGTGATGGTGATTTAGTAGGTGTAGGTAAAAGGGTATGAGTGAGAGATCAAAAACTTCACACATGCGCTAATAGGGCTTATAGAAGGGAATGTAAAACTTTTTAGACCTTGCTAGTCAGCTCCTGAGGGAACTTGCAGCAGGCGACACAACCCAAGATAGGGGATCTAAGGAGGATACTACCTTCAAAGAACTCTAGTTAGAGGTAAGTGATTTTCCATTACTTTCTAATAAGAGAGAATGGATGTATGAGCGTCAAGTAAGGTTAATTTTTAGAATGCTGCATAAAGTATATTATCCCACTGTTCGACATTGTGTACTACCAAAAAAATGTAGTTACCTGAAATGTTGCATTTATCTATAAATATATATGTATTACTTCTTAAATACATGGGAACGTTGAAGAACTGGGAAGGATAATGTTATGCTTTCTTTATTTCCTAAGACCAAATAATTCTGAAATTCTTCAGTATGTTTTTAAGTTTTGCATTTTCAATATTTTTTTTTATGATTTCCCCACTCCGTCCCCCAAGTTCATGTATTAAGGCTACATAGCTACAAACTCATTAGGGCATGTCTGAGGCATTGACATCTTATCAGAATGTATCTCAAGGTAATTTCTGAAAAAGTAGTTCTAACTATCTGCATTGTTCAAGGACATGGTTTAAAAAAACCTGAATCAGTCTTTTCTTGAGTCCAGTAGAAATATAGACATAAAAATATATAGCTTATTTCAGGGAGGTAAACAGGAGATGCAATCCACACACTGATTTTTGTAGGTACTACTGTCTAGTTTTAGAGATGCCTGAGTTTGACAGCATTAGACATAAATGAAATAGGGTTCTTTTTTTTGACTACAAAACATAAAATTTTACAAGATGTAGAATGGCTGAGAGAAGAGTGGATGCAATGAGGGGCTAGCTGGCATGCTGAAATTATGTTACTAGAAAACAGTGGAAATGACTTTGTAAGACCAGAAGGCTGGTAATAATACACATTCTGAAGATGTAGCAAGTACAGTTCTGCTTTAAGTATCTTTAGTTTTCACTATCTTTTGTATATTAGCTTTTATTTTGAGGGTCTCTGTGTGCATACAGGTAGACCCTTTCTGGGCAGAAATTAATTTGAACTTGTATGTGAACTTCCTTTATGTTATCGTTGCTGAACTTAAAAGTGGTTGAAGGCTGTTAGAATATGGATTGTGTGTTCTCTACTTCTTTTTAAGCTAGATTGGTAACAACTAGGTCTTGTATTTTTAGTTGGGCATATTCTTTGAACAACATAAAACTAGGTGAGCTCTGAAATCTGAGATGGCAATTTCTGTTTTTTTTTCCCCACAAAGTTTTGTCTAATTGCCATTTATTGTGTAACTTTACAAAAAGATCTGCTACTCCTTTTTACAAGTCCTATAGAAGTGCTTGTAGTAAGATATTTGTCAAACTACGTACTATATCATAATGCATTTTTGTGGAAAAGAGTATGCCCTAAATGCCCATCTTTCATAGAATCATAGAATGCCAGATTGGAAGGGACCTTAAGGATCCTTGAGTCCAACCTTTCTAGGTAGGAACACAGTTCAGGTGAGATGGCCCAGCAGCCTGACAAGCTGAATCTTAAAATGTATCCAGTGTTGTTGCCAGACAAAAACGAGTTTGAACTGTTATGGCATTTTGATATGCAAGGCGTTAAGTCTCATAATCAGAATATTAAAAACTTCATATACTCATAACTTGGCTGGACAAGGCCCTGAGAGCAATGTGAGTTGGACCTGCTTTGAGTGGGGAGTTAGGATCAGATGATTTCCAGAAGTCTCTTTCAGCCTATGTTGTTTTTTTGATTCTGTGAACTATTAAGAAAGTGCCTTTCTCATACTGATCTCTTGCTGTTGCTTGATCATTTATGGTATATTTTGAAGTTGTGTGTTGGAAATGTTGGAAATGCTTCGTAGCTCTAAAACTACACAATAGTTACTTTTTTGAAGACAGATAACTTCAAAGGTAGCATTTACTTTAAAAATAAAGTTGCACAAAAATGGGAGATAGCATGCAACAGGTTGTGCAGCGTAGAAGCTTAATCACTGGTTTTGCTGAGTGAACTGTCAGTAGAAAATTGTGTACTGCATTAGAATAGGAAAATTGTGAGCTGCATTAGAATAGCAATTGTATTAAGAAACATCCTAATCAGCAGAACTAACTTTGGTGTAAAGATTATATAGGAGAAAACTGGAGGAGGCACAAAAGAGTAAACCTGAGGAACAGTGATGTTCTGTGTGCAAGGATTCAAAAATATGTGGATATTCATATAGCTCAAAAATAATGGAGTTCTCAAGAATTTTAATCAGATTTTTAAAAGCTCAGCTCATTATGTGTGGTAAGCAGCAAAACCACAGCAGTAATGTAATTATACTTCATTCAGGTTTTGGGGCTCTCAAGGTTAATAACTTTTTTGCATATGTAAAAATTTATAGTATGTTTCCTTGTTAAATTGCACATCACGAGTCTATGTAAGCATAACATAATTTGTCCCATCATTTGTGTATTCCCATTCACTTATATTCATGTTGATGCATGAATTCAACGTTTTTCTTGCACTTAAAATCTCTTTTTATTATCTTAAATGTCATTTGTTTCATAAGAGAGAGAAGGTAGGGCATAATGACCATAGAGCTGTGTTTCATAGGAAGAAATTCTTCACCATGAGAGTAATAAGGCACTGGAACACGTAGCCTAGCAAGGTTGTGTTTGCCCCCTTCCTGGAGGTGTTTAAGGCCAGATTGGATGAGGCTTTGTGCAACTGGTCTAATGTGAGGTGTCCCTGTTCATAGCAGGAGGATTGGAACCTTATGATCTTTAAGGTCCCTTCCAACCTTAACCATTCTGTGATTTCTGTCTTGGTAATTAACATTTTTTGCTTTCATTTAAATAATTCTGAATATTAATTCCTTAAGTAGTTTACAGAATAGTCAAAATGCAATAATCCATTTCTTCCCCTTTCTTTTTAAAGAGGGTTATAACTTTTTTAGTGTTCTTTCTTACATTGTAGAATGAGATTCTGCACATTTTGGTGCATAATTTTGCAAAATATTAAGTATTTGTTTCCCTCAAGTAAAAAAACAACTCTGTCCCTGTAGCTTTTAGGAAGTAAATATGTAGCTAGCAGTTAGTTCAGGCTCTAAAATGTTTGTGTCTCAAGGGTCTCTCTGCCTAAGCTGTGATTTCAGGGCCATTCAGAGCTTTTTGGGGTGCAGCCAAAAATGTTGAAGTGAGGTGATGGCCTTCAGTGTACAGTCGTCATATTCAATCTGGCACATTTTTCATTTGTGGGTAGTTAACACATGGAATACAATACTTTTAAGAAGTCCATTTCTTACAACAACACTAGAGTTTTTGTAATTGTTTTTTAATTGCTGCTTTTCCATCTTCCATGAGTTCTTAGAAAGAAGGGAAGAATGGGACACTATTTTTTAATAACTTGACATATCCTTGATTTCCTCCCAGTGTGGCTTATCAAATAATGTGATTTGGAAAGTAATCTTAAGTTTTGTGCCAACCACATTACAATTGATGAGCTTACTCTGCCCAGTTAAGCTCCCTCATACTTATTTGTAATTCAAGGAGATGCTACTTTCCTAAAAGATGATTGTTATTAAAGCAGTATTTCTGTTGATACTTGCTTTAAAATGAATGTCTAAATCTGCAAGTGGTATTTTTTTTTTCACCTCAATAGAGAATTTATGGGTTTTGCTTGGAGATCAGAAACCCAAAGCCTATTGGCTTGCAAGGTGTGACTGGATTAATGGTTTTAACTTTTAAAATCTCTGTGTAAAATTCTTTGCTAAATTTATCTGAATATTCCTAGTTAATTTTGTTTGAAGAAGTTTATTCTTGAGTATATAGAACTTCTGTGCAATATTATTGTTGCAAATGATGTTAAGGGAAGGACTAATGATCAATTTTAATGTGTTTTTAATACTCTGCTGTATTGAGGAGCAAGGTACAAATCATTAAGCCCTGGATTTAAGGATTAGTGGCAGATCTTTTAGGCAGGTGCCAGAGGACAAAATTCTAGTTACCATTCAGTCGCTTCGTAAGGTTTGTTCTAGGAAGCTAGTTCTGTCCTCCTAGGAGGTGGCCATATTTCATCCTCACTCTTTCAGAAGTGGAGCTCAATTACTCTCTCTCCCTTCTTTCCCCACCTTTCACTTGAAAAAGGTTCTATCTCCTAAGTCCCTTTGTACAGTGGGAGTAAGGCTGAGTATCTGAGTACCAGTGTTTCCTGCAGCCTCCCCCTAACCCAGTAATTCTTGGATGGTATCCTTGAAACCCAAAATAAGCATTCCAAAATTGAGGGAGGACAGGGCCAAAGCAGGGTTAAAATATAAGCAGTTGATTGAACAGACAGGACTAAATGTGATGTGCAAGATAACAGGAATAAATGATATTTTATATGCTGTGTTTATTAAAAAAAAAAGTCCATTTGGATTCATCAAATACTGAATGAAATATAGTTAGTGGTAATTTGTGAATTGACTTAATTGAATTGTGAATTTAATCTTGGGCTGGGTAGAAAGGTTGATTTCTCTTAATATTTTTCTGTCTGTATCAAAATTTTAGATCAAATTTTGGTGGTTGATTTAGTTGAAGTAATTGGTACATGATTGAGATTTCATTGTAAAGCTACTGTTCTGATTTATATCTACCTAGTAAACACTTGTTTAAAAATCAGGTAACATCTTTTTATTATTAGGAAGAAGCACTGCATGCTTTCATTCAGCCTGAGACTCTTGATGGCCCCAACCAGTATTTTTGTGAACGATGTAAGAAGAAATGTGATGCAAGGAAGGTAAAGACTCTCCAAATGGTTTGCTAAAATGACTTTTGGTAAACATTAACCTGGCAATGGTAGCATAATCTTGTATTTGCTTCATTTAGGGTCTGAGGTTCTTGCATTTTCCCTATCTGCTGACATTACAGCTGAAGAGATTTGACTTTGATTATACCACTATGCACAGAATTAAACTCAATGATCGTATGACTTTTCCTGAAGAGTTGGACATGAGTGTCTTCATTGATGTTGAAGATGAGGTAAAGTGTTTGGTTTCAGAGAAGTCTTTAAGTTACATGAAGTTTCTTAATAAGAACATTACAATGTTAGTCTACTAAGCCCATTTAAACAATATTATTCATCTATGAAGATGTCCTTTAGCTATGACAATGTTTTAATCGAAGTTTTAAAATCTGTGTGGTATTTTCTTAATTGAAAAGAAAGTATATATTTTTAATCACTGTAGGATTTTTATGTTTCAATAAGAAGCTGTTTCTGATTTCTTCAGATGAGTGATTTAAAAGCAGAAGTATTTAAGGATTCCGTCTATACTGGAAATCCAGAATGAAACATATTTCTTAAACTTGTGTCTTAATCTCTTTTGATCACACAAGGTGATGTAAAGTTTTAAAACTTGATATGTTGAGATGAGTCCAGAAAACATTAGTGGTTAATTCCTTCCTTCTGACTCTCAATGTTGTGTGTTCTGTAGAAATGAGATTTGTTAAAAAAATTTTGTTTCACTTGTGTCTTCTTCTGGCTTTTAACTCTTCTGAGTTTGGCCAAAATTAGTTGAAATGGAAGGAAAATCTTTGTGGATGAAATGTTTCTAGTCAAATGACTTCTGATTAACAGGATGATACTATAATAGAATTTGTTATCTGATATTAGACTTCTAGTTATTTAATTGAATTAACTAGTAAATGGGAGAGAGTAGCAACATATTATTTTGTCAAGCGTGACACCAGGTAGTTACCATTCAGTTGCACACAAGACTTGGAAGTGTTGATGTAAGAGGTTGGCAAAAGGCAGTTACTAACTGAAACAAGTCGGTTCTCTGTGCTGGATTGCAGACATCTCTAGGATTTTGAGCAGTTACTGTTTTGCAGATAGGAACTTTTTTCACAAATGTATTATTTTTTGTTCTGTGTAACTTGTAATGATGCATAATATTAATATGTATGTCGTCTTTTTAAGAAGTCTCCTCAGACGGAGAGTTGCACAGATAGTGGTGCTGAAAATGAAGGCAGTTGTCACAGTGATCAGATGAGCAATGATTTTTCTAATGATGATGGAGTTGATGAAGGAATCTGCCTTGAAAGCAATAGTGCAGCAGAAAGAATTTCTAAAGCTGGCAGTGAAAAGGTATGTTTAAAAAAACCATTGTACTAGGTCTGATTGGGATGGAGTTAAATTTCTTCATAGCAGCCCATAGTATGGTGCTCTGTTTTGGATTTGTGACTGAGTGTTGACAGCACATCAGTGTGTTAACTCTTGCTGAGCAGTATTGCACAGCAGTAAAAAGTGAGGAATTTCCTAAGTAGTTGTTGCTCAGAGACTAGCTGTGCTTTGGTGTGTTGGTGGGAGGTCGTGAGCAATTGCCTTTGCATCACTGCATGATTACTTTTTTCTTCTTTGCTTATTAAACTGTCATTATCTCCAACCACAAGTTTCCTTACTTTTGCTCTTCTGATTCTCTCCACCATCCCACTTGAGGGGAAGAGTAAGTGTCTGACTGGGTGGGTGCTTAGTTGCTGGCCAAGGTCAAGCCACCACAAATGTAGGTAATAGAAATACAAATAATTCTGATATTAGGGTTGAGATGGGGGAGTGGGAACATGTGTTTTTATTCAAATTCAAAAAACTGACACTGAAGCACAGAAGAGCATGCAGCTACTTTGCAGGTCACCTGAGAATAAAGGCCTTCCCAGTTTGTCAGATTGAGAAGTCCCAGTTAAGTTGTTTGGCAGTAGACCCTCAAAGTGAAGACACCTTTGCCTTGTGAGGAGTGTTTTTTCTTTAAGGACAGCCTTCAAAGTCCTACCAGCTTTGACTGCAAAAGTGTCTTGCAGTTTAGTAGTAGGAGAAAACTGGAAGAGACCGTGGATCTAAACATTAAATATTCTTTCAATTCTCTTGAGTTAATATAAAAGAATTGAGCTGCAAGTCTGTCTAGGATAGTAATCATCTTCATGTGGGATGCCCAGTAGCTTTTAATCAGACTTGTTAGGATGTTACTTGGCTGTAACTGATATTTTCATAAATATTTAAAGGCTGACTTGTATTTTAATCTGGACATTTGTCCCGTATACATTTATCTTAAACCATATGAGAGAGTTTTCTGATAAATGTTCTGAATTCTGCCAACCTTACCTGGAAAAATGAGATAGTCACTTGACTGTAACAGGGACAGAGTATAGCAATGAATCTGTAATGCAAATCTCATGTCCTAGTGTTGACAGTAGCTTTGGCCAGTTAATTCATACTAACTGTTCTCAAGGTGAATTGGCTGTCAGGTGAACTGGTTTGGATATCTTAATAATGGATGCAGTGTATGCTAAGAATTTACAGAGCATTTCCTCTCTAAAACCTAAAAATAATAAATCCTTGTAGCACTTGTGTGGGTCAATATTGACCAGTGTTATTTTTTTAATAAGTATACACGACACTAATGGTATATCCTTAGTATCCTTTATTTCCATCCCTTTAGCTAAAAAGAAAGGGTAACAACAGCAATCTCAGAGTGAAGTGAGATAAATTGAGAGTGCTGATAAGCACTGAATGGTGTGTTACTGGTTTGCAATATACAAAAAGGGGCAAAAAGTGAATATTCAAGAGTGCAGAGAAGCATAATAGCAAATAAGCCTAAACTTTGTAGCTATGGGCAGGTTGGTCATTAATTCTGTTTCTTGTGTGGAGATATGCTTAATGCTTATCTAGCTTAAGAATTCACCAAGTCAGAGCTTGTGCAGAGTAGTAGTAACAGTGATGCATTAAGGCATTTTAAAATGTTTCAATGTTGTTTGGGCCTTTTTTAGTCTTTTGGGCCTTTCTGTCCCCAACAGCAGAAGGGGAAACTCCTTTCTACTTCCACTGTTACACACTTTTGGATAATGTTTAGCTTATCAGAGCTCTGATTATTTATTTTTTTTCTGTGTCTGTTGCAGTAATGCATTTCTGTTACATGGATCTGTTTTGTAACACGCAACTATTTATATATTTGGGTTTAATTTTTTTTTAAAGTTTTTTGTAATTATGATTTGGTCACCTTAACATGTATCACAGATTTTTCTTCTCTCCCCAGAGTTCTTTACTGTATGAGCTGTTTTCTGTTATGGTTCATTCTGGTAGTGCTGCTGGTGGCCATTATTATGCCTGTATAAAATCTTTCAGTGACGACCAGTGGTACAGCTTTAATGATCAACATGTTAGCAAGGTAAAAATAGTATTTTTAGTTATCTTGTGTGCTCATAGATGAACCAGTAAGTTTGTATTTTGCTTGTGATTTTTTTTCATTTATAATAAAGTTGCTTTCATGTGCAAGTATTTCAAGCATTTACCTTGTTTCATATTCTTACCCTAATGTCTTGCCATACATGTATGTTTCACTCATTAGATTAACTGATTTCTATATGAATTTTTTCATTTATGTATGAGGTTTTGTGTATTGGGGAGGGAAGTGTTTCTTCTTGATGGTGAAGGAGGGATGGTTCATAAAGGACCCTTTGTTCATGTACAGACTGCACTGGATATAGAATTTTGCCTTCTATAAATGTGAAAAATACCTCTTGCTTAGAGAATTGTGTTTGTAGATGTATTCTGACCCAGACTGTGCTGTTAAATGTGTCCTGCTGATGCATTTCAGATTTATATGTATCAAAAAAAGTTATTGCAGTCAAAAACTTGGATAATAGTTTTCTAAAAAGTTCCTGCTTTGAAAAAAAGCACAACTTTTTATATTCATTGTAAAATAAGGGGACATAACTTTTTAAAACAGATTTTTTTCAGTCAGTAAATAAGCCAGAATATTTTTAAGAATTAGAATTATTAATGTTGTGTGTTGATTCTGCCATTTTTCCTAATGAGAATAAATGCATCTCGCTTAATGCAAGTTTCTCAATAATTAAATTTATTTTCTGTTAGATAACTCAGGAAGATATTAAGAAAACATATGGTGGATCTTCTGGAAGCAGAGGCTATTATTCCAGTGCTTTTGCTAGGTTAGTACTGTAAAACTACTTTTCTTTCTGGTAGTGTTTTAGTGTAATCAAATGAGTGGCCAGGATGCATGTGCTTTACGTTTTAGCTTAAAATTAACAGTAGATGCTTCAAATAGTTGTAAAAACTATCCTGACTACTGTTTCAGATCATTAAAATAACGTGATATTTATTTTTGAACATTCTTTCTGGTTAGTTTATTGCTAAGATCCATATATCCTTACTGAAAACAAAACTTTTGAAGTCAGTATTGGACCTCCTGTCTGATAAACTCATAACTATTCTTTCCTTCACCAGCTCCACAAATGCATACATGCTGATATATAGACTGAAGGATCCAACAAGAAATGCAAGTAAGTATGTTTTGCAGTTGTTAACTAGTAAGAATCTGTTACGGAATAAGGAGATATTTACATGTGAGGAGTCTGGATTTTTGGGAGGGAGACAGAATTGGTATTTTTAGGGTAAGCTCAAGTAACTTGTATACGAAGCTTTCTTTTATAGTTTTTCATTACTCTTACTGTAATAAACTTTTATGGGTCATTAGGACACAATCACAAAATAAATTTTCTAATTTTTTAGGGTTTTTTATATCATGGAAATTAAAACCATACTGGGTGACACTATAATGCTATGGTTGATATGATGCTTGATTGATAGTAGAATAAAAAATAAATTTCTTCACTTAAAAATACATGTGTACGATCTTCATAAATGATTAAGTTCTAGACTTTTAAACCAGCCCTTGTTGCTTGTGTTTCATTTTGGAAGTGAGACAATATACTAGAATTTTTGTAGTCAGTAACACGTCTTGGATTTCACAGTCCTTTTTTCGCCAAATCTCTTACTCGGTTTGCCAAGGCTTAGAGGAAGCCTGGCCCCGTCTAATAGCTGACAGATTGATTGATTAATCTTTGAAATATGACACAGCGGAAAATGAAGATTCCTTTTGGATTCAAAACAGGAATGTCTGGTTGGAGGCTTCATTGACGTATTGGCTAATTCTGTAGGGCTGTTCATATTACTAAGAACTGTAAATGTCTGGGATTTCTCTTGTAGTTCTTTTTAATAATACAGTATTATTTTCTGGGAAAAAAAAACACAAAACATTTTAAATTTAAAATTAAAGCACATTAAAATGATGCAGTAGTAAATACATTTGATAGAAAAGAATTTTAAAATCAAAATAGAAGGAAGCATGTTAACTTGCTGTTTTCATGTTCCTGTTAATCTCTTTTTAGCACTGCTGGAGAAGGAAAACCAGAAGTGCAGTGACTAGCCATACTTGCTCTCATCAGCAGTGTGCCTGAAAAAATCCAGTATTTTGTTAGTATTCTAACTGCTTGAATTGAGCCAAAAATTATTTTGCTTGCAGTATCAAAGCTGTATTTTTATATTGTTTTTACAGGAAAAATTCAGCAGTCAGCCCTTATAAAAGGGAACATGTGAATTTGTAGCCCGGTTAGACTGATAGGGTAAACTGTTGGGGTGTGTTCACTTGGCAGAACTTTAATGCCCTGAAGTGCACAGAAAAATTCAGTCAGTGAATTGTTTTTCCTAAAACCTTGAGCAGATGAGAAACCACGAAAAGGCAGGTCTGCGTTCTTGCTGTTTTTGTTTGTTTTTTTTTCATTAAATGCTCAAATGGCTGGGTGTCCAGAAGAATAGATCCAAGTTCGTAAGAATCTTAAAATCATCCTTTGTAGGGAGAATGTTTTAATATCTGGATTCATTTTATTATTTTATTTAGAAAATAATAATTCTAAAACTAATAAAAATAGACTTGTGACTACTTGTATATCAGTATATTCCAAGTGTTTTTATGTTACTTGCAGCAAATTTTTCATCTCATTTCAACATCCTAATAAACACAGAGCTCATTTATTTTTAGCAGCAATCTGTTTTGTCATATACAGAGTACTTCTAGATGTGCTACTATGCTGCTGCTTTTTTCACAAAAAAGTTGAACAACAGTATTTGCTGTGAGGAAACAGGAAGGGAAAAAACTCAGTATCTCACAAAATCAAATTTTCTGGCTTCTCTGTACTTCTAAGAATTTGTGATAGACGGGAGAGTGTAGTTATTAAAAATACTAGTTCTTAAAGTAACAATATCTGAAGTAGGTGCTTTATGTAGTTTTGAAGTGGATTTGGCACAAGGATACTGTTAAATCAACAGCTTGATAAAGCAGTGAGTCTGAAGAGCAACAAAAATAATGCCATTTCAATATTTGAATCATTGAGACAATATTATTTGTTCTGGACAAGAAGTAATTTTAAGTAGTATGAGGCTTAAGAACAAATAGCAGCCATAAATAAAGTCTATGGGTCAACAGCTGTTGTTGGATATGGATTTTTCCTGTAAGTGCTGTAATTGTAAATTCCTCAACAAGCAAATAGAGAAACTCAGTCTGCAATTTCAGATTTCTTGAATGTGTCAAACCCATTTTTAAATTAAAAAAATTCTTTGCCCAGTCACTTGCAGTAGGAGTGACACCAGAATTAGAAAACAACAGCATTTCCAAAAGTTGATTTTTTTTAAACTTGAAGTATTGTATTTTCTGTTTCTCTTTATGAAACAAAACCTCTTGAAGTACACTAATCTGTATTTGCAACATTTACTTTATCACAATATAGATTATATCTTTTGACTTCTATTATGAGCTAGTTAACTTTCTAGAACAGAATTTACCTTTATTTTAAAAACAGGGTCAAGTGCAGTCATCAGTCTTTGCATATTTCTTTACAACAGCAAAGCTTCCCTTTCTGATACTGGAGCAGTAATCTTTTGCTGTTGACATTTTCTTGTGTTGCTGATGTGTAATTAGAAGGCATGAAAGGCTGACTTTGTTTTGGTTTGGTTTAAATAATGAAAAAGAGAACAGGACATGGCACAATGGGAAATTTGGGTGGAGGAGAGGGAAGAAGGCAAGAAAGATAATTACTAAGTATACTCCTAATTCCTAAGATGCTGCCCACTGTGGAAAAAATTATTTTTTAAAAACTATTGCTTTCTTTTTACTGGTAGAGTTTCTTGAGGCACATGAGTACCCAGAGCATATTAAACAATTGGTACAGAAAGAGAGAGAACTGGAAGAACAAGAGAAGAGGCAACGTGAAATTGAGCGCAACACTTGCAAGGTTAGAATTTCTGCCGAATTCATGTTTCTTCAGTAAATAGTAATTTCTTATACTGCGGTCCAAGGATTGTTTTGTGATAAGTGAATTTGTATTAACTCTTTAAAGAGTTGTACACCTATTGGAAGCCTGGATGCAGTGGGGCCATATGTTGGAGGTATTCATCAGAGTTTTTTGTTGAGTTCATGTCTTCCATGTGATTTTATATTGGTATTAAAAATAAAACTACAGTTAATTGACATAATGTGATTTCAGCAACATGAATTTCAAAGAGTATGTAATGTTATGTGTATTTCAGGTGTTTTATACTATTAAATCTTTTCATATTGTGACCCTCTGTGAAATATTGTTTCTTAAACTAATTTGAAATAATTATTTGGCAGAAAGACTGGGGTCTTTTTCCAACCACAGATTCAGTAGTAACAAATAAAACATGACATCTGTGGCTTACAAGCATGACAGTCAGCTGGTCTACCTATGAGTCAAGTGGTTGATATATTAGGAGGTTCTCTGTGGTTGTGAAATACCTAATTGTATGTGAAAAAGGAATTTCATTGTTCCTATGTGCTTTTTGTTTTGGAGGATTTGCACCCTGCCTACAATTTCAAAATATTATAGACAATGTACACTAGCTTTTAAAAAGATCTTCATATGCATAAATACACATTAGTGTTACCTACTGTGCCTTTCAAGTTTTCTATCTGCATGTGTGTAACCACTGCAAGAACTGTCCTAGAGCTGAAGTAGAGCTAAAGGTGTATTTTCTGTTTGATTGAATATTTGATAGTAAATGTGAGGGTATTCTAGGATGAGAGGTGTTTGCAAATACCTTCATGATAATTTTTCTTCCTTTTGTATTTCATAGATTAAATTGTTCTGCATGCATCCTACAAAACAAATAATGATGGAGAACAAACTAGAAGTTCACAAGGACAGGACACTCAAGGAAGCTGTGGAAATAGCTTACAAGGTATGCTATGTATAACAGGATAGCTTAATTTTTAGATGTAATATTTTCTGCTGTTTATCTTCAGTTTTTTAATTTCTAATGCTGTGGGACTGTTGAAGGGGTTGGTGGCGGTGTTTTGTGTTGAGGGTGTTTTTTTTGGTGTTGGTTTGGGGTCTTAAGAGGTGTTCTAGTTGAGGATTGTTCACTGAGTATTCTGTTAGTAGTCATTAGATGATTTCCAACTGGAATGCAATAGTCTGCCTTTTTGAAAGGCAATGTAATTTTACATAACCTTATTTTAAATTCAATGAGAGCTGCTGTTAGACTCACCATAGCCTCAGTAAATTGAAAAAATTCTGTATGCTTGTATTTGTATTGCAGTAGATTGTTGTATTAGATATGTAATGAGAGAATTCTTTCAAGAAGCTTCTTGCATAGCTAATACAGTAACATCAGTGGGCATCGAAATATTTGTTGAGTTTTGCCATCCACAAACAAGTAGAAGTTCAAAACATCTGTTCTTTCTATATGCATCTACAACAGGGAGAGTTACCAGCAAGGCAGTTAGAGATTTGGAATATGCTAAGACCTCCTTGAGATGCATGGAAGATAGTTCCTTCCTCATGCTTCTAAGATGCCATTTGATGTATCTGGCTGGCAATGTGTTCCTCTGAGTAGGCTTCTAGGACCTGGCCTCCTGTGCCTATCTACATGCCTTTCAAAATTCCCTCTTCTCTGCATTTTGTTGCAGACTTGTCTTCCAATTTTGAAAACAAGTATATGTATATTGCATACTTGTGTGTATAATACAGATGATGTGTGCATGTATTTTTCTAAAACTGAATTGAAATTTTTTTAAGGATTCCTGGTTGTACATGTACTGAGATATTTTGAGTTTACATGGGAAAAGCTAAATTCACAAATAAACGGTTATTAAATGTTTGGGGTTTTTTTTGTGTGCATCTTTTAGCTGATGGATTTAGAAGAGGCAGTTCCTTTGGATTGCTGTCGTCTTGTCAAATATGATGAGTTTCATGACTACTTGGAACGATCATATGAAGGAGAAGAGGATACACCAATGGGTTTATTACTTGGAGGTGTCAAATCGACCTACATGTTTGACTTACTGTTGGAAACAAGAAGACCTGACCAAATCTTCCAGTGCTATAAACCTGGTGGTAAGACATGTAATTATGGCATGAAAAGAAAACTTTAAAACATAGAACTTCCTTCATTATGATGTGTGAAAGAAGACAAACTTTGTTGTACTGAATTCTACAAAGCCAGTACTCGGAACTACATTCTGTGCTGTGTTACTAACTTATTCCAAATTGAAGTAGTTCTAAGGTATATTGAAACTTGCCAAACTGTGGAATGTTTTTTGTTGTCTTGGCCTTAACATTGATCTGATAATGGAATTCTGAAATTGGACTGCTTTTCAAATTCGTTACTGTTTGTATGTATTTAATGCAACCCCTTGATCAGTGTATCAGACAAGCATGTGTGTAAATACATGCTCTTAGCCTCTTGAACTCTCTTTATATATATATGTGTGTGTGTATATATTTTTTTTTTTTAATACGTGGTTTTCTTTTTCCCCTTCCCTACAGAAGTCATGGTAAAGGTTCATGTGGTTGACCTAAAGACTGAATCTGTTGCTCCTCCAATAAGTGTACGAGCTTATTTGAATCAAACAGTTTCAGAATTTAAACAGCTAATTTCAAAGGTAATTTACAGTTGTTAAAGACTTGTATTTTCCAGAGTTTTCATTCATTCTGACTGTGATGTGTCATAATTTAAATATCTAAAATGAGAGCCTGCACCTTTTGCAGCTCATACTGTGTGTCATGTCCAGTTGGTTTAGGTTAATTGTTACAGTTGGACTTGTCTGTGTGCTCACTGCTGCTAAAAGCAGCCATCTGCTTCTTGGTTTCATCCAGAGTTCTAACTTGGCTTTTGCATTAACTTAGCTGCTGTATGGCCACATTGCTTGCTAGCTTACCAGGCACTACTTTTTTTGAGGAAGCTGAAGAGTTGGTTTGTGTTCTTTTGGGTTAGTAGCTTCAACCACTACACTGGGTAGCCAGTCAATGGCAGAACCAGTGAACTGTTACCGTATAACTGAACCATTATGTAACTTCCCCCACTGGCTTCAGTGATTAAAATATGATATCCAAAGCTGTCCACATTCTTCCTACCAATCCCCCTTTTCATCTCGGCAGCCACTTGTTATTAAGATGCAGATTGATTTTTACAGGGTCTTCAACAATGGGATGTTACTCCTTCCATTGAATTAGAAGACAGGCATTTTACTGTCAGTTCTGTGCAAGATAGTTCAGGGTTTGGTGTAACTTTGTGATATTTCTTATGAAATATCTCAGTAATTTGAATTCAGTCTAAGAATTAAGTGAACAATGTGAAAAAACTGCTGCTTGAAAATATTTTTATTTTCAATTGGTTCACACCCTAAACAATAAGACTGATTCTTTATATTACTGGTCATTAACAATCTTCCAGTTTTCTGCAAAGCCAAGCTATATTAGTCTGATAACCTTTTGGAAAAACTTATATTTGTTATGTGTCAAAGGGTGGAGAAAAGGAAACTGGGACTGAACAGGCTTAGGAGGTTTTCCTGCACGTTGTCTTTGGCAATCCATAAGTCAATAAACAAACCTGCTTACCTGTGAATAATCTTTAAAAAACCCTAAATACTTGTTCCGGTATTTGAAATAGTTTCCCACAGCGTGTTACCTTACTCTCAATGTCTCATTTTAGGCCACGCACCTGCCTGCTGAAACAATGCGAGTGGTATTAGAACGTTGCTACAATGACTTGCGTCTTCTGAACATTTCCAGCAAAACACTGAAAGCTGAAGGCTTTTTTAGAAGCAACAAGGTATATGCTCTAGTTTTTAAATTGTTTGTTTCATGTATTTGTGGACTTCACTGTTGTCTTGTAAAAGGTCTGGATTTCTGTATGGAATTTATAATGGATAACTGTCAATGTTTCACTTGAGTGTCAGTATAGAATTTATAACGGGTAACTGCCACGTTTCACTTGGTGCTGTGTGGGATTTTTAACTAGCAGATACTGTGATGCTGATGAATGCTATAGGCTATATATGAAACTGTTGTGTAGAAGGCAGAGCAGATTCAGAATAATATATCTGGTTGACACTCAAAGGTTCCAATCATGGTGAGTTTCACAACCTTATGATGAAGGTTTTTAGAAGTCAACCCTTAAGGAACTAAGGTGAGCATATCACTATGAAACCTGCCTAATTTGATTCCTAAACCTTCTGAACATCTGTGCTTGCTGTCAGTATTAAAGTTCTTAAGAAACAGATGTCAAAACTAAGAGCAAGATTTTGGTGGGTGTTTGTATTAAATTGGGTAATTTTTACTATGAAGATTCCCCCTAGATAAATTTATACTGTTTTTGCAAAAAGATTTCTGATAAGTCTTTCCAGTAACAGTTAAAATACATTAGAAAAAGAGTAACTTGGTACTTAAATAACATCTAGCATTGTCCTTTTTACTACAGTAGTAGTAGCACATCTTTTAGCTCATTTTGCTTGTCCTCTGTCTCTGAAACTTAAGCTCAAGAGCACACTATTCTCAGTGAAGAAAGATTCGCAAAGGCCTTTGATGACTTGTAGCTGAGCAAAACGATGACATCGACTTGTTATTCGGTTACTTCAAGCCCTTCACATTCACAGTCGCTACAACACTGTGGCCTTTGACAAAAGGAAATTAGGGATTTGTTCCCTTGTGTTCTAATTTGCTTACTTACCCATGTATACATTTGAAGATTTCTTATTTATGATCCTATACTAGAAAATAAAGACAACCAACTGTAGTTGTGGAGCTCATTGCTACCATGGCTAGTGTTAGTGTACAGGTGAAGCAGTGTATCTATACACTTCTGAACAGAAGTAGAAGTGTTCACTGCAGCTGCTGAGTCTGCTTTCAGTTCACTCCAATTTTAACATGATTATAAAAATAAGGGAAAATGAAATCATTACTAAACCACAGACTCCTCAGTCTGTCTTTTTCTACTAATGTATTTTACTACTTTATACAAGGTTGTTTCTTAGTGACATAATTTCTGATGTGTGCTCAATCTTACCTGTTAGCTTTTGTTGCTTTTACTTTTATGTCAAGTAACACTGCATGATAAAACGCTGTTCTGTTATGTTCAGGTATTTATTGAAAGCTCAGAGTCTTCAGATCGCCATGTGGTTTATACAGATTCTCATTTATGGAAACTTTTGGATCGTCATGCCAATACAATCAGACTGTATGTTTCATTACCAGAGCAATCACCTGGATCTCAGTTAAGACGAGCAATTTATCATAAGCCTAGTGGAGATTCAGGCAACTTGGATGAAACCTGTGAAAGAGTAAAAGGACCTGTAGGTAATATGAAATCTGTGGAGGCAATTCTGGAAGAAAGCACCGAAAAGCTGAAGAGCTTGTCCCTGCAGCAGCAGCAGGAGGGGGATAATGGAGACAGCAGCAAAAGCACAGAAGCCAGCGATTTTGAAAACATTGAATCACCTTTAAATGAAATAGACTCTTCAGCATCAGCAGAAAACAGAGAACTTGAAAACCAAATTCAGATTTCTGATCCAGAAAATCTCCAGTCTGAGGAACGGTCAGATTCAGACGTAAATAATGACAGGAGTACAAGTTCAGTGGACAGTGACATCCTGAGCTCCAGTCACAGCAGCGATACTTTATGCAATGTGGACAATGCCCCACTTCCCTTGGCTAATGGACTTGATTCTCATAGTATCACAAGTAGTAGGCGATCAAAAGCAAATCAGGGGAAGAAAGAAACCTGGGACACAGCAGAAGAAGATTCTGGAACAGATAGTGAATATGATGAAAGTGGCAAGAGCAGAGGAGAAGCACAATATATGTATTTTAAGTCAGAACCGTACACTGCAGATGAAGGTTCAGGAGAAGGGCAAAAATGTATGTATTTTTTTATGCCTTAAAATAATTCAGCCTTTATGCTGTCTTAAACGTCTGATGACAGTATTGAAAACTTAATTATATGTCAAATTAAAGCCACTGAAAGTGCAAAGATGGAATGTGGTGTCATGTGTAAAAAAATCTAGCCTGATTTTGATCTTGTAATATGATTACATATTTGAACGGTATCTTGCTTTTTTGTCTTGAAGAAAATGACAAGCTACCTGTGATAGACTTATTTCCTTATATTGAAATTGTTCTCTGGAGAGCAAGCTGATTTGTCTTACAGTGGAAAGAAAAATAGCTGCATCAGCAGAGGGATGGTCTTTCTGATTCAGAATGCAGTTATTTGCTGTGGTTCACAGAAATACAATAGGTACAACGAAGTGTGTGACTGACATGAAAGTGGGTGATGAAGTTCAGTGTAAGCCTCAGTAGTGTAGTAATTGTCATAAAGATAAATCATTAAAACAGTGCTCAGTACCTGCCTATGTTTTATAGTTAATAGAAGAATATTGAAGAACAGCAGGATATAAAATTAATATTTTGAAAGGCAAAGTTTTTCCTCTCAATCCAGAAACTCTGATATAGTAGTAATAATAAATAAAGGGCAAATGTGTTTTGCTGGTTTAATTTTATTTTTTGTTGTAAACAAGCATTTTCATTTTTAAAACCACAGAGAAATTTAATTGAAGCTACTAAAGTTTTTAAAAAATTAATCCTATAGCCTGTAACAATCTTTCTTTGGGGCTAGTCTTAAACTATTTTAACTTTTCCCCCTTTTTTTATTAGTGCTAGTTGGATGCAGGAATAATTTATTTAGAGTAATTTAGATGCTTTCGTAGTAAGCTATAGAAATTATTATCTTGAGGGCAAAGCTTTCCTCATTTATTTAGGATGACAACATGAACAGATTTATAATTGAAATAATTTGGTTTTTTCAGTTAAATATTCCTGCTAGAAAATTCTTATTAGAATGATTTTATTTTATTCTAACACAGTGTAATCATGCTGTAGTTTGTAAGGTAGTTCAAATTGTATGTTAAGAAACACGATTTCTGAAGATCAACTATTCATGTTACTTTCCAGGATCTCATATTACTACAGTGGCTTTTCCTTTATTACAAAATTATTCCATGGAGAAGTCCCTTAATATAGACTTCAGTTTGTCTTGTGAGATCCTGTCAGTTTCCGGAAAATAGAGTTAACCAAACATTTTCATCCTGAAAGCCAGGAGAATAAAGGTTTAGTAGCATATGCCTGGCCACCCCCAACTCAGAAGCACTTCTGTCTCTCTTGAGGCAGGGAAAAGCTGTAGGAGAATTCTCTGCAAACACTCCAGCTGATTATATTTACTGTCTTACTGGGTGGAGAAGATACTACTTTGTTCCACTTCTTCACTGATTACAAAATAGGGGAGTTTGGTACTACTGTGTCTTCCAGGAATATCTATTCCCACCCAAAGGTAAAATGTAAATGTGGCTGTTAATGATTCTGACTTTTCAGTGCTGTTTTGCTGCAAGTGACAACTGAATATTTGGAAATAATACACTAGAGTGGTTTTTTTTGGTAGTGCAGTTTTTCATACCATTTTCATCTTTATTTTTGCTTAGGGCTGATGGTGCATGTTGATAAAAGAATTACACTGTCTGCCTTCAAGCAACATTTGGAGCCTTTTGTTGGAGTTCCATCTTCTCACTTCAAAGTCTTTAGAGTCTACGCCAGCAACCAAGAGTTTGAGAGTGTTCGGCTGAATGAGACACTTTCATCATTTTCTGATGACAATAAGGTTATTCAGAAGTTATTTTGAATCATTAAAAATATACTGGTACAATATAGACAAACTTAAAGCATTTAAAACTTTCTGTTAACCCATCCAGGTGAAATCATTACATTGGACTTGGTAGTGTGCTACAAAGTGTGATTTTTATCTTTATATCAGTTCTAACAGATACTCCTTTGCCTTTTAGATAACTATTAGACTTGGAAGAGCCCTTAAGAAGGGTGAATACAGAGTCAAAGTCTATCAACTTTTGGTAAATGAGCCAGAGGTAAGGTGCTGAATATTTCAAGCTTGATTCATGAAAATATGAATATGTGCCTTGACTAAGATTTTTCTCTGGAATTTTGGAAAGAAAGCCCCTCTTTTCTGTGCAGTGTCCTGCACTTTTTCCTGGATTTAGAAAGGGAACTTGAGATGTTTATGCAGTTTCAAGTACACGATTTAAATGTAGTCTGCAGTATCTCTCAACTGTCTCTGTCCTTCTGCAGTGTAAATGGAGGACAAATTAAAATAATTGTTTTCCTTAAATGTATGAAAGTCATGTAGAATTATTTCCAAGTAGGAAACTGATTTGCTCATGGTTGCAGTTTTCAGCAATACTGTGGTGATATAAGTTGTCACATTCATGCACTGCAGACAGTCCTCCTCAGGATATTTAGCAGGACAGTGGTCCTCTCTGCATAAGACAAACCTGAAACAAAAATGTCTCTCTTGCATTAATACAGCTCACTTGCTTGGTGCATCTTTTGGGAGGTGAGAAGTAGACTGCAGTCTTTAAAAAGTTGCCTTTGTATGTACCTTAATTTCCGATTTTATTTTTTGGACCAAATTGCAGAATAATGCATAGATAAGCATAAGAGACTGAAGGTGAACTGGTGGAGCAGGGTATAAGACAGGTTTAAAAGTAACTTGCAATCATGGAGTTCTGGTCTGTCTGACAAATGAAAGCCAAGGAAGGGCTTTTTTTTTGTTGTTAATCATATGTTTTTTTTAATTTAAAAGCTCCTTTCGAACAGTTTAGAATGTTAACATAGTGTCAGCAATCAGTAACACAACAGAAGGCACTGTTTCTGCAGTGGCATGTGTTCAGGGTGTTTGATCTATCACTAGGCTTCCACTACACAAATTAGTTAAGCCTAATTTTAATCCATTAACTGCCTACCTTGTTTATGAAAAGCATTTTAATTGTCATTTTGCTAGGTGGATGGGGTCACAAAACATGAGCAGGAGGCATGCTTTTCTGTTTAAAAAAAAAACCTTGGTTTTAATCACTTTCTATTTATGTTCACAGCCATGCAAGTTTCTTCTAGATGCAGTTTTTGCTAAAGGAATGACTGTTCGGCAGTCAAAAGAGGAGCTACTTCCTCAGCTTCGAGAACAGTGTGGCCTAGACTTGACAATTGACAGGTAAAAAGACTGCCATCTGTTAAAGTTACCTGGTAAAATATTATTTTAAGATGTGATTGGGTTTTTTCTCTTGTAGAGAAAGGAAGTTATGAAAGGAGCAGAGATAATTTACCTTGGTCTTTGAATCAGCTTGTGAACACAAAGATTGATTTGACAATACTTAGCTTTCACCTGACGTAGAGTGATATAGGGAATACTTAAGTATGTGTGCAACATATCTGCAGGTTTATATCAGAGAAGTTTTATTCTCTCAAAGAAAATACTTTTTTCAGAAAGGAGAGCATGAAGTAAATCAGTTAATAAATAAGCCACCCTCTCTCTAGGTGCAGGCTCAGTGTAGATCACTGTGGCAAACTGCCTCATGCATTATCATAAGGTGTATGTACAGCACTGATCCAGCACCATCTTCCCTTTACCCATAATCAGTTATCTCATCAAGGCTCAACTTGCTTATGGGGCCTTGATTCCACAAACCCTCTGCTGTCAGTTACAAGTGATGTGGTATGTACTGCTCACATCTGTATTCACTGGAATGAGGAAGAACCTGTATGATGTGGTATGTGCGCTGGTGGGGCCTGGACATGTGCCTGTAACCAGGATGGAGCAAAACATTGGAAGACAAGTGTTGGCCCTTTCCTGTTGAGAAAAGTAGTAACCTAGATCTGGACCACGGGGTTTTTTTCCTTTCATCACCATGACTGAGCCAAAGGATTTGTGACTGCTGTGTTTGGGTTATGTTCTCTAGTGCCCTATAATTATGGGACACCACAAAACTGATGTCTGCTTTTGTGCATGGAGAAACCATTGCAGTTGGAAGTTTTGTACTCCTGTTTCATCTCAGTTCTGTTGTTTATACCTCTATTTACCTCTGTAGCTAAATCAAAGCTCATACTTTTATATTGTCACTGGATTGATATAGTAGAACTAAGTACAGAAATTGGACACCAGTCCTCTTCTAATCCTCCACCTCTCCCCTTCTTTCCCATCCCCCTGTCCAAAAAAGTGTTTTCCTTTAAATCCCTACATTTCTTGCACTGAAAAAGCACAACACCGGTTTATTTTCCTTGTTTGTATGAATCATGCAGGACAAAAAGCCAGTAGTGATGCCTTGCTGTCAGGACTATTTCAGAGTGTTAAACTCATTCCTAATAAATCTAACTGTAACTTGCATAAATTTAGTTGTATTTCAGTTTTGTCAGAAAATACTCAAGTTTTCATCTCTAGCAGTGCAAAGTGTTTATCAGCAGATAAAGTGTTTTCTTCGTGTTACAGGTTTCGCCTACGAAAGAAAACCTGGAAGAACCCAGGCACTGTGTTTCTGGATTATCATATCTATGAAGAAGATATCAATATTTCAAGCAACTGGGAGGTCTTCTTAGAAATACTTGATGGTAATAATGATACAATGTGAAGCGAAATAAAAGATAACAATACAGATAAATTTTTTTAGAGAACATTGGAAAATGTATTTCACTTTTTCCTTTTTTAAAGACATTTTAATAGCATTTTATTAGAAAGAAAAATAGAAGCAAAAAATTAAAAGTTTTGCATGAAGCTGGGGAAGAGGATTGTGCAAGTACAGATTTCCTGTGGCTGTGAGGTCCAATAGCAGTACTGCTTTGTGGGTTTATTGCAAACTTTTGGACATGCTGTAGTAGGTAGTTTTTTGCATGTATATGTTTTCATTTTACATAAAAACAGTAGGAATCTCTGTATGTTAGGATTTTATTTGTATTTCATTTTTTGATTAGTATTGGTCATATTTAGTTAGCTGAAATGTGTATGTATAAATGTATAGTTGTTTTTAAAGTCAGCACGGCTGTTCAGTCACTTACTGTGTTTCAGGCAGAAGTGAAAAAAATTATCCTCTGCCATGAAGTGCTGACTTTTTGAACAGACCCAGGTCATCAAAACAACTTTGGATCAAAAGTTAGATAGTTGATTGTTTCTTAAATTCTGCTGAAATGTCACTAAAAACATCATGTGTCTCAAACTGTCCTTTCCTTTTATACTTGAAGTTTGGTTTCTGAATGCAGAAAAAAAAACTTACGGAGGGGGTGGAAATAGGCCATGCTGGTTTTCCTCTAGATTAGCAGATATTTCTGTTAACGGATAGATGAAGAATGTGATTCCATTCATTGAGGAGCTTTCTCCACAAGCATACCTGGCTTAGTCTCATCTAGCTGTTACTCCAGCGTTTTGGCAGCTGTGTTCAATCTTGGTGTCTTTAATTTGTAACAAATTTGTGCAAAGAAAGTACAAATATTTGAAATTAACATGGAAACTTCAAGAAGTCTGCCGATTCCTATAGGCATGTGTATCGGCTCACGTTTCAGTTAAAGCTTTGCAGATTTAAGTATTTTGTGTTAGTTTTAGATTAATTGCTGACTGTTTCTGTACTGAGTGTGTCTTGAAGGAACTACTTCTTAGACCACTGCAGCCCACCTAGTTCAGAGATGTCATGTGATAGACTACAGAGCTTCCCAAGTATTCTGTAATATCTTCTGTAACTGCCTAGCTCTGCCCAAAAGGTGCTGCTATAATCCTGTTGTAGAAGATGCAGCTGAATCTCACTATATTCTGTGAAAATTAAGTTTAATGTACCCACTGCTACCACAGAGGCTGTTAGAAGAGTGTAAAAGCAGCTGCTTTCAGTCAGGTTTTGTGAGGCATCCCACCCTCACCATTGTGCTCATCTTCAGATAAACACGGAAGGCATTAAGCAGGTAAATAAGGCAACTGAGAATAATTTACAGTTAAGTTTCTTAGCATGGCAGCTTTATATCACGCTGTTAGAAACTTACTTCAGTTACTTATTCTCTGAGTCTGAAGAAAACTTAAGTGATTGCTTCAGACTGGAAATAAATGCTAAGAAGCACTAGGTGGCTGTATCTTCATTTCAGACGATAGGTGACTGTTGAAAGGCAGCACAAATATAGTTATAGGAGGTTGTAGGTTGTAGGAGGTATTTAGGGAGAAGCTAAAACAGTGGTGGTGGTTTCATGCAAAACAAGCACGTAATGGTAGACATAAATGTTTAAGCCAAAAGTTCTGCATGCTAAATTACAAAACTATCAACTGATTTAAAATAAAATCAGCCCTTTGTTATCACTTTTGCTTATCTGATTGTAACATTAACAATATTATCCTGTCATCCAATGAAAGCTGTTAGCCTTAAACTGGTATTAAAAGGCTGGAGGCAGTACATACTAAAACTCTTCAGGTGGTAGGAGTAAAGCAGGCTTTAATAACAAGTATACAGTTAGTGTGTGAAATCTAGAAGTCAAATGTGGAGAGCTTATTTGGGTAAAGAAAGAGAAGCACATGAATAAATACCAGATTGCTGAGGAAGGTCTCACCCAAATGTAAGGTCTGAGGGTCAGCCTCAGGTTAGTTGGATAGATTCTGTACATGTAACTGAGCTGGGTGTGATGAAAAAACATGCTCTTACAAGGAATAAATGGCAAGGCTGCCTATGAAAAAATCCTTGAAAGGAGTTGATAACAAGGAAAAGTTCAACTAAATCCTAGTCCTTCCTCTCTTTTTTTGTTTGTTTTTTTTTCAGTGGACCACTTGCAGCACAATTACTGGGTAACTTAGTTTGTGTATTTATATGTATTGCGCTCTTATATATTTGAATATGTTCATGCTATGCTTACTAATTTTAAATAGGATATTTTGTGATGTTAATATATTTCTTTCCTAGGAGTAGAAAAGATGAAATCCATGTCACAACTTGCTGTTTTATCAAGACGATGGAGGCCATCAGAGATGAAACTGGATTCTTTCCAGGAAGTAGTGCTAGAAAGCAGCAGTGTTGAAGAACTAAAAGAGAAGGTAAAAACCTGTAACATGATGCAAGTTTCTTGGGGTTTCTAAGAGCCTAATTGATGTCCCCAGTTGGGCAGCACAGATTTCAGAGATACAAAAATCTCATTGCATGATGTTTATTTCCTTTCCATCTAAAGGAGAACCTCTCACATCCTATTATGTAATTCTTTAATTCTTGGTTTCATGTAATGGTCTAGTATCAAAGTATTCAAGACAAGGCATGCATGCCAAAAAAAAAAAAGTTTAAGAAGCATAATATTACTTGTGTCCTTAATCCTTGAAAAACACTTGTGAAAGAAAAGCTTAGCTATAGTCACTTTGTGTTTTCAAGCCAGTATTTAGGTGTTCCAAAATGCCAAACCTCTCAGCCTCTTCATATTTGAATTTGACAGCTGTTGCTCAGGGACAGTATAACTCTACCAAGTAAACTGAACTATATTTTGATTGGAAAGAAATACGGGTTTATTTTTTTTCCTTAAGTCCAGAACTCTCTCTGAGATGCTTTAATCTTTTTATTCCCACCAGTAATAAGAGAATTTGAATTTGACACAGCTGTAGTAACAGATGTGATCAGGCAGCTTGTCTCTTTCAGATAAATTTCTTGAGCGGAGTGTAGGACTAAGACATTTCAGAATTTGTCTGGCTTTTGTCAGTCTTGTTTGTTTATCCTAGTTTCCTAAGGAAATGAGTTAGAAAATTATATTGGCAGTTAGTGTTTTCTCACCATCAGTTTTATTTGAACACATCTGTTTTAATAGAGTTGAATGAGGCAAGAATCTTAGAGAGGAAATCTCTTTAAAGTTTTGGGAAAATATGCCATCAGAGATAAATGCAAATCTAAGTGTCTGCATTGCCATGCAGACCAGACCACAGCCTGAGCCTGGGTGCTCCGTGGGATGGCCTGGGTGGCCTTGTGACAGTTGTTAGGGCTGGGCAGTGGCAGCAGAGGGCAGGGGTGGATCCTGCTCTGCACCGAGGAGAGACATAGCAGGGGCAGCTGCCAGGAGGACCAGCAACCAGTGGTGGTGCTTGGGGAACCATGGGGTTGTTATGGCAAGTGTCTGGGGGTGGGTTTGTGCATATTTTACAGATTTGCCTGCTCCCAGGCTGAGTTGACGATTATAGCTTTTGTTTCACACAGGGAAACTGCTGATGAGGTGGAGGTTTAGCATGAGGCAATTGTCTCTTTCTTGCAACCTGGATATTATTAATTGCTTCTGTTAATTTTTTTTTTGTCCCTCCTTCACTTTTAAGAGAAGCATGATGACAGGAAATATCACTTGTGACAGCAGTGATTTCAGAAATGTAAGAAATGTGTAGCTTGTCAGCAATTTTGCATGGATACTTTGGATCATTTGAGGACTTTGAATACTTTAATTGACATAGATTTGACAGGAATAGTGTTAAATCCACCTGTTTTCTTCACTTCACAGCTAAGTGAAATAAGTGGAATACCCTTAGAAAACATAGAATTTGCAAAGGTAAGATTTTCCCTACTTTTATCTTTTAATGGCATGAATGTGTTGTTATGAGTTTTGTTTTATTCACTAAGTAATTGCTTCCTCTCAGGGCAGAGGAACATTTCCGTGTGACATTTCCATACTAGAAATTCACCAAGATTTGGACTGGAATCCTAAAGTATCTACATTGAATGTCTGGCCTCTGTACATTTGTGATGATGGTGCAGTAATATTTTATAGGTATGTATTTTTTTATAGTAACCATGCAAAGAAATCTGTATTTAATGTTTGAGAGATGATGGAATCAACAGAAGCTGAAAAATACTTATTTTGTTGTCTTAAAGGAAAAATGCTTATGGAACAGGGTTTCAAAGATTCAGCTGCAGAGTTTTGCTCCTCAGCTTTCTAAAAACATGAATATTAGCTGTTTATTGTTTAAGAAAACAAACACTGCCCTTTTACTTACTTCTCCCTCCTAAACCATTGGAAACAATGCTGAAATCAAAAGTCGTTGCTTTGCTTGGGTGTGTATCTGGATTTAATACCTTTAAACAGACCCATATCCCTTGTAGAGTCTCTGAAAGTCTTGCCTTAGGTTATAGAGAGCAAGGATTTTATTTTCCAGGTTTCTTTCTATGAGAAATTAGTATGGCTTCTTTGGAAAAAAAGGATGCTAGGATAAAAATGTTGCTCACATGAACAGTGTTCATCAGCTGGCAGCAGTAGCCCAGAGGCACTGTTTGAGGCCTAAGAGTTTGAATATTGTCGCTTCTGCTAAAGTCGAGGAGTGAGGGAATGTCTTGAGCACATTGCTTCTGCAGTCTTATTCATAATTACATGTGAGTTTAGGGGCAACAGCTGGTTGGTTATGTGCTGGCCTTGAAGAAAATTATTTGGGAGAGCAGCTGGTAGTTTTTAGGAGGCACAGTCTGACATGCTGCTTCCAACTGCTGGTGCTGTGGCTGAATGAAGAGCAGAGACATAGTTACTTGTAAAGCTTTGCAGGTTGTTGGAGGAGTAGAGGCTTGTTTCTTGCAGCTTTTCCTTGGGTCTGCTGTCAGAATACTGAATGCCTCTGTTAGAAAAGCAGATTTTTTTAGTTTCTGGAGAAGAAAATCTGTAAGGAGCATCATGCTTAGTTGTGTGTTTTACTGTTTCTTCGTGTGAAAAAAAATACCAAAAATGTAATTATGATTGTATCATCTGAATTTTAACATCTCTATTCATTTTAGGGATAAAACTGAAGAATTAATGGAATTAACAGATGAACAGAGAAATGAACTGATGAAAAAAGAAAGCAGCAGACTCCAGAAAACTGGACACCGGGTAACCTACTCTCCCCGTAAAGAAAAAGCACTAAAAATTTATCTGGACGGAGCACCAAATAAAGATTTGACTCAAGACTGATACTCACAATAGCATTTTCCCTGGGGAATTTTTTTGTTTCAAATAAAAAGGTTCACTACTACTGTGTAGTGCCATTACGGCAGGACACTCATTAGGTGTAAAGCGCTGACACCAGCACTGGTTGGGCTGTGTTACCAATCAGAAGCGCAGTGCCCCGCTGGGCCACTGTTTGACTTGGAATCATGTTGTGCACTATAGTCAAATGTACTGTAAAGCTAAAAGGGATGTGCAAATAAAAGATTAGAACTAAAATGTGGGCGGGGAGGGAAAAGAGTGAAAATTTTTTGAGGACAGTGTGCACATAGTAGCTAGTGAAACTAGCCTCAAACGGGATACTCATAGCTTAATAATAAAAGCTGTGCAAAGGCCATGAAAGAATCCTCTTTTCTGTTTGTTTCACTGATACACGCATTACCTCATCAGAGAGTCTGAAGTAAATGTTAACACATTGGTTCTAGAAAAGCAGCAGAAAAGAGTTGAAGATGAAATGGAAGTGCTGCAAGTGTAAAGTTTTAGAATATTCTTCCATAGAGCAGGTAGACTGAGAGGTGTCTGCAGAAAGCTGCCAGCAGGGGTTGGTTCTTTTGCAGGAGTGCTGGTGTAAGGTAAACTGGGTTTTAATAGGTTACGAAGCTGATGAGCAGCTCTACTATATTGAGTTCAATGTGTAAATAAAATTTGCCCTATCCATTCAACAGAACTGCAGCTCAGCTATTTACCATGGTATTTCTTTTCACATATCAACATTCATTGTGTACATTTGGAAGTATAGTTGCCTATTTAAATTTGTATTCATTTTCTGTTTGACAATGTTGGGTACTTTAGGGTTGTATTTCCCCTTGTTAATGAAGTTTTTGTTTTGTTCAGCTACTTTTTGTACATTTTGTTTTTGAGACTGTTACAAGTTTGCATCTTCTCCATCCACTGAAAGTCATCTTATTTTTTCCAGAGTTGATTCCGTAGCTCTATGTAGTAAAATATTGGGGCAACCTCTAACACCTCAACGTATAAACTTGGGTAGTTCAGGTTGTGGTGCAAAGACTGATGCAGTCAACATGATTTCATTGCAAAGCCTAGGAACAGCAATTTTTGCTTTGGTCCATAAAGATCAATAGAGAACAATTCTCCGTAGTTTTTGGAAAACCACCTAATTTATAACAATCAAAAGATTTTGGTAAACTTTTTCATGCCAGATGCTGTTTACAACAATGAACATGCCAATAAAACATTTGTTCATTCTGTTGTGTTATTTTAATCATTAAATGCTGTGGCTTTTATTTGAAAAATTAAAGAATTACTTCATGGAAATGGAGACTTTTCCAAGGCAATGTCAGAATGTAAGGCTGTGTGTATATGTGTATGTGCACACACCCTCCACACATGTGCACAGTACTGCAGGAAGTGTTTTGTTGCCTGTCTGCTGCTTCTCTTCACTTACATTCACACCCAGTTTTTCTTCAACTCTTTAAGTTTCCTTTTCCCAAACTGAATTCCTCACCAGGGAAGCTTCAAAGCTCCAGAGATGACTTGCAGCTAAGTTCTGCTCCGGAGAGGAAAAAGGATTTTAAGTAACTGAATGTTCAGTTCTTCCTTCCATGCTGATGTAAAGCAACCTAAAAATCCTGAGGAATCTGGCAGCTTGAGAACCAGGCACTGCACAGAGCAATTGCCCTTTCTTCCTCTTCTGGTTGACCTGTGCCACCTCTTTTCCAACACAAATTAGGTGGAAGCAGGAGCAAAGGAAGCATCAAATGGGTACTACTCAGTAGGTAAAGTGCTTCATTAAACAGCCCTTTACATACACATAGAGACAGCTGAAGAGCCCTTGGGGGTTTTGGAAGAGAAAAAACTTTACAAATGGGTCATGAATTTTCTTTAAACTCAGACATTTGGAAAAGCAAAAATCTAATAAAGTAGGATTTAGAAATGAATTTCAGAAACTGATTAATCTCTAGCTCTACCTGGGGAAATTTCTGATGAGAACTTCTTTGAAAATTTTCATTTTAAACCTTGACAGAAATCTGGATATACAAGTGAGGGGCACCCTCGTAAGGAGTTGCTGTCCAGTGGTGCACTGCCTTCTGCTTAACTGTGCTGGAATATATTTTAGGTTGTTCTGGAAGATATTTTTCAGCACCTGCTTTACATTTTCATAATTTCAAACATTTTTGAGTTTGACCGTGGGTATTTTAAAGAAACAAAAAGCCCTGAGTTTCTAATTTACTTAGTTCAGCAGAAATCTTGCAGGACCTCTGATGAATACTAACACTTTCAGAGACTGATGCATCAAGAAACTTTATGGGAGAATAATCTTACCTTAAGCAGGGCAGTATTTATGGACAAATTTTTGTTTCATTATTTTTTAACAGGAAAATTGCAATGAGATTTCATTTCTTTGCCTGGTATAGATGGGCTGTCTAAAGCACAGTAATTTATTAGGGATAGAAAGGAAAGGTAAATTCAATTAACTCAGAGAGCATGTGTATGTGTGCTTGAGTTGGTGTGAGAACTGGTAGAAATCTTTAAAAGATTGTTGTGATTAAATACCCTTCTTGTTCATTATTATAATGGTTATTAACCTTAATTCTGGTAGCCAAGGAATTTGTTGAAAACTTTCATAGACAGAAGTGGTAAAAGATTTGCAGGCCATTAGTCCAGTCTTGTATATGCCCGTGTTAAGTTATTGGTGCTCTACTGTTCCAAATCAGACATAGCAGTAGGGATTCTTTGGGACAAAGCTCCATGAAAACTTACTTGGCTGGAGCCTTGTGTTATCTTTTACTATGTGCAGTAACAGATGGTGAAACCTATACCCCAAAAAGCCATTAATAGTTGAAGAGCTGTTGTAGCAAACTGTTGAGATAGCTGGGAGCCAGAGAGTTTGGATTGGATTTCACTCTTAGCTTGCTATTGATCTCTTAAATCAATGACCTATTAAGATGGCAATGATAATCACGTTTTGTAACACACATTTATGCCTATGAAGTGTATTTAAAAGCACAAATCATTTCTCAGAAGCTTTTCTCTGGATGTAATAGAATCAAGAAGGAGAAGCATATGTCTCTAAATGCAAGAAGCTATTTAGGTTGTCCTGCTGCTAAACTGAAGTTATGAATCTATGTTCACTGCCTCTGTCTCTCAAAAAGGGTAGGGGATGACAGAGTATAGTCAACAGATCCTTTAATCAGCATCATCCAGGAAGGTGTGTTCCTGTAGTGCAGAGTGCTGGCAGGTAAGTGGCACTGTATTTAGCTGTAGCTTGGGCATAGCCTTGTAACTGCAGCTGCACCATTCTCATCTATATTGGTATTTACACATTCAATGTACAGCAAGAGAGCTAGGCTATTTGTATTCAGCCTATTTAGCTGCTTTCTGCAATTTGAAATAGTATATTTTGCCCTTGAGAGACAGAGCCCTGAACAGTGAAGTTTAAAGTTCCTATATGGAAACCAATGTGCTATATCTGTAGAAGTATGTCTGAACTATTTGCTCGTTATTTGAAAATTGTTGTAGGCTTGGGTTGGTTGGTTTGTTTTTCTGCCAGTATGGCTCTTATGTAGTGGGGGAGGCCAACAGCTCTTGTACATGGAAGTATTAAAACTTGAGGGATACTCTAGCCATGAACACCAGTTCTGAAGTTACACTGAAGGCTGCTGCAGGACAGGTGGCATCCATGGCACACCTCTGAAAAGATGCTCTGGGTATATTTATCTAACAGGGTAAGCATCCTGGATCTCCTTCATCCTTCCATAAAGTGTGTGTGCTTGGGGGGACATGATACCCAGAATCCATGTGTTGCAGGTTCGCTAATTATATTTGCAAAAGAAAAAATAAAAATTGCTTAAAATCCATGACTAAACCAGTCCAAAGTAGATGGCTCTTACCCAATGAAAAAGAAACAATTGTAAACATACGTACTCAAAAGTCACTTCTGTAGTTATTAATAAGATTATTTATAAGATTATTTATGCTTATATGTATTTTTTTAATGAGTACAAATACTGATAAGTTTTTCTAACATACAAGGGGCAAGTACTAATCCAGAAGTAACATATTTCTCATTTGCCTTTGACAGAACGTTGGTCCAAAGACTGAATGAATTCAACAGGAATTGGAACATGCAGGTCTGGTGCACAGAAACGAATGCTCATTCAAGACCTTATTTATTGCACTTCTATCCAGCAGTATGTGTTCAGGGTTTACGTAAGCGAGACACTAGACAAAAATTCCTGGAAATAACAAACTAAACTGTCTGGTGTTTGGATTTAAATTTCATCTCCTAAAGCTGGGTCATGAGCTGAGTCAGGCTCAGGCTTCAAACCTGCTTGGTCCTCCAGGCTTTCTAATTCTTTACGCACTTCCTGAATGACGCTGCTTTCTTCGTAATCAGAAAGAATATCTCTGGGTATCAAGCTGAGAAATGGCATCTCATCCATGACTAAGGGATCTTCTTTCTCATTATTCCTGGTTTCATTGGCAGACAGTTGACACACAGATGTAGTGCTGTGGCTGTTGGAGAGAGAGACATCTGGTCATATAGTACATCTTGTCATGCTCTTTTGCTAGTTCCTTAATAATTCTCTGTTCTCTCCTCACGTGAAAGCTTTTTAAGTGTGTTATACTGTCACATCTACCAGAGCTGACTTCATAAACCTCTGATTTTTACATGCTTGACAGCTTGAATGTTAAAGATGGTATTTCCCCACACAGAGTTAGAACAAAGGTCCCAATAGCAGAAAACATTTGATACTGGGACACAACATGGCAGTGGACCTCAGCACAATCTGGCCCTTCTACCTACAAGCAGTCGTGGTGACTAGTCCTTTCTGTTTGTCATAACGCTGAGTTAAGAAACATTATACTCTAACTTAAAAGGGATTCCAGGAAGCTGTAGAGGTGAGAAAACAGCATTGTATATTTGGTTCTAAATAAAATAATGTAATGGCTGTATTTGCTGCTGCCTTGCTTTGAAAAGTGGCTTCAGCTGCCTGCAACAAACATCCCACATTTACTGTAGGAACTTAAACAGATTCCAGAATGCTTTATATTTGTAGACAGGAGGTAGGGGAATAAAACTTGACCATGGTTCATCTGCTCTTCCTGCACTGCATGGGACAGGCCAGGGCTGCAGGTCTCGGTGACAGTGTAAGATGACCACTGCTTGTGCCAGGCACCCCTCAACAGCTGTTTGAAGCTGCAGCCCCTTTCACTGGAAACAAGGGATAAATGAACTAAAGATGTTCCTGAACTTTGCTTTGTGTGTGTTTTCAATTCTTGAATGTTTTGCTTTCTAAGAGTTCCAAGACTTCCATTTGTGAGCAAACTATCCCCATGTTCTCTAGGATGTAATCTTAATTTCAGTATTTATCACTCACTAGTAATGTTTAGCCAAGGGCCTTTCCAAGGGGAGATGGGCTGTTTTAAGTGTCGTCTGAATCTTCAAATGCACCATGAAAATTCACAGAAGCAGCTTAACTGTCTGTGTAAGCCATGGGCAGGTAATACGCACAGCATTTGTCATGATCCTAAACAGATACATATTCTTGTTGGTCTAGCTCACTTATATTCACGTTGTAATTAATTTGTGTTTCTATATCCTCATTTGAAATGTTTTCCTTCTTGCAAGATGTAACATTTGCTGACTTAGCTTCCCTGATATTAATGGTTCTTGTACAGAACCTAAAATTCTGGTGCTTAAAGGATGGGATCAACTCTGCTTGCTTTCCTAGATCTCACTGATGAAGCAAAATGTTACTCAGTTACTTTTCATGCATGAAAAAAATGCAGAAACAGTTGGACACAGAAGAGAGAAAGATTAATCTACATCTGTCAGAGCTGTGCGATCTTTGAAAGTTAATATAATGAAAATGGTAGCGTAGGAACAAACTTGGAGAGCTTATTTCATAGATAACATGAAGGTTTTCTAAAAATGCTTTTAATGCAAAACTAAAATAATCTTTCTCCCATTGACATTGCTGATAATGCAAATGACTGTTGTTCTAAAGAATCATTAAAGGCATATATTAAAATTTTTAGCGTCTAGCCAAAAATACAGAGTCTGCTTCTTATTATGTGAAACTTGATACTGAAGAAGTCTTCACAGTATGAAGTGTTTCAAGTCTGAATAGCAGATCTTAAGTCAGCCTCGGGTCAGTTTGAAACTGAAGGAAAGTACAAGTGAAGATAACTTTTTTTTTCTTGGGATAGAAGTGACCTGTTCATACCTACTGCATGCATTAAAATGTCTTTGTCATATCTGAAAGCAAGCAAAACATCTAAGAACAGCCAAGTCTAACATAGAAAGCTGGTGGACAAGAACTGTATGTAGAGAAACAAACTGGAATGGTACATCTGAACAGCTGTTAGTACTTTCTGATTGATTAAAAAGCAGTGCCAGCCTGATGCACAAACTTAATTCACACTGGATTAAGGTGTTGCCAGAGTTAATTAGGCACATCTGTGTGGGACAAAGCAATAAATCTGAGAAATGCTACTGATGAGAAAGGCTGTCAGAATACTTTGTAATGTGGAAGACTCTGTAAGTTCTGTATCTATTTATTGCAGAAACAGAGGCTTCAAATATTCCAAGCAGCTTGTCTGCCCAGTTTTGATCTTTACCTCTGAGGTTGGCAGATCAAGCCACTTGCACATGGGCATCGCTCCAGCACTCCATCGGGTTCCAGTTCCCAGGTGATCAGGTTGAGAAGCCTGTTTGAAGGGTCATGGCAGGGTTCACCTTCTTCAGGTAATGGTGTGCACACAGGAAACAGGAGTTCTGCATGACAGAGGACATGAACTTCATGAGAAGTCATTAACTATCTGCTAAACTGAGATGACTGAGATTTAAGTCTAAATGCAAGACATGAAAAGACAGACTTGGCCTCCTTTTAAGACCCCTTACATGTTAGGGACCCGTAACTTAATGTTCTTCCCACTAGGTGGGGGTAAGGCATTTGAAGTCTGTGTGATGAGCAAGATCTACTCCTGCTTCACCACTGTCAATACACATTAGCGCTGCACAACTCCATCCCTTGGAGGTTCAAAAGACTGTTCTAAAACCAAGGAAACTTAACAGTGAATCCTTTGCAATGCGTAGCATTAACGGTTTTAAATCTGAATAGATAAATAGCTCTATTATGGAACACTTTTCCTGTATCTTCTGTTTCTTTGCGGAGGCTACAAATACAGAGGAATTGTTCAGAGACTAATAATGAGGTTGTAGGAACTACTACTCAGCCATTTAATTTGTTACAGTAATTCTACAATAGGCAAAGCTGTCTGGCGTTTGGGGCTTGGCACCCTTGTTCCTGCAGAGGGCTGAATTTCAGCCTGTTTAAGAAATTATTTAGAAGGCTGGGGTAGAAAGATGGTTATAACTGTATCCTGTCACTACAAAATTAAGGTGAACTATGCTAAATGCAGCAAGGAGCCAGTGGGTATAAAACTATAGAAGAAGCTGGGCCCTGACCCGGTAGATTTAGACCTGATTTTGGGCCTGATACCTTCTCCTCCTCTCCTCCCTTCTGTAAATCAAGTTTCATATTCTCATGTGAACTGACAACGTAATTTGGAACATAATTCCTCTATGTATCTTGGCTGTCCAGTTGGGACTGCACATTGTGGTGCCCTGGAAGGCTCATTACATAACTCAGAGTATGAAATATGCCTGTGGTCTGATTCTGATGGTCTGCTTGCTGATTTCAAAGGAGAAGCCACTTTCAGTAATCTCATTAATTTCTTCTGTACGTTTTTAATTCTCTAATTTTTGCTCTGTTGGGTGCAAATTTAACACAGAGCTGTGCTACTTTTAGATGTCTGAGACCCTCAGAAACAGATTTTTGTGCTTCTCATGCTGTTTCCATCACTAGCATGCAATAGGCTTTTCTTTCACCACTATGCACCCCTATCAGACTCTTTCTCTCTTCTAGTTCTATTACAGTTTTATAATTAAGTTAACACAGTGTGTTCCAAGGGAGAACAATGTATTGATTCTTCAGAGGTTTAACCACTTCACCTCAACAAAAGAGCTAAATATTAACTCTTCTGTATTATAAAATGAATAAATAGCAAAACCTCTGTACCTTTCTGAAAAGCACAGCATGTTCCAGGGTTGCAGTCATGTTGGTTCTCACAAATGGTGCCGTTCTCTCCCTTTGAAGTGGATTTCCTGCACTCACCCCAAACGCAAAGCTGGTCCCCACAGCATTCAACATCCCGGGAGCAACGCTGGCCAACGGAAAAAGCAGGTGACCAAACTGTTCAGCTGGCTTTTAATACATGCTACTAGTGCTAGAGTGACAGAGAATTAGCCCCTGGTCCTGAAGTCAACTGCATATATGTGCTTCAAATATATGCAGGTCTTACTGCTTAGGTTCTCAACTTCCATCATACATAGAACTCTTTGCCAAATGGGAACCTCTGCAGCACAGCAACAGCACTCTTTCTGTATTATTATTCTTTCAGTCTTATAAAGCTTGAATTCTTATTTTAGCATTTGCATGAAAATTGATCAGCAGCCAGACATCCTACAGTGCAACATAAATTTCAGGAAAACAAAAATTAATAAATGAAACATTATCAATGGAAGACATTACTGATTTTTTTTTTCCATTGGTAAATGCAGTCAGGAAGGTACTATTTGTTCAGAAGGATTGCTTTCAAAGAGCAAAGGAAAAAAATCTTACTGAAATCCAATTTGTAGTTGTAATAAGAACCAGACCCCGTTTGTATCCAAGAATCTTTGAAAAAAAAAAATTTTGAAAAAAATTCTCTTTGAAAATCAGAAATGCAATCTCTAAGCTGTCTAAAGACAGCTTTGTGTGACAATTATCCTAGTGTTTCAACAATACACACCTAATAAATGAATCTCTCTGATTCTAATAGAAGTAGTGTGTCACTTTCTTTTTATAGTAGTTTGATTAACATCTCGAAGATTCCTAGTAGGTCAGCATTTTAACAACTTTTTTCTGTCTGTGTAAAGCCCTGTCTGGGCAGTGGATCCCACAGGAAGTGCTTAACACAGGGCAGAAAGTAGGACTGTGTTAGCACTGGTAAGACCTGCTAATTAAAAATAAATGTCTTGTAATTGACATGTCAGGGAATTGATGCCATCATCTTCAGCCTGAGCTCATGTTATAACAGGAGTGTAGCTAGGACCCAATTTTTACTTTCTTTATCCTACAGATGTTCTACTAACCACTGTAAAGAAAAGAGGGGAGGGGGTGCTAGGTCACCCCAACCTTGATTTTTAATTATTCCATGTTAACATGGCAAAATTGTCGGTTTAACATTTTCTAAAATGCAAAGACAGTTTTCTTAATGACATTTGAGCATATACTCAGGGCTTGTGTTTAAGCAAGCATTCAGTCCACTGAAATCAACAGAGCTCCCTGAAGTTATCAGGATAAGAAAGTATTTAAATAATTTCAGGAACAGCCTGGTGCTTTTAGATTATAATAATCCTATTGATTACATGACTTAATAGCAAGGCTTTCTTGCCTGTAGGCTGAACTGTCTGCGAGTGCTTTGAGGAATGAATTTGTTTTTGAAATTCAGCAGAACTTAGATGAAAAGGGACAGTCAGGTAAGAGGATTACTTACAGTAACAGTTGCTCTATGGGATTGTACAAGTGGACACCAAAGGGAAGAGTAATTCTCTGTGAGAACAGAGCTGAGAAGGACCAACTGCCAGCTGAGCCACAGAAGCTAGCACAGTATTTCCTCTTTGCCCACTACACTGCCAACCATCAATGAGTTTATGCTGCCCTTAGGCCACCTAACAAGTCAGTCTTGAGTCAGGAGGATCAGAGTGCAGTTTTTAAACCACAGCAGAACAGAAACCTTATAACTTAGTTGTGTTAACAGGCAGAAGAAAAAACAACCTAGAACACTTTATGCATCCATTTTTTAATCTCATGCAGAAAGTTTTGTATCTCGTTTTCTATAAATTTTGACTTGTTGGCATTAGCAACAGCAACATATATTGAGTTTCTAAAGACATAAAATCACATCTCATTCAGAACTTACTGTATGCTGGGGTTTACAGAGCTGACACTTGTATTCAAAGGTGGAGAACTGGCAATATTTCCCTGTTTCACAGTCTTCATCAATGATACACTCCTGAAGAAAAGGAAAGAAGTGTAATTTTCTACTGTGTGACAGAAATCCATAGCTCTTCTTGAAACATCAGAAGGTCTTGATTGATCATATTTCTTATATAGGAACCAAGGAAAAAGGCTTGCTTTGGTTCTTCATAGAAACACAGTTCTGAAAGAGAACAATGCTACCTCCCTGGCATACCTAAATATTGCAGCCTCAAAGTGTTAGGTGGTTTCACTTCTTGTATGAATATTAATACCAGCAATCTCAACAGGAAAATGAATTATCTTGTTTTGCAAGTGTACTGGGTTTGCGAGGCAAGGTTTTGGTAGTAGGGGCCTACAGGAGTGTCTTCTGTGAGAAGCTGCTAGAAGCTTCCCCCATGTCTGATAGAGCCAATGCCAGATGTCTCCAAGAGAGATCCACCACTGGCAAAGGCTGAGCCCATCAGCAATGGTGATACCACCTCTGTGATAACATAGTTAAGAAGGGGAAAAAAACCCTGCACAGCAGTTGTAGCCAGAGAGAGAAGTGAGAAGGTGTGAGAGAAACAACTATGGAGATACCAAGGTCAGTGAAGGAGTGGGCAAAGGTGCACCAGGCACCAGAGTAGAGATTCCCCTGCTAGCCTAGCTCAAGTGTGCTTGAGCACACTTTCAGCTTTTTCAAACCTGGAATAATTTCATGGACTTAACAAAAACATTCATGTGAGAGGGGCACCTGAGTTCCCATCTGAATCACAAACTCAGACTGAAGTTGCTTCACTCAGAGGTGCCACAAGCACTGTGGTAGAGATTTCTTACCTTCCCTTCATCCTACACAGGGTGAATGTACAAACTGTTCAGAAACTCTTCCCAGAATGAAACTCTGCAGGTAAGACGATAATACCTGTAAGTGCCCACACCTGTGTACCCCCAAAGTGTCAGGTTCACAGGGAGGAGGTGTCTCCTCCTCATAACTTACTGTTACCTCTTAAAAATCATGTAGTTAACCCTGTTCTCTAAAATGTGTTTTCTCTAGGCTGGAAACAATCTAGCCAACAGAAGAATAATTCATAGCACCATTCTGAGGTTGCACCATCATAAGGTTGATGCTACCTTTTTGCTATTAGTTTATATATATATATATATACACATATACAAAAATCCCTGCATTCTTTGAGCTTGACTGCTCTTTGGCAGATGTTAATCTCACCTGCTGTAGCAGATCAACTATTATCTGTGCAACCTTTATTGAAAGTTTCTACTAAGCTTTTAATTTTCTATTTCTACTTTTTTGGATAATTTCTTCCCAAACTGCTAACTTATTCCACCCCATCCCAGTTGGGGTTTGTGTTTCAAGTGGGGTGAAAATTATCTCAGCAAGAAGTTTGGGTGAATCTCTTAAATAACTATTATCACTGAAAGAGGAAAATATTTAATTGTAAAACAGCTATAGTGTCTTCAGCTCTTCTGCAGATTAAACCTTATGGAAGATTCTTGCCCCGTGTGAGACGAGGCTGCACTGCCTGAAGAACAATGCCCTGCCTAAGTTACCCATTTTGGTCATCTGAGATGTTTTCAAACAGTTTGCTTACCCAGAAAATAGAACAGAAGCCAAACACAGCCTGGGGCCTGGTTCTTTTCAAGACAATGACATGATATTCAGGTTATAGGTTTATAATTAAGAAGGTCATTTCAGCTATGTTGAGACTTTAGTATACATTACTGGGTCTAGGCTGCTATAAATTGTAATGATTTTGCAACTTCATTATTCCAGTACAGTGTGTGTTCTGCTTGTTTGCTTTTGTGTTGCTACATAATCAGGTGGGTCAAAATCCAAATGTTATATAGTATGTTTAAGGTTTTGTGGTTCCAAGTTAGCACTTAGCCACTTCCCCTCTTCAGCAGCCATGCTCTTTCTGGTCAGTTTTCTGCCTGAAGTTTTGTCAGCTTCTTTTATGAATCCCTTTGCATAAGCCATACTCAGAGCAAACTATACTGTTTCATTCCTGTTCCATCCACTTCCAGGCAAACAGCCAGGTCTCAGTGTAGTCAGTTTTTCCAATTGTCCCTTTCCACAGAGCAGAAATCTTGCCATAATCATTTTTAAGTTCATTGAATGACTCTCTCAAGCTCTAAAACCACCTAACACCAAAGTTTCAACTCTCCAGGCCCTGCTTTCTATTGTGCTAATGAGTCCCCTGCCAAAAAGCTTTTTTCTCCCCCTTGCTGTTTTTTGTCCCACCAGCTCAGACTTCCACTTTTATGAGGGTTTTCAGTTAGGGAAAAAATGCCTTCATGGTTTTCTTTCCTGGCATGAAAAAAGCTTGCTTTCATATGCTCTCTGTGAAATTTTGTGCCACACTCCAACTTCTTTGGTCTTATAATCCATAGCCAATGCAGAACTCAGTAATGCTTATAAATGCATATGTGTAACTGTTCAGTTTCTTCTTTCTTTTCTTTTTTAATTTTATTTTTATTTTCTCCTTTCGCAGGCTACTGACCTTTTCTAATCAAGCTACTTTGAAACAGTTGCTGGACAAGGAGCAAACATAAATACCTTCATCAGCTGCAATGGATTCTGAACAATCATTTTTCTTCTGGAATTCTGCAAGCTAAGTTATTTCTCACAATATTTTGTCTTTGCAGGAGAAACAGTGTGCAAAATGAGGAGAGGGGTTGCGGGCTTCTGACATGCAGTAGAACATACAAGCTGAACAGATAGCTTAAAGACAGAATTAGCTGCATTTATAATGGTGTACTTCTCTCTGAAATCCATTATGATGTTATACAAGTTAATTTAACATAGCAGCAAGGGAATATGCTATTTGAAAAGTGCTAAAGAATAAAGCAGTGTGAAAACAGGGCTGACTATTAATGAGTATACTAGGACCCACAAACAACAGAGGCCAGGAAGGAGAGTAGTATGCCGTGTACCCGTAAGAACATAATCAGCATCCTCTGAGCTCTTACTCTAATACTGTACTCTGCAGTGAATAGTGAATATCCTGCAACACCTGAAAGCAATTTGGGCGTTAGGATCTGTTCCAAAACCAAGAGGAAAAAAAACCACCTCAACAAAACACTGGAACTAGTGGAAAAGGTGCCCTGCATTGTAAGACTGCTAAAACAACAGCTGCTGAAAGAAATTTCAATTTTCTTTCTTTTAGCAGATTATCCCAAGCTATTGTTTGCTCTCCTGAAGAACGGCTTGAGAATAAAACAGAAGCTGATGCAGTGAAAGTGAAGTATGGTAGTATCACAGCTACCAGAGAATGGAAACAGATGCCTGAGTGTGAGAGAGCACAAGCACAGGAGTGTAGAGATCAGAACTGGTGTGACAGGTTTTGACAAGAGTACTCTCCTTCTGGCTGAATGTTCACATGTATGCGGAAAGGCACAGAAGAACGTGCTGTGACAATGTTAACATTCGACCCAACTGAATTACAGAGTCATAGACTGGTTTGGGCTGGAAAGGATCTTAAAGACTACCTTGTCCCAACTCCCCTGTCATGAGCAGGGACACCTTCCACTGGACCAGGTAGCTCAAAGCTCCATCCAACCTGGCCTTCAACACTGCCAGGGATGGGGCACCCACAACTTCTCTGGGCAACCTGTTCCAGTGTCTCACCAGCTCACAGTGAAGTATTCCTTCCTAATATCCACTCTAAATCTCCCATCTTTCAGTGTAAAACAGTTCCCCCTCATACTATCACTACATGCCCTTGTAAAAAGTCCCTCCCCAGCTTTCCTGTAGCCTCTTCAGGTATGTGAAGGCCACTATAAGGTCTCCCTTAAGTCTTCTCTTCATGAGGCTGAACAAGGCCAGCTCTCTCAGCCTGTCTTCATAGGTGCTCCAGCCCTCTGATGCCTTTGACCTAGAAGGCACCATGGGCTACTTTGGCAGATGGTACTTGACTGGTGGAGTGTAGCCAGCTGTGGTGTAGACCACATTATCTTCTGCCCATAGAACATACTAAGGATAAAGAGGCAGAAGCAAAGAATTTCTAAATTCAAGATATGAAAGCAGAGTAAACCTGTTTTCACATAGAAACCCACTTTCATTTGTAGTATTCAGCTGGTTTCTGTACCTCACTATGGCAATATTTTTAATACTCTATTGCTGTTTATATAGTATGTACTGAAATCATGCTCATTTTGCTTTGATCTTTTTCTTCTCATTTTCTAATTAACACTTTAAGTGTAGAGCAGAAAAATATGCTCCAGTCTATTCTGATACTGACTTTCAAAATGGAATAATTTAAATTGAAATTTGATATTTGATTTGTTTGTTTCCTGTTCCCACTCACACTCAGCCTACCTCCCACATTCTCAAAAAGTCCTTCTTCAGTGATAAATGTGAACAATACTGATAATTTTAAACAATACTCCTGCTTCACTATTCACATCTTCAGCCAAAACTTGTCATGGAATCAAATGAGTGAACGATCTTTCCTTTCTTTCTGGGCTCTTTACACTTTAGCTTAGAACCCAAGAAAGCAGAGGAAGGTGCTGTTCATTATTTTATATTAAATGGTGATGAATACACTTATCAAAGACAGACAGTGAACACTAAGGCGGGGGGTGGGGAGGCAGCATACTGAGCAGAAAATGCCCTCATAGGTTAAGGGGCAGCTGTACTAGAGAAACTGAGCAGCACTTGCCTGCCAAGGTCACTGACTGCTCTGACATGAGAACAGTAAGTGGGATTCAAGGGGGAGAATCACTTTTCCCCTCCTTTTATAAGCTGTACAGCCCAGTTTGCTGGCTTGTTCTGATCCAGTTGCAGCTCGTGGCTGCAAACCTTTTAAAACTCTCTAAAAGCTGAAGGAGAGGCAGGGTTTTTGTTTGGTTTTGTTTGTTTGTTTTGTTTTGGGTTTTTTTGGGTTTTGTTGTTGTTGTTGGTTTTTTCCCCTGGCAATGTCTGTAGAGCTGTAAGCCCAAACAGCCATTCCAAAGTGTTCATTCTTAACCCTCTATGGATTTAAAGTTCTCAAGCCATAAAGTATGGAGGCAAAATTCACTGATTTCAGAGAGGTGAGGAAGTTCAGCCAGGGAGTAAACAACACAGGAAGCAATGCTACAAAGCAGCTGGTGCAACAGTTAGAAAATTATTAGAACAACCTTGGGAATGGGTGGACGCACCTCTCACAGTCTAACGGGGCAACTATGATTCAAAAGCCTCTCTGAACAAAAAGCCCATTTACATGTTTCTTAAAAGCTCCTGATACAAAGAAATTTCCTTTACAAAAACCTATAACTCAAGTAAAACTCAATGTTAATCCCCATAAATGGCAGCTACAGATCCTTCCCAAATACTTCCATAGCTCACCCAACTTTATCTGTGAGAAAATGGTATCAGCCATAGCTGAAGTGCTCTAGCAAAACCACTTGTTCACGCTGAAACTGACATTTCTTAGCAATTAGCACATTTAAGAGTTAATGTTCACTTCTGTGTTTACATCTCCCCTTCTACGTTTTGTTTTAATTTCTACAAGTCATTTCACATGGGGCTGGTCTCCATTACTGCAGCAGATGGCAAAAACTGCTGAGTGGCAAGGAAAAAAAAAGAGCATTAAAACTGTCTTATATACTACGTGTACTACATGTATTAGAAAAATGCCAGAATTATGTAGAATAGAATATTGTTTTTATGGAAGCTACTACCATAGTTTGAATTGCAGTGTTCCAGTTCCTAATGTCTTTGTTGTCTAGACAGGGCACATAATGCATTTGTCTTTAATGAGATATGAATTCATAGAGCTCAAAAGCTCTGTAATACTTTCCAGCAGAGCAAACCTATTACTCCTGTCCTGTCAAGTACATGGCACTCATAAAAATAAGGGCTATTGTTAAAAAAATATTTACTAAAGAGAGCAGACATGAGTTGCAAAGTATGGTATTAGTCACATCCCAGTGCTGTTGGGGAAAGTCAGCAATTTGTGTGGCTGTTCAACAGGAATGTGACTTCTGAGCTCAAAACTAATAGATAAGACAATACAAGTGACTCATAGAACCATAGAATGTCTTGAGTTAGAAGGGACCTCTAAAGGTCATCTAGTCCAACCCCCCTACAGTAAGCAGGGACACACCAGAACAGATTGCTCAGAGCCCCATCAAGCCTGACCTCAAATGTCTCCAGGGATGGGGCCCCCACGACTTCTCTAGGCAACCTCTTCCAGTGATCCACCACCCTCATATTAAAGAACTTTTTCCTAATGTCCAACCTAAATCTACTCTTCTCTTGCTTGAAACCACTAGCCCTTGACCTACTGTTATATGCCCTAGTGAACAGGTCTTCCCCAGCCTTCTTATAGGCTCCTTTCAGGTTTTGGAAGGTCACTACAAGGTCTCCCCAGAGCCTTCTCTTCCTCAGGCTGAACAACCCCAACTCTCTCAGCCTGTCTTCATATGAGAGGTGCTCCAGCCTTCTGATCATTTTCATTGCCCTCCTCTGGAAGCACTCCAACTGGTCCATATTCTTCTTGTGTTGGGGGCTCCATAACTGGATGCAGTACCCCAGGGACAGACCCCAAGGGACACCACTTGTCACCGTTTTCCATCTCAACATCAATCCATTGACCACTGCCCTCTGGATGCAACCACCAAGCTAACTCCCTATCCACTGAACAGTCTACCCATCACCCATATCTCTTCAACTTAGAGAGAAGGATGTTGTGGGAGACCATGTCAAAGATCTTGCAGAAGTCCAGATAGATGACATCCGTAGGTCTTCCCTTGTCCACTGATGCAGTCACTTCATTGTAGAAAGCCACTAGATTCATTGGCCTTTTTGGCCACTTGGGCACATTTTTGGCTCGTGTTCAGCTGGCTGTCAATCAACATCCCCAGGTCCCCTTCTGCTGGACAGCTCTCCAGCCACTCCTCCCCAAGCCTGTAACTGCTGAGGGTTGTTGTGGCTGAAGTGCAGTACCTGACATTTGGCCTTACTGAATCTCATGCGATTGTCCTTGGCCCATAATCAAGCCTGTCCAGATCCCTCTGGAGCCTCCCTGCCCTCAAGCAGATCAACACTCCCACCCAACTTAAGTGTCATCTGCAAACTTACTGACTGTGCACTCTGTTCGCTCATCCAAATAATCAATAAAGATGTTACACAGGAGCAGCCCCAACACTGAGCCCTGGAGAACACCACTCATGACCAGCTGTCAACTAGATTGAACCCCACTGAACACAACTCTTTGGACCTGGCCACCCAACCAGTTTTTTTATCCAGCAAAGAGTGTGCACATCCAAGCCACAAGCAGCCAGCTTCTCTAAGAGAATGAATGAATGCAGAATAGGTCTACATGACATAACTGAAGATGGCCCAAATGCACTCGAGCCTTGGCTTTAGGTGCCAAAAGCAACATTAGCCTTAACATGCTGTCATAAAGCCTTGGGAATTAATTGAGGCAGGTTGTAGTCACCCAGTAACCTGCCTGACACCAAGACTAGGATAAGATGTCTACCACTTGCTACACCATCTGCTTATTCTCACCACAAATACAGCAATCCTGTCACTGCTCAGACTCTTACACAGTTAGTGTTCCAGGTCAAAAAAGAAAAAAAGAAGTCTCATTATCCACAGCTTCAAGGAACTGCAGCATCAGTGAAAGAAGAAACTACACGCAAAAGCAAAAAAAAAACAAAACACAACCAAAACTACTACTGACAAAAGCCTCAAAATCATAAGAAAAACAATGCCTAGATGCTCTATCAGATCATGTTCTGTTCACACACAGCCAAAATCTCTGTATGTCATGTAATAACTTAATGGCAGGTCACTCTGCAAAAGTAGTCACTTTATTTTCTTCCCACACTCCCTCTTTTTCTGACTAAGCAATGTAATTATCTGATCCTGGCAAGACTACAGCTGCTGCAAATGGTCCTGAGTAGGAAACACAGTGCAAAGGACTTATTTCATTCTATTTTGCAATGGTATCAGAGGAGGCACACTGCAAATTTGGCAGAAAAACCCCACAAATTATAATTTGACAGCTAAATAACTTAATCTGGAAACTAAAAAATTTCCAACTAAGAAAGGAGTGAAGGTCTGTGTATATGTACATATACATACGTATATATATCCATAGGGCTACATATTGCAGTGACTGTCTGCAATAACAGAAGTCTTGCCTTATCCCACACATTTGCCCTAGAACAGGCAGGAGATGTTATAACATGAAATTTCTCTTCTTTTCTCTTGTTTCTCAGGTGTACAGTAGGCAGAGCAGGATGGTAGAAATTCTGACCAAAAAATCTTCCTTTAGGCCTTCTGGAAACTTGTCATGCTATACACTCAGTCCACTTTTTTCAAATGCAAAAAACTCTATAATCTTCTATATCCATAATTAGACAGAAAAGGAGCATTCTGAAGTTAGACAACCTGAGACCCAAAACAAATAGCCACATGCTTCATATTTAGTTGCCCCATGTTAAGAAAAGCTTTTTCATGTAGTATGAGGTTATCAAATTAGGTTAAAAAAATTATCAATGTTTATAAACAAAGTTTTCCTAGTGATTTTGCAATTAATGATCTTAATAGAGAAATGCATCTACCTCTGGATCTATTTATTGGAAAATAACTCTTCTCTTTGCTAACCAGAAGATGTGTCTAAAACCTTGTAGTTTAAAAGAGCTTGAATTTTAATCTAAATGCCTTGAGACACAGTAACAGTTATAGAAACACTGTAAAAATATGCTACAAAACTCTAAATTGCCATTCTTTCTTAGTAATCAGTAATCATATAAAGATACAGCTTTCAAACAACCATGTGCCCAGGAGCTGAATTGTAATCCAGGCATCTCTTCTCTCTGTAATTCACAGATACAAAGTTTCCATGATTCACTATCAAGCTATGTAAATTTTGAAAATTTATAAAAGCAAAACAACCCAGAATAGCTGTACACAGCAAGGATGTGAAACAGCTGTGCAATAAAAACCCAGTTCAAAACAAGAACAGTAAAATAAGTGTAGCACTCTGAGAGTAAGACACCAACCTGTGCCAAAACCTTCACAGAACTTACTTCAAACCCTGAATGATATGTGCTTTGTTCTAATATAATACACTTTTTTGGTATCTTACAGTTTTAACAGGCTTATTTACTGTTTAAGGAGCCAGCCAGAGATAACACTACTAGAAGCAAAATACATGGGTAAGAATTAATCTACAATGGATTTTGCCTATAGCAGAGTTGAGAGTGTGGGGGACTGCTGTTACTGTAGAGGAAAGGGAACAATTTATTTTCCATGAGCTGTAGATGAAAGAAGTGGTTTAAATTACAGCAATAGCCTGAGCACAGAAAAACACTGAAATAAATCATTTCCAGCATTTGAGGATTTTGAGAACAGATTATATGAATTTCTGCCTAAGGACAGAGAAGGCCTGTGGGTTGTAGATGTTGACTTTTTGAGGCTTCTTCCAGACCTCCTCTTTGGGGCATTTGTTGGGATTACAATAGATGCTCTTATTTTTTATTATTTAATTCTATGTCTGAAATAATGTGGCTAGAGGGTATCAACAACATGAGACTATGACTACTCATTAATATTAATTCACTATCCTAAAAAAATTTCCAATTAAAAAGAGTCTTCAGCATACTCTTTATGTCCTTCCAAAAAGGAATGTGAATGTATTGCAGAATTTTGCAATGCATTAAGTTCAAGACAAACACCTACTAGGGGACCAAAAACCTTCCCTTGCTGATGGCTATGAAATATCTTTGATCAGAAAACCCACTTAGGTTCTCCTTTGCCTGAAACTACGATGTTAAGCTCTGTACATACCATCAAATGCTTCTTCTTCCCCCTGGGATGAGTGGACTTTCTAAAGGAACAAGTTTGAGGAATTCCTCATGTGATATAAATTCACAGAACAGGCTCTGAGTCATTTCCAGACAGGATAATAAGTAAACAAATCCAAAACCCCCACCCCACCCTGTATATTTTTTAACCAATTAAGTGGACTTCTTATTAAGGTAAGAATCAGGACAAGTAGAAAAGCTGCTGGGGGGGGTCTCTCCACAAGCTGCTGTGGTGAACAACCACAGTTTGACAGCTAGTGTATTTACTGGCATGGTATTCCTCAGTGCTAACTATCAAGTCCCTTGAAAAGGCCAGGCACACACCCACCCCACATAGGATGCCAAAATGCTGTTTTTGAATCAGATGGGAGGAAGGACAGAGTAAGACTTAATCAGCTGACATAGTAATGCTTTTCTCAACAGAATACATTTGAAGCCACCATTCTACAGCATTTTTTTCCTCATGTTTGCCAGTCTTTGATGAAACAGAACTAAACAGAAACAGGCTTCAGTTCACCATTTTCCTTCAGTTTCCACTGCTTACCTTAGTAACTGGTAGTACAAGCACCATTACACTGGACTAGCATCTCACACATCTTCCTGACCATAAACCACTGCACAGAAGCCAAGCAATCACAGAACACATTCATTCTGTCTCCTCCTAGTCACTGGTGTAAAACCAGTGCTATTATACTGATTTTGATTAATCTACCCCTCCTACAGTCCAGAAAAAAGGTTAGAGAAGACTTAGGCTCATTGTATATGGAACTATGTGTTACTGGGCCAAGCACCCAGCCAGGGCAAACTGGTACCATGCTGTCACCTTACATATGACTGCACAATTGTAAACCAACTGTAGATTAAGTCCATTCATCAGTTTCCTTTGTATAGCAATCATTCTAAGATTGTAACAGATGTAAAATGTTTACGCTTTACATCCAGCACGGCTGGAAATAGCAGCCTGTATTTCCTACAGCCTATTTCCTATTTGCTGTTGTTACTCTACTAGCTAAAGCTTACTGCTTAATTAGATAACATAAGCATCTGCTGGAGCCAGTGGATTAAACCATATAATCAAAACCAGTGGAAAAAAATTCTCTTTTGCCTTAAAGCTTTTCCTCTCATGTGATTAATTTTGCTACATGGGTCTGACCAGAGGAAAGAAATACTGTTGATGAACTTTCACTGCTGTCTAAAGACAGTCCATACTATGACCTAGGCACTATGTTACAGTAACAGCTTACTTTTGGTGAGGAGAAATTTTTTTCCAAGAAAATATTTTACCTTCAATATTTAGCTACTCAAGGGTAACAGTCCAGATAGATAAAAATGGTGAGGCAGTTCTTTAGCCAACTTGATTTTGCATAAAAATATTACATTTCTTTGAGGTTTAACTGGAATAAAAATACCACATTTTAGCATATGAGGATCTGGCAAATTTTAAAACAGTTCTAAACACAGGCATGGACCTGAATTACTAATGAAGAAGGTTCCTTTCAGAATATCAATTAGTACTACACATTTTTGTTTTCCTCACTTGAGACAAGAAAAAATTCCCAGAACTTACACTAAGCTAAGCCAATAGGAAATATTAAAGAAATCCTAATCATTCTTTAAAATCTTCATTACCAGCAAAGTAAATTTACTACAGTTATCTGAATTAGTTCAGACTCCCACTGATACAAACTAGAGTAGGATTTTATACCTTTGATTAGAAGTATCATCTTTGCTGTTGCATCAGTTATTTGCCTGTAAATCCAAGCCACTGTTCAAGACCAAAAAAAACCAAGTGATAATGATCTGTGTTCTCTGACCTTTGGTTGTTGTGTTTTCAGCCAGAACACCTGCCTGGTTTGCCTCACTCTCAGCAAAAGGCACCTTGCTTCACTTCACTCTGATAAGGTCTAACAGCTGTTTACACCTGCTGGTTTGTGCAGGGTCACCAAGAATGATATCTGAGTCCATGGAAACAGCAGTTTCAATTTTCTCCACATCATGGCCATTGCAGCACTATAGTATTACAAAACCATCTTATTTTTGTGCACACTGTCCATTCCTGATCCTCTGGCTGGATCCGTAACTTTCTACACAGCATTCTCTCTGGGAAAACAAGCCAACTCTGAATGGACAGACTAATGGACTAAGTTCAGTAAATAAAGATGTGGACACTTAGCTGACACTAACTAAAGACTGTGGACACCACTGCACACACCTCAGCTGGCAATTACAGAGATTTCCCACTTTCTTCCACAGAGAAGTTGCTTCATGCAGGATCAGAGGCAACACATGTTTTTCAAACTCCTTATGTCAGATCTTTCCATTCAATTTTTGGCTATAGTGTAGCAAACATCAGATAACCAGTAAAAAATTTGGTTGGAGAGATACACTGTCACTGACAATAAGGCCATGAGGTAAATTATATCTCTTAATAGCTTTTGCATCATTAAGAAGCATCTGCTGCTTATGGAGTTGGATATGAATATTCAGGGCTATGCACACAATGCATCACACTTTTAATAAAAGAAGGGTATGTCCCTTGCTCTACAACAAGATTCATAACTTAAAAGTATTCTAGATTAAGAAGAGCAATGCAAAAATACTAATTGCCAAGTGTTTCTCATCTTTGGGCACATCCTCTTTGTGCTTGAAACTACTTACTAACCAACTAAGCTGCTGTATTTGCCGACAGTGGGTGCCAAGTATACGTGTGCATACAGGCACACACTCCTCTTTGCAAAGAAAGGGCAAGCACCTTGTGTAGAATCACACTGGAGGCACCTCTCCTTACTGACCCACAAAGAAACTCTGACCTGTGCTGTGTGACTAATGAGAGGGCACAGTCACCCTGAAGAGCCTTAACCATCAAGGACAGGCAAGAGAGGAATGTTTTCTATAGTGCCAAAGCCAAATGAGAATTGTATGATACACTTCCAGTTCCCTGGTACACCCCTCGTAAATACAAGGATCTTTTAAAATCTCTTCCAAGAAAGAGAACTGAAAGCAACCAGATGTACTTCTATTAAAGTTTGTGGGAAAAAATATCAAATTAATACAGACAAGAAATAAAAATCCTAGGTACGCTTGCTCTGAATTAGAAGAGAGAGTGTATACACAATACTACTTTGAATGCAACTGAGAAGAAATGCAACCAATCTTTGTGCAGCAAATCTTAACAGTAGCAGTTTTGCTCCCTTTTATTTGTCGTGCTTGCTTTCCAGTGGTTAGGCTGATGTATTACAATTGAAATAGTGAACAAGCCAGAAAACATTTTATTTTATTACACTAATACAGAATGCTGTTACTTTATCTGTGTTCTATACTTGAACTTACTACTGGAATTACTCCATTACTTTGTGTCGCGATCCGCGACCTATTATATCTCCTTTTTGGAGTGTATTTAGCTTGTCAGGATCTGCTGATAGGTCCGCACGTGGCGCTCGCCTCTCACAGAGGAGCAGTGGCTTCAGCACTGACTTTTCAAGTGAGTAACTTGCTCAGTACTTACCCTGCAGACATAAAAACATGCACATCCAGCTACCACTTGCCTTTATTTGGCCTCTTTAAAGGTACAAGACTGTTGGATCAAAGCCTGACATCTATGCTGGTGACTGTCAGCCCTCACTGACATCTGAGAAAGTGAATGCTAGTCTGGGAATGTAAATGGCGCCTCCAAATAATTCAGCACCTCTGAAGAACTGTATTGCATTGCCAGAAATGGCAAGCAGCTCAATTCCTCTTCTGGACACTTAAAATACTGATACTCTTCTGGCCGTCAAAATACTGTCAAGTGAGTCATTCAGTAACAAAGATCATAGTCTAAAAAGAATACTTTGGTGATGCAAAGCCAAGAAGAAATACTGTCTGAGAGGGAAAAGTGTGGGGGGGGAGGGGGGAAAGATTATGCCTTATGTTTCTGCAGTAGTGTATCTCTACTACATTTATGTGTATATAATTACTTATATGCACTATATATGTGCCTATTTGTATCTGTTTACAGGACGACAGTGGGGTGACACAGACACTGTGATTTAAAAAGCAGACACAACCTGTTTTCCATGAAGCTGCTTCTCCAGTGCTGAGCATCATTCCAGCCAGTATGTGGATTGATTACTCCAACACAGACTTGTTGCAGGACACATCTTTGTCTACCTGTGAGGCTTTGGCAACATCGCAAAGCCCAGAAATGTGTCTGGAAAAGTTTTCAGTTATTTCAGGGCTTTTAACTCAGCTCAGAGAATAAATGTGAACTGAGGGTTGCAGGGTCCCAGTTGTTACTAATTACTGCAGTAATAAATTATATAGAGTTTAAATTTCAGAGTAGGTGGCTTGCTGAGGTGTTTGATGAATTTTTATATTTACCACCCAATTTGTACCTACAGAGTAGGAGCTGTGGGAATCCTTAACTTTTATAAGCTAATCCTGTAAACTGAACCTATAAAACAGGTTTAGCTTTCAGCACTCAGTTTCCCGACAAGCATAGAAATTGAGCTTGGGTGCTACAATGTGCCAATTTCTTTTACTTAGCAGATTGACAATAAAAACAGAAATGCTGTTCTAAAGAGACACCGATCCGAAGGCTACAGGAGTAGCACCAGAACAGAGGACCTGTTCTCAGAGGCTGGCTCCCTACAGCTTCTGCTACCAAATTCTCCATCCCCAGAACAAAATGTCAGTTATCACCCTTTTCAAATGGCAGCTACAATTATACAAACCCCTTGTTACATAATACTACACAGCAGGATGAATCACTGATGGGTATTAAGAATGTGTATTACAGAATAGCATATATTACCTGTATATGAGCTGTATATGAGGTCCACTGCGATACTCTCAACAGATTTCAAAAGTTTTCTCTGGAGAACACAATACTTATGCATCTTGTACTTTGTTGCTAACTTTTAAAATAAGAAGCAGAATTACACTTCCATCACCCAGTGGTCTGGGAAGCCAGGAGCAACTGGCCAATGGAGCCAGTGCAACTCGTCTTCCCAATTCTTTTGTCTTAAATTTACAGATCTAAGCAGTACTGCTTTTTAATTTCAACCAAATTATTCTCCCACTTGGTAGCTCTCCCCATGGCTGCATGTTTTTCTTACTGTAACCCAAATTTTCCAATTCTCAATCTCATTCTTCACTCTTGCAGTACCCTAGGTAATTAATATTCCTCTTTATGTTTAAACTTTTTGAGTATTTTCAGATTTAGTTCTGTTAGATGGATCTTAGTCAAATAAATATATGCATGTTTGCCTGCTCTCCTTAAATAACAACCAAGTACATCTGTTGGTTGCTTTTCCCATTTAGCTTTTCCTCTAACTTGGCAACCTCTAAATAAGGTGTTTGTACCATGGGCATGCTGAAAGTTTAACATGGGTGTGAGAGGGGAAATAAGCATTAACAAATGTAGTTTTGTTTCATCAGCTGCTGCAGTAAGGACGTAGAAAGTGCCCCAGGATTTAAATTATAAGGAGTTAATGTGATCTGTTTTGATTGTGCTTAATTCGTAACTGAATAAAGACTGCCACCATAAAGCTTGACAAGAATTTGTATTCAGCCTTCAAACTCTTCAGCTGAGAGACTAGTAGCAGTATTGGTTCTGGATGCAGCACTGGCTTGGTAAGTGAGGCAACCTTCCCATAAGGAAAATGTGGATAATGTCACATGATATACAAAGCTTATAAGAAACTTTGTATGATCGTTGGAGAAGACTAACTTGGAAATAGTTTTTACAGCTGTGAGGAATGTTTAGACACCACAAGCAATCCAAATACATTATGAACCAAAACCAGGGTTGTGTCACTCTACTAAGGAGGTTGAAAGGTTTGCCTTTATACACTGGTCTTGAAGATCATGACCATATTTGCTTGAAAAAAAAAATTTAATTGCCATCATTACCATTATCTCATTATTAAAAAGCATTGTAGAATATGTTAGCACTTTGTATAAAACCAAGCTGTAGTTGCAATTTATTTTGTACCTTGACTTACAATCACTAAGCTTTGCCAAATAGTAAAAAAAAAAAAAGTATGTCACACACAAGCAACTTTATTTTGCTACCTGTCATTCTCAACTTTAATAGCAGTATGAAAAAATGAGCTGAAACAGGGAAAACTTAGTCAAAGGATGACAGCAGAAAAGATGCACTAAATTTGTGTTTTATCCCTATCAAAAATAGGAACCACCACCATATTTTTTTGTTTCTTCAGTGACTTATAAAACACTTAAACAGCTCCTTCTGTGAAAGAACTGGAAGAAAGCTACTCTAAAAAAAGCCAGGACATGTTAAACTAAATTAAACCACAAACTATTAGTCAGATGAAGCCAGCTATCAGAGGAATGCTGGCAAGTTCTGTCTTTGTAAGAGCATAAAAAAGGTCAATTCTGGTAACACTACAACCAAAGAAAACCTAACAGCTGTTCTAAGCAGTGGTGTGTGCTGAATTCTCATGGGATCACTTATGTTTAGCAATGTACTTGTGTTTGCAAGACTCAGGTAAAGAATAATCTTCATCTTTTAAACTTCTTCCTTAAACAACTGCATTTCCAGAAGGGAGGGGGATTTATTATCCTGCCTCTCTTCCCCTCCACAAAGTGACATTTCACAGCCAGTTGTCCATCACTAGGTTAGGCTGAGAAGCAAACAGAGCCATTTATTGTTTCACCGACTCCTAACAATAGACAATTTGGTGTCTATTTTCTAGTGTTAAAAGTCCATAAAGTCATTTTTAATGCAATCCAAAAGCCCAGTGAGGCCATACATGAATCACTGTTTTACCAAGGGTTTATTCACACTCACTGGAAAGGGCACTGTAACTATCCTTGCTATTGGAGTACAATATTGACACTTGACAGACAAACTGAATATTCAGAACAAGCACGTCAGTTAACCACAACATTGATACTCCACTTCTAATTCACAATATAATATTCCTCAGTTAAATTAACTAAAAAAACAAACAAACAAAAAAACCCCACACAAAACAAAACTAAAACCCACCATTTTTGACTGCTTACCCCTAATGGCTTTGTGTGTTTCAAAGCATTCCAAAATTTTGCTAGGTCAACAGTATCACCTTTTGGATGATGAACCCCAAGTATTTTTTCAATTTTCAAAAGGAAAAAAAAAAGTGTTCACTTACATGATTTCTTTTATTTTCTCCATCTTCTATAGAAGTAATAACTGTCTCAGAAAAAACTGTTGATCCAGTTTTGTTATCTGTAACCTGATACAGCAAAAGAAGAGTAAAATATCAAACAACATTTTTAATTAATCTTTTGTTACTCTCAGTCCTGCAATAATGAAGATCTGCAATGATTAAACCACCTTCTCCTTTTTTTTTGCATTTGATGTCACTCGTATAACATCCTGTAAGGATGTAGAAGTAGACGACAAGCCTACCTCCTTATCTATTTAAAATATCGCTGTAATGAAGCTAACTGAGCAGGAGATGGTAATTATTTTATGACCCATGTAATAGCTGCACCTGTGTTCTATTTCTAGCAGGCACTTTTTTCAAAATAAATTATTATTTCACATTAACCTTTTAAAACATGTGCTCCTCATTTAGGCAAGCAAATGAGACACAACAAAACCCCAAAGTAATTATCATAAGGAAAGTTTATGCTCCAAATGATCTTATTACTCCTAAATACCAGCAAAATTATTTTTATGTAAAAAAAAAAAAAAGTGTAAAAGCTTGCACCTTACTTTATGTTTTTTCATACCTTATCAACTTCTTGATGAGTCTGAACAGTTTTATTACCAATTCTGGTTTCTGTGTTGGACTCATTATGGTAGTTGAGAGGTAAGTTTTTGAAATTCACTTCTGACAGTTTTTTTGCCCCTTCCTCTTCAGCTTCCATCTGCCAAATTTAAGAAAATCAACTGAAAATTAGCAACAATTACACAAAAGTGAAAAAGCAAAATACTTCTTGTGCAGCCCTCAGTAACACCCCATTTAATTACATGATGCTGCTCAAACAGATCCCCTTGTAGGGGAACACTTACTCAGATGTTTCAGACAGTGGCCCAGCAATTCTTTTAATGGACTAGAGAAACACTTGAGAGCTAAACCCTTGAGCACCGGGGCTAGTTAAGCCAAAGTCAGTCCCTGTGAGGAAAAATTGTGCAATGAGTAGTGACAATCTGGTACCTGTACAGGCTGATGCCAGTCAAGAGCCTGACTTTCTGTTTGACCCAGAAAACCACTACAGACAGACTTCTCCATCTGACTGAGATGAGAAGCTGTTCAGGCAGGACAGAGAGCCATAGACAAAGCCCCTTGAAGGCAACAGAAGGAGATCAGGGTTCACACCTCCAGAATTTCATTCTCTGTATCAGCTCCCATGGTCTCTGCCAGATGAAAACTCAACTCAGAAAAGGAGTGCTCTCTGAATCAGAAAGCAGAGTAAGCTCAGCAAAAGGGCAGGAGTCTTGTAAACAACATGAGCTCTGACCACGTTGTGCCCCTTTGTTATTTGCAACTGCTGTAACAAAGGCCACAAGTTCAACCAGCCTGAACAACAGAATTTTTTCCAAGACAGAATTTCTCTTTCTGGTGTGTCTGTTTATTTTAAACAACAGCTGCAAACCTTTTTCAGTGTAAAGCATTTATCTGCTAAGATGCAGTTCAGACAATCCACATTTTGTGCTGTTTGCAGACCATTCCTAAACCCTGAACTAACTAGAGTAATAAAACTGGCAGAAATTTCGGCTACATCCTTACTTTTATACCTAAGCATATTTTCAGCATTGTAAAAACACTTTTTGAGAGTGGTTTGTCTCAATGGGTTCACAGTCTAAACTAAGTGGACAATAGAGGTAGGTTTCAGCAACTGTCCAGTAAAAGCCTAGAAATTATTTAATTACAGCAAACGAAGGTCTGCTCTTCTAGTGGGTTGTCTGTAAAAGCTGGGGTTTTTTCAGACTGTGTATTTTTTTAATGAGAGGAAAAGAGAGCTTGGAAGGAAGATTCTTAACATGAAGGAGGAAAAAAGTTTAAAAGTAGGGGGATGTAGGAACTGGGTCTTTTGAGCACAGTACGAGACAAGGGCTCGGGGTTTAGTCTCAGTTCCTGGCTTTGGAGAAAGGCCTTTGTGTGATCCTGGCCAAGGAATCTGAGATCAAGACATGGAATCACATGAAAAGTAACCCACTTCTCCACACACGTTTTCAGGACCGCCTTACACCTTGGAATCCCGGATTGGGATAACCTCTCGTGTCCGAGTACCGGCTGTACACAGACAACAAATCAACTACTCTTCCCTTCTCCCCTCGCCACGTACTGTCGTTTTCTCACGTCAGGCTTCAGATGGACCGATTTCCTGCATGTTCGCCCCGCTGCCTGCGGTGCTGGAAGAGGAAGGCTTCCCAGTGCCACCCCCAGCACCGCAGCGCCCGCGCACGGCGAGACGCGGGGCCGAGCGGGCCCGGCTGAGGTGAGAAGCGGGGCGGGAAAGCCCGCCCGGCAGGAGGAACCGCGCCAGGAGCACAGGAGATGCCTCCCGTGGCAGCCTGAGGGCTGCAGCGGGGCGGGGGTCGCTGCCTCAGGCACGGGGCTCTGCCCGCAGGTGCGGCCCGGCCCGGCCCGGCGGGGTGAGGGAGGAAGAGCTGC
>NW_009952707.1:833536-858411 GCF_000747805.2 Chaetura pelagica | reverse complement strand
AGAGCGGTGCGAGGTTCCTGCCCAGAACCGAGCCCTTTCTTCCCTCGTTTTGAGCAGGTTTAATGCGGAGGGGATGGCGGGAGCTGCTTGACATCCCCTGTACGCGTTTTGCTTTCCAGTTTTCACAAGACGTTTCCAGCTCTGCAGACCCGCTCGGTCTCTGAGCGGTGCCACATCCTCCCTCTGGCTGGTCAGCACCTCGCTCTCCCCGGTTGTTTCCTTTCAAACTTCTTTCTACACAATTTCAGACATCGCCATTTCATGCCGGTGTGCGTCTGCCCCAGTTTCCAAATTAATGTTCATGTTCCTGCTGCACCCCGGGAGCCTCATGGACAGTTCTTGCTGCAGTCAGCTTGCTGCTCTGGACCAACGTCCTTGTGTCCTGAGAGAACAGACCTATGAGGCTCAGTTTATTTTTGAAGCCTGGCTGAGAGGTAAAGTATTTCTGCAGAGACTACTTAAGTCCTGAAATTTTCCTGCAAGTACATTGTTACAGTAATCAGCAATATAAAATCCAGTGGTTTTGGCAGCCTAAGGCAGCTTCTGTCAGCTCTGAATGCAAGCAGGAAGGCAGTAGAGAGCAGCAGGGATGGGAAGGCAACCTGTGTCCCTGGAGGAAAACCCTTCTTCCAGTCTCACCATCCACAGCACACATCCTTCTGTTCAGTGCCACACAAGGTTTCATTTTGGGTACACTGTAAATCTTAGTTTGCTGGTACAAAAGCTTGATTTAAAAATAAATAAATAAATAAATGCAAGCTTCTTGGTCAACACAATTTAAGCAGTAAATAAGGTTACGAATTCTCTGGAGGTAATTAATAGTTTAACTATAGAACCATAGAATCACAGAATGGTTTGAGTTGGAAGGGCCTTAAAGATCTAGTTCCAACCCCCCTGTATTGGCAGAGACACTTCCCACTAGACAAGGTTGCTCAGACTCTCATCCAACTTGGCCTTGAACACTTCCAGGGATGGGGCCTCCACAACTTCCCTGGGCAACCTGTGTTCCATCACATTGCAGAAAGTATGGCATATGAAGCAGTCTTGTACTGCGCAGAAGTTTGAACAACATACTCCTCTTTTCCACCTCTGTGTTTGTGGTTAGGTTTTGCCAGTGCACCTACTGCCTCAAATCAGCTTACTGTTGACAATGTACAGGTGACACTTAGGTAGCTTCTAGAATTCTCATTTTCTTAGCCTTGAGGAGTAACTGAAGGTTAGATCAGGCACAATGAAAACATTATTTAAAAAGATCTATGGCCCAAATTCCCAAAGGTCCCAAGGAAACAGAATAGAAGCTAGATGCTTCTTTGTAACATCTTTGTAAATTTGGGCCTCAAACCAATTTTCCAAACAATCTAAACATATGCAAGTGTCAGTTGTCTAAAAACTTCAGAGGAGATGGGTCTAAAGAGCTAAAGTCTGCCTTTCTTGCAGTGAGATGAAGGCCACAGCCGCAAACCCTGGCTTGGCAAGACCCTCCCATGCTGCCTTTGATGGATGTGGTTTAAAAACATCGACCCTGGCATTGACAGGGCTGACACAGTATAAACTCATGCATTGTTTGACCAATTGACAAGATGCTGCAGCATACACCTTTCTCAGTATGGCTGCAGTGAATTAAGACTACATTCCTCTTTCAATATGGAGAAGTACCGTGAAATAAGCGTACAATGCAATCACAGTTACTCTGATTGTTTTCACAGATTTGAACTCAGTTTTCCCAGTTCCTTGGAATGAGCTTTCTTTGGATGGGGATTGAGCTGAGCAGTGAGGGTTCACTTGTGTCCCAGAATGATCTGCACCTGAAGTCAGTGTAGAATCTCTCTTCCATTTTTCCTCTGTCACCTTAGTTTACTTCATAACTTCCTTGTGTACACAAGGCTTTAGATTACAGTCAGGTGAGCCAAATGATGTCTTCTAAGCTCAACCTGCAGCACCCTAGAGCACCTGCTTAGATGTCCACTTTGCCCTGGGGCTGCAGGAGTCCCTTGCACCCCTCAGAGTGTGTGTGCAAGGACAGCCCTAGGCACAGGGCTGGTGTGCCTTGTACGTTGAGCCAGTGTGACATGAACCAGGTCTAGTTCACAGTGACCCCATGTTGTGCCTGAGCTTGCTGAGTTGTACAGAAAGGCAGGAATGTACATTAGGGCACAGTGCTACACCACCAGCCTGAGGTGACTCTCAGCATGATGAGGCTCTTCCCTGCAGCTGGAGCTAGGTGCTTTTCCCCTAGATACCACTCGATCTGTTGGGTACTGGGATATTGCAAACTAAAAGGGGAAATTGTCATAGATGGTAGAAAACGTAGGATTTCTACTGATTTATCTTGATCTTGCTTCTTGCCTCAGTCCTGAGTGCCTATGCAAAATGATTTATCTACATGGAAAATGTTGGGGATATACATTTATGCTAATGTGATTGCATTACTATAAACCCCCAGGTCTGTACTCATATTGTAGTACCCAGATACTTCTTTCATTGACAGTAGTCATAGCAATGCATGCAGCTAACATGAGAGTTGTTACTTGTTTATTTTTCTTTCAGCACAATTTGAATGCCTATGTAGAAAATATCTACACTTGTATAATTATACTGACATGCAACCTAGATCAGGGCCTCAGGTACTTTAATTAGTTACAGTGAAAATGTTAAGATTATCTCTAAGATTAGTGGGAAAATTCTTATAAATTTCAATGGAATTTACACTCGGCCTTTAAACAGAATTGCTGAGAATCAGAAGGAGCTTGTAGTAGTGATGACCTCTTCTGGTCATTCATTCTACCAGTGTTCTATGATTAAAGCAACACACACACACACACACACACACACAAAAAAAAAACACAAAAAAAAATATAAAAATCCACTAGAATTTGATGTAGCAGAGCCTGTAATCAAGTTATCTCTACTGCATTTTTACAGCAGAAAGAAAGCCATGTCCATTTTGAAAATACATCAGGTCTTTTTGTCAAGATACAATTTATTTTTTGACTTTAGAAGCTGGAATAGTTTTAAATGGAAACATACGTAGGAAAAGCATATCCCAGCAATATTACATAAAAATAATTTCTAAGACTTCAGTCAGCCTGATGTTATGGTGGATTTGAGGCAAAAATGGCCCCCTGTCATGGTGAGTGCACTTCTGTCAAAGGCAGACATCATCTGAATCAGTGATTCTGGAGAATAGAAACCACCTTCTGGTTGGATGAGTTTTGAGACAAAAGACCATGGTCCTGAAAGCAGCAGGGTAGAGAGTTGTTGTTCATGTTTGATTTGTTTTTTTCCCATGCATTGTTTATTCATTTAAAGGCAGTATATCACATTCAGTTTTCTGTGTTTCAAACATCTGTCACTCTGCATGTTCATTTACCAATTAATTAATAGAGTTCTTTTCCTGTTCCAACAATTGTACTGCAAACAATCAATCAATTAGTTGGCTGTAGGAAAAAAGAATAGCAAGATGTCTGACCAATGTACAGTCTATCATATGAAAAGAAAAGGCAGCCTTCTGAAGCATGTCAGCACAAACAACACCAAATATCTGTACAACAAAGACAAAATCTATCAGCAGCAGGCAAAAATTCCAGAAACTGAAAGCCTAAATCTTCTGCTGAAGGGGAAAGGAGAGCATGAGAGAGGGAGAGCAAAGTTAAGAGAGGGAATTAACACTGGTGAAGTTTGCAGTTTCTGCCAGTGTGAGCTGTGCATGTCTCGTGTGTGGCAGGGCTGGAGTCAGGCAGGAACCACCAGGTGAAGTGGAATAACAACAAATGACAAACCAAGTGCTTATGGTCTACAGTTAACTTATATACCCATACTGTGGTCTTGAAAAATATTGTTTAGCATGTCAGCAGTAAGTTTAATTCCCCAATGAAACTAAGTGGTTTATTAGTACAGTACCAGTTAGGGGTTTTCTATGAGTGAGATTCTATCTAGACAGATGAAGGTGTGATAACAGTATTGATTGTCTACTCTTTTTACTGGTCATTTGTTTAATAAGATTTTTTGGACTTAAAAAGCTCTGAGCTGTAGTAAAAATATTTTTCTACTCACATGAGGTTTTATAGTATGGAAAATTGTAAATGTCAGGACTGAATAATTGTAAGTATAAAAAAAAACAGAGTTATTTTGCTAGGTCAGCTCAGTGTTTAACTTTCTGATGATTTCTATACATTAAACACACATAAAATTTTAAAGCTCAGTATGAGATTTAGGAAAGGATTAGAGATTTCAAAGCAACTAGAGCAGAATAATTTGATGATCATAGTTTTGTCAAGTCTTGCTCAAGTAAATAGGTATTGAGGACACTTAAGCGCTGATATACATTAGGGAGAAACCTGACTGCAATGAGAGAAGTATCAGCAGACAGTTTCCTGGAACTGCAAGTCCTGGAATGTTTCTAATTTAATGCTTTTTTTGAGTAACTGTGCCTCATTCTAGTTTAATTTAACTTGCTCTGTGAGTTGATTAAATCACAAAGTAGTAAAATCTTGTTTAAAAAATGCAGGAGTGTCACACATAGATTTGATTATGAACAGTTATAGTATTTAACTTTGCTCCTTGTTAGAACAAGAGTAAATTCCAGGTGTAGGTGAACACCTCGTGGGCCTTCATTTAATAGATTGAAGAAGACTGATTTGTGGCTTGCTTTTTTTTTTTTTTTTTCCCACAAAGAAAAAAGGGACTTTTATTAGTTTTATCTTCACAGCTACACAATTTAGAGTGGATCTCTATTATCTCCTTTTGGCCTTCTTATTGATGATCATAAAATTTTCTAAAAGTTAGATTATCATATGCCAAGGACTTATGAAATATTAATCAATCAACATGCAGTAAATCCTGGACAATCTTTTCAAAGACAGTCATCATGTGACAGCTGCAGTTTATTCAGAAAAAAAGAGAATTATGCAAATATAATTTTTTTTGTTTTGTCTTCATGGCACATTATTTAGGAAGATAGCAGCTATACATTTGAAATGTGAACATACTTTGATCTCAGGGGTTTTTTTCTTTGTGGACTGCATTTTCCTTTTGAGGTACTCTGGGTTTTAAATATGAAGACCTAACTAATCAATAATGCCTATTTTTTCAGAGTATCTTGTGTCATCTCAGTTACTGATGACCAGACCAGATGGAGCAGTCAGTCACCTACCAGACATTATTAAAGCTGAGACAACAAGAAACCGGAGGAAACCTCTAAATTGTATCTGCTTTCCAGACCACAGAAATACAGCATATTGAATCTTCTTTGACTTATGCAAACAGCAAAGCCTGGTAAGTACTCCTTTCTACAGTCACAATGCAAATTATGTGCTCAGGCAAATGGCTGCATTCTAGCACATGCCCTAGCTACTCTAAATGCCACACCAAGCCATTAGCTCAATTTAAAAATAGTGACTTGTGGCAATAAGGTTCTGAAAATTATAAGTATTTATTTGTTTGTAATGCATAAGGCCATGGCAGTGAATGGTAGTCTTTCTGTTGCTCCAATGTATTGCCCATGTGCATTCATACAATCAAATTACACTTTAAATTATTCTACCTATGCAGGAAGTGCAATAGTGTCTGATAAATGAAAATGTAAATTCTTTTAACAAAAGTGTGTGCTTATGTTTTTGTTGGGGAGAGTTCAGGGAGTCAACTAACCATGTGTTGCTACAAACCCTCTCATGAGGACTGTCATAGTATTTCATGTTTTTACAACTTTGTGGTTAAGAAAACTGGGAGTAAAATATAGAACCTCTGTCTCCTGTTCTTTTTTAGAGTGTATTTCAGAACAGTAAGTATGAGTTTAAAGTTTTAGTGACTGATACTAATCAATGTCTCCACTCAGTTTGTAGTAGAGAAATAGTTGATAGCTTCGTTAAGTACCAACAGATACTCAGGAATTCTCTCATTTTCAGAGGGGATCCTTCCAGGCCACAGTTGAGTCATACTGCCTGGATAGCATAGGGAAGCAGGTCCCCTTTAGCTTAGAGGTGATATATGCAGAGAGAAGTCATCCTAGAGTTGAATTTTTTAGTCTGTTCCATGTCATTACTTTGTGACCAGTCCTGTTAGCTTCAGCACTTCATTACATGAAGTTGGGTATGACTTAAGCCTTGGTACAGATCTCATCTCCTAGCTCCAGTTCCCTGTCTCTGCTTCTTGAGATAACATAACATGTCCCATGAGAGTTGGGACAAAAGAATCAAGAAATGGGCAAAGAGCCACTGTGAAATCAAGCCAACAGTAACTCATTAAGTAGTTGCCTGCAAGAGCGGGGTCCAAATGTAGTTAAGAGATTAAGTGGGTTGAAGTAAGGTAGCCAGGAACACATACAAGAACTGAAGAGATAATCCCTAGAGCACTAGTGAGATTTTTTGTGAGAAGACTGGCTTGGGACATGGGAAGAGAGAGCAGTGTGAAGGAAGAGCTGCACAGAAAGAGTACTTGGGAGTGACTGTATGAAAGAAAGGCACATGGACAAAAAAACAGTGAAGCTTTAGCAGGAAAACAGAAAAGCTAGCTCAAAAAAGAAAATTACTTGGAGTAGGGAAGCCTGAAGCTAGTTTAAAGGAGAATGGAAATAGAAAATGTGCTTGCATTGAATAAAGGACATAGGTGAAGAAAGAACCAAATGCACAGTGTGAAACAGAACTTTTATTGTACATGTAATACACAAAAAGAGACATTTAATTTGAGGAAAAATGTTTGCTTGCCTCTCTTTTTTTAACAAAACGTAGGGAATCTAATATGTAATAGAGTTTTTATTATGTATGAGGGTAATTTTTTATATACCTTGGCCATGAATGTGTGTCATATGTTGGCCAGTTTTCTCCTCTTTTATGCCATAAATTGCATTTGCTGCAAAAACCCCAAAGATAATAGTTGTGTTAGTCAAACATTATATGTCATATGTAAGCCATCCACTTAGATCTTTGCAGATTCTGGACATTCAAGAAACCCACAAAGGTCACACAACCATTTATTCCTCAACACTTTCTCAAAATGGGTGCATTAAGAGGAGTGTGACCAGCAAGTGGAGGGGGGTTCTCCTCCCCCTCTACTCTGCCCTGGTGAGGCCTCTCCTGGAGCACTGTGTGCAGTTCTGGGCTCACCAATTCAAAAAGGGCAAGGAGAGAGTCCAGCACAGGGCCACTAAGATGACTAAGGGAATGGAGCATCTACCATATGAGGAAAGGATGAGGGAGCTGGGTCTGTTTAGCTTAGAGAAAAGGAGACTGAGGGGGGATCTCATTAATGCTTATAAATATCTAAAGGGCAGGTGTCAGGAGGATGGGTCCAGATTCTTTTCAGTGGTGTCCAGTGACAGAACAAGGGTCAATGGTCACAAACTGGTAAACAGGAAGTTTAACCTAAATGTAAGAAAAAACTTATTTGAGGGTGACAGAGCACTGGAACAAGCTGTCCAGGGAGGCTGTGGAGTCTGCATCCCCAGAGACATTGAAAACCTGCCTGGACATGTTCCTGTGTAATCTACTCTAGATGATCCTACTCTAGCAGGGGGGTTCGACTAGAAGAGCTCCAGAGGTCCCTTCCAACCCCTAAGATTCTGTGATTCTGTGAAAATGGTAAGCAAGTAAGAAATGACAAAAGAGAGAGCAGTGTGAAGGAAGAGCTGCACAGAAAGAGTACTTGGGAGTGACTGTATGAAAGAAAGGCACATGGACAAAAAAACAGTGAAGCTTTAGCAGGAAAACAGAAAAGCTAGCTCAAAAAAGAAAATTACTTGGAGTAGGGAAGCCTGAAGCTAGTTTAAAGGAGAATGGAAATAGAAAATGTGCTTGCATTGAATAAAGGACATAGGTGAAGAAAGAACCAAATGCACAGTGTGAAACAGAACTTTTATTGTACATGTAATACACAAAAAGAGACATTTAATTTGAGGAAAAATGTTTGCTTGCCTCTCTTTTTTTAACAAAACGTAGGGAATCTAATATGTAATAGAGTTTTTATTATGTATGAGGGTAATTTTTTATATACCTTGGCCATGAATGTGTGTCATATGTTGGCCAGTTTTCTCCTCTTTTATGCCATAAATTGCATTTGCTGCAAAAACCCCAAAGATAATAGTTGTGTTAGTCAAACATTATATGTCATATGTAAGCCATCCACTTAGATCTTTGCAGATTCTGGACATTCAAGAAACCCACAAAGGTCACACAACCATTTATTCCTCAACACTTTCTCAAAATGGGTGCATTAAGAGGAGTGTGACCAGCAAGTGGAGGGGGGTTCTCCTCCCCCTCTACTCTGCCCTGGTGAGGCCTCTCCTGGAGCACTGTGTGCAGTTCTGGGCTCACCAATTCAAAAAGGGCAAGGAGAGAGTCCAGCACAGGGCCACTAAGATGACTAAGGGAATGGAGCATCTACCATATGAGGAAAGGATGAGGGAGCTGGGTCTGTTTAGCTTAGAGAAAAGGAGACTGAGGGGGGATCTCATTAATGCTTATAAATATCTAAAGGGCAGGTGTCAGGAGGATGGGTCCAGATTCTTTTCAGTGGTGTCCAGTGACAGAACAAGGGTCAATGGTCACAAACTGGTAAACAGGAAGTTTAACCTAAATGTAAGAAAAAACTTATTTGAGGGTGACAGAGCACTGGAACAAGCTGTCCAGGGAGGCTGTGGAGTCTGCATCCCCAGAGACATTGAAAACCTGCCTGGACATGTTCCTGTGTAATCTACTCTAGATGATCCTACTCTAGCAGGGGGGTTCGACTAGAAGAGCTCCAGAGGTCCCTTCCAACCCCTAAGATTCTGTGATTCTGTGAAAATGGTAAGCAAGTAAGAAATGACAAAATACACATGGAGTTCACAGCTTGGCAGCAACAATTTCTTAGATGAACGACTAGCCTGTAGGTGGCCTAAGGATTTGCCCAATCACAGGAGCAAACCAATCTTACCTCCTGTAGGTTTAGTGAAGCTATGTCAGTGTTACGCTGGATGGTAATTTAGCCACATATCTTAAACACTTGTGAAGTCAGGAGAAATACAAAACTGTATATTACAACATTATAAAAAATATCAGGTATAACTGATTAAGATCTAACAAGGAAATTTGTCTTTGGTATCACATTTAGCCTTTCTCTACAAAATTTCCACTCTCTCTAAATAGTATATTTTGAGCATCATTATTCAATTTTTCTGGTTTAATTCAAAATTTTCTGGTTTAAGTCAAAACTTAGTTTAATGTCATTAATACAGAAAAATGCAAACAATGTGATAAAACCTTTTAAGAAATTCAGCCATTCCCTTGTTCTGATTTTCCATTTCCTATTCTAAATGTATCTTACGAACTTATTTCCTCTGTGCCTGTGTATCTGACTTCACGGAGCATTTTGATTTATTTACTTCACAAAAGACAGAACAGAGTTTGAGCTAGAATTGGGCACTGTACCTTACTTTCTCAGTTTTTAGCAGGTTCATTATGATTTATATCCATGTAAGAGAATCAGCTCAAATATTACCAGTGTTTAAATTTCCTGCCATTCTGAATTAAGGTATTTTGTGCATCTTTCCATTATAGAATTGAAGTTTGCTTGGATTAGTATTCCTTCAAGGATAGGTATAGCTGGTGCTTTTTTCTAAATTTTTTTTTTACCATTTCGTGCCACACAGTTTTTAGTGGTTGTTATGGTGAGCAAGTTTGTGTATTAAATAGAAGAGAACAGAAATCCCACAATAAAGCTCAGCTATTCACAGCTGGCTGCTTCCCTGAGGCTACAAAACCAAAGGAATCCTTCATTTGGAAATATCTGACTTTTAAAATTCATAAATTAAAGATGTTCTAATCCATTTGCCCAAACTAGGACTAGCCAGTATTCTCAGCTGACTGTATCTCCAAATTTGCAAGTGCAAGTACAAGGTCATTGATACACTGATATTTAACTTGCATATGGTCCTTGTTAAAGTACACAAGAAAAAGCCATTTAATCAGAATAAATAAATGTATTTCATTAAGAAAAAACAGGTGCTCCCTCCATCTTGCCTTACTTGAGTTTGTGAATAATTATATTTCAGCATTTTTTCCCATCATTTGAAGTATTTTTATATTTTGTATCATTTGTTTCATGGCTATGAATTTTACTTCAGCACACTATTTCCTGGCATCATCTGCTTTTCAAGGCTGTTGTTGAAGAGATTCCCCACAGATTCCACTGTGGAAAACAGCTCACTCAGTTTGTCTTGCAATTTTTTTTTTCTCGTGAGAAATTATCACCTGTGACTCAAGTTCTCACATTTGAAGACACAGAAAGGTCATAGAGAAAGAAAAAGGAGGTAGACCCTGGTCATCCCCTCACAGCCCATCAAGATTTGGGAGACACCTTCCCTACTATGTCTAGCCCATCAAGATTTGGGAGACACCTTCCCTATGTCCTTCCCTGCATCTCCTACTGCACCCTCCACTTGCCTGCTTCCCCAGTGAGGTCTGCCTCTCTCCTGCAGCACTCCAGTTGCTTCCAGCTCGAAGGAGTGGCAGAATGATGATGCCTAAGCAGCTCAAATGGGGAAGGAGTCGTTTGCCATTGTTGCTAGGTTCCATGAATGTTATCAGGAGATGTGTGGCTGCACAGCAACAGTTGAAGAGCTGGTTAAAAAGTGTTATTGACCAGCATCTATTTTTTGCACTTAGATGGAAAGCTACAAAAATATGACTTCCTAGAAAGCTGCAAGCCCTGAAGATACATTTCCATTGTTTATCTTATTCTGTGCAAAGACAGGAAAAGCAGTTGGAAGAGGTTCACATGGTATCACCAGATTTATCGTTTAGAAACAGGCTGTCAGAAAGAGTAAAAAAGACAGATGATACGACTAAGCATTAAACAAATTAAAAACAATAAAAACACAGTACCTGCAGAAATGCAACATGTTCATTAGCTGTGGGGAACAACTAGAATTAAAAATATATATATACACTTATTTCAACTAAAATTCATAACAAACTTCTCAAAAGCATCAGTAATGGCCACTTAAATGTGGTATTATGCAGCAGAGGAAGAAACACCCACAGTTCACCCAATATTAGTTAATGGATAAAAGAAATTACCATTTGTGAAAAGTAATAAAGAATCTGGGGGAACTGAGGGAATATTAATGATGTGTCTGACAGAGCCAGGCAGTCAATGACTCATTTGAAGACAGACATACAACTATCAGTCATATTTTAAAATAAACTAATGAATCAACATGGTTGTCAGCCTTCAGCAAAATAAATCATAACTTTCTAGATCATGCTCTAATGAGATGAGATAACGGGTGCAGAGCAGATGTGAGTCAACTACACAGAGACACTGCAGTGAAGGGCTCCTCTGCATTGTGGGTTTACTCAGGATGAGTGAATCATTTACTAGGTCGGCGACTCAAATCACATTCTTTTCACCTCTTCAGTTTTTGAGTAATGTGACCTCTCTGGCTTTTGGAAGCGTGTTCGTCTTCCAAGAGCATACTTTTCATTTCAGCACCTTTCTGCAAATAGGCTACAGGTTATATCCTTCTCCCTTATGGATAATACCGGTTGCTGAAGATCAGTTGCTGATTTGTATGCACTGTTTTGAGGTTAGGAGATACCCTTGTGTACTTGCTTATAGTCCATTGGCATTATGTTACAGCTGCCCCCAGGGAAGGTCTCTGCTGACATTGGCCAGCACACCCAGAGTTGGCCTCTTTCAGACTTGCCTAAAACTTAGCTTGCATTTTTCCATCTACCTCCTCCCTGGCAATTTGAGATCAGACTTTGAAGACATATTTTCCTGCTGTATTTCATTTTTTAAAACATTTATTTTAACAAAATGCATTCCTGTTTCTGTTTTGTTCAGGTAAACTAATTCTCTTCAGTTCTAATACAATTCATTATGGAAATGACATTCACTTCCAACGTTTGCCTGTATTTTAAGGTATTTAAGTGTAGTTTTTTCAACTACCTAATCTGTAGGCTGAATTTTTCAACTGATTTTAGTATGCTACCCACTCTGATTACTAATTTAAGGGGTTTCTGCCCTTGACTGACAAACAAAGAACACAGAGGATTATTTTAAAACTCTCCGTAACTTTCTTCTTACCTTGGAGTATTTCTGGACAATGAGAAACACAGAACTGTAATTCCTGGGGAGAAGAAGTAGCTATACATACATGTATGTATGTACCTGTGTTTGTGTATATTTATATGCTGAAAGCACATTAATATTTTTAAATTTATTTAAAGAGTGAATGATTAGTCTGTCAGTACAATGAATATGGCAATAGCAAATTTCCTAAGCTTTCTTTATGTGACTTTTGAGAAATATGATAAATTGAAGTAACTGCTTTGTTCTCTTTACATCTCTAGTTCTTTTGGTGTGCCATGTCACATGTCCACTATGTGAATGTTCCTGTTGGGAGCAGTGGCTCCTAATGCCACCTGTCAGTGGCACTGATGGGTGTTGGGCATAGGACATGTATTACACTGTTATACCCCACCACATTAAAAGGTAGTTTCTGTTTTAATGCAACTTCATCTGATCACAGAAGTTTCCCACATTCATCTTAAACTTTCACATTTACTGCAGTGGTTTTTTTGCTAGTTACAGTCAATCCTTCAGGTTTGAATTGCTTTTCCAACTGCAGTGTAGACTAATGACTGTGCAGAGCCTGTCCTGGGACAAGGAGTTTGGTGTCTGCAAAGTGGGCTGACAGCTCCATAGAACCCTATAAGCTGACTAACATGTAAGATAGCAATGGCAGAAAACAATTCCTGCAGTGCAGTAGTAAACAGTGAAGGTACAGCCCTGTAGAAACTTGAGCTAATTCAGTTCTGTGTTGAGAACTTTTTTATTAGTATCTCTTCTCTGGAAAAAAATTTTAGAAGGAAGTAAAAATAGATTTGATTTATTTGAGTTTGGGTAACCTTTAAACTGAAGCATATTACCTGATAATCCTATTTTATATGTGTCATGAAAATACATCTTATTATAGTAGGTACTTACTGAAGTAAAACAATTAATAAAGCAAACAAAACCCTAGGAAGAAGTTTCAGTTTTCTCCTTATCAGCACAAAGAGGCCACACAACATGCAAAGAGTCTTGCTCTGGTTTACAACAAGGATTTTTAAATCTGCAGATTTTAAGGCAACTGCCCTGTGATTTGCAAATTGAGTTTTCACTTTTCTAGTTTCATACAATGTAAGGCAGGCAGCCCTCTGCTTGAGAGGTGACTAGGAAGATGTCACTGTTAGGTGAAATAAAACATTTATACTTGAGCTTCTATCTTTCACAAGACTGCATCCTTTCTTATGTCTGATTGACTGCTCCCAAATCTCCAGTCAGACTAGTACTTTCACAGTGTTATTGATTGGTCAAGTCCTGCTAAAAGCAAAGCACAATTTCTGACCCTGCTTTATCTTTCATCCCTTCTATATAAATATGTGATGCAGATGTGGCAAGAGGCAGATACATCATGTGTATTATTTCCCAAAGGCTACAGTATTGCCATCAGTAAGAGCAAAAGCTGGTTAATAAGCTATCTATTTCAAGGTTTTAATATACTTTATTAAAATTATACACTAAGCAAAGCACATGTTTTCCTGACTTATTAATATGCTTATGTTTCTTCATGTTCATTTGTACAAGTGGGTGGATTTGTATATATTTGCTACATGCACGTGCATCTGTGTCAGCATTTGAAGGAAAAGGATTTCACTGTAAGTTACCTACTTTTGCAGCTATGTATGTCATTTAATCTATTTAGAATGTTTTAAGCAATGCCCACTCTAAACTTTTTTGCCAGCTCCTGCATAGAGATGTTTCCATGGACAGGTCTGTCATTCCTCTGGGTGTTTGTGTTGAATGCAGTCTCTTTTCTTTCTCTTGGCTTCTCCATCTCTAGCCTGTGGCTAAACACAAAAAACCATGCCATTAAACTAAAAGCTGAAACATTTGTGTAGCACACCTACACTACTCCCCTAATTAATTCATTTTCAGTGGTGTGTCAGCCAGTTCTTTGAGATATTTGGAAGTTGACATGAAAACTAAGAAACATGTAAACTCTTGTTGCTGACTTCAGTACAGTCTCCCTCTTGTTTCTTTTAAGATTCTCTTTCAGGGAATCTCAGGCTGGCATAGAAATTGAAATAAGGTCTTTGAAATAAGAGTAGGAGGGGTGGCCTGAAGACTGATAGTGGAGCACGCTGAGCTCATTGCTGGACCTAAGCACATCTCAGAACTGGGTCTGCTTGATCTCCTATGACCAGTACCTCTACAGCTGTTCAGCTGGTGAGGTTGGCTTTTAAATGACAGCCAAAACAGTTGTTGTAGGCTCCTGCACTTGCTTGATTAAAACTGTTCCCTCACCTGTGGTGGAAATTATGTGGAAGCATAAAAATGTGTTTGTGTGATAAGGAACTGTGAAAATGAGAATTGCTATTGAACAACATAAACCATAATACTGCTGGCATTTCTATAAAAAGGTGAGAGGGTCATACTTGCAGTGTGGAACACAACAAAGCTGTAAATAAAACATTTTCTAGTGACTAATATTTTGTTGTAAATTACAGTAAGAGTTAAAAATTAATGAGAAATTACTCTCTTCACTGTCGTCTTTGTGTAGTTTTGTACATTGCTTTGGGCTAGATTCTCAACTGCCTGTGCATCACTCTACTTTCAGCTCTATATGCCTGGAAAACAAAAGTGATTTTTAATCTAAGGAACACTGTAACCTCCATTGAACTGCAAGACTGAGCTCCCTGATGACTGAGCTCCCTGTTGACTGGGAGTCTGCACTAGGCGCAGTCATCATTGCTTTTATGCAAAGACTGCTGAACTGTGTCCCTGGTAATACTATCCTGCCTCTCCCATGGTGCTAAGCAAGAATATGGTTTTCCTTTGTTCACAGCTGCTTAACTGTGATTATAATGTTCTCATTTAGGGTACAAAAATATTTGTCATTTATATCTAATACTGTCCACTTATTTCATAGCAAGCTTTTCACCCATAGTATTTCTGTCTTTGGAAGGCTTTCACTCTATGTATTTGAGAAAGGATCTCATCATTGCAAGTTCATGAGGTTAATTTAGCCATTTTTAAAGGACATGTAAAACAGTGTAAGTATCAAGAACAACTTTTTTAATGGGATTTCTTATTGTTTTATTGCAGGGCTGTGTATTCAAACTGAGACATGTTTCCCACAACACTTCGAATACACTGGTGTGGGGTTTTTTTAAGTTAATGGGATGTTGAAGTTTGAAGAAGTGTCTATTTGCTGATAAACAAAGAGTCTGGGCAAACACTACTCTGAAAACAGGATTTTACAAATACCATCTTGCCTTATAATAAAAATTTTATTTAGTTTGTCTTGGACAATTCTTTCCAGTAGTTCCACAGTGTTATATTGCTGATGCTGGAAAATTGTCCAGAATTAAGCTTGCCTTGACTGATGGTTTATTTCAGGAAAACTGCAGGCTGTGGACAAATTGCCAGTTTTCTTACTCATGGTGTATATAAGTAATGAGATGGGACTGTAAGCTGTTGTTTCTTTTAATTTTGTTTTACACTCTAGTTTAATACATGCCTCTGATTTGCCATTTGAAATACTTCTGAATAAACAAAGTATGTGGAATAGAAAGGAAGGCACTTAAGAGAATTTAAGAAGCACCTATTACTTAAAGGGAAGCTAACTGTGTCAAGGAAATACAGCAGAGATCAAGGAGTTAATTTGTTCTTGTGGATCATCCCTACATACTTTTCCCAGCCACCAGCCGAGTTATTTCTCAAATGCCAGCCAAAAACTACTTGCAGCTGGCAAAAATCCACAGTTATCTGTGCAATGGAAAAGGAGTGAGGGGGAAAAAAAAGAAAAAGAGCAGTGTGGCCCTGTTGATAGTGAGGTGTGAGTTCCTCTGCTCTTATCCAGTCAGTGGGGATAAGAGAACAAATAGTTAATGAAGATAACATTTATACAGTGACTCAGCTCAGTGGTATGTGTGATGATTTCCTAGGTCTTTGGAATCTGTTTTGTGCTCTGGAGTATATGAAGTTCATACAGGACCTGTGGAATTCGTATAGGACCTTGTTTCCTTGAGGTTCATAGAAAGATCATTTTCATTTAAAGTTATTTCAAAAAATACCAACTAGTTTTTCAGTTATTTTGCATATGGCACATTAGGAACAGAGAGAGGTTGAGAAGTGGAGAGAGTACAGATGAAATACCAGTAAAAGAACACAGAAATATTTCAAAATCATGGTTATGTGGTGTTCTTGCAAACAGAGTGTGAATGGTTCTAGCAGATCCCCAAAGCTCCCAAAACCTGTGCAACATATGGTGAAAATAAGGGATATTTCCAGTTCTGAAGCTAACAGCTGAATGGAAAATATGGCCTCATAAATGTCAGTATTTCTAGAACTCCTTATTCTTTGTGGACCCCATTGCATAGAATTTCTGACTGGATTCTTACAGACTGGAAAAAATACTGGTCTGCAGAATACATTTATAGTATACATAGTTAAATTAGCCTTGGCTGACAGAAAATGAGCTATGGAAGATTTAAATTGGGAATGACTATTGCTTTTCAAAGAACTAGGAGTACCAGATAGGAAAAGCTGTACTTCCTGTGTCTGGTTAATCAACATAGCTGGTTATCTCCATAGCTTGTATGAAGGAGTCCTGGGAAAGCAGACCATTGCAATTACAAAAAGCAAACATCATTAATGCATTCTGGTGATTTTTACTGAAAATTATGACTGTTTGGCATATTGGATGTCTCACTCGTGGTGAAGTCTTTTGTGCACCACATACCCGTAAGCATGCACATAGATGAAATCAAAGTGTCTGATTTTCAAGCAAACCTGAAAGATTTAAAAAACATTGTAACTGAATGTAACTAATAGCCAATGCATAAAGGCCATTGGAAAATTAGTCTGTGTCCAAAGTCTTGCATGTTTAAGTTGCCTAGCTGTTGGAGGCCGTAAAAGCAGTTACTCCAACTAAGAAGCATAGTTGTGCTCCATTTAGGTGTTTAAAGACATGCGTGTGCAAGTGTGTGTGTGGGTGTGCACACAGGCATATGTTAATCCGTTCTTTCTAATATTAAAAAAAAAAATAAATACATTTTGATCTGTTACTCTTTAAAGAGAAAAATCTCTCTAGGCTGTCCCAAAATGCATGTTACTGCTCTGAATTAATATTTATAACAAGTTAACTGTGATCCTATCCAAAACTCTAGAGTCTGAAATGTGAATATGAACTGGTGTCGGTTCAGTCGTGGCACAGTGAATATCAGTGGGGAGGCCAGCGCCATCCAGAAGTGTCCCATGGAAATATCCCCATCTAGTGGATGTCGCTGGGCTGAGGACATTCCTCTGGCACACCAGGACCCTGCCTCTCCGCTGCTTTATAGCAACTGCTCATCAGTTGTTTTCCTGAGAGAAAACAGCAAAAGCAGGAACCTCCTATTACCTGTAGAATTATTTCAGATTTTACATATGTATTCTAAAAACACTGACAATATTTAATATGGTCTTTCAATGACAGACTGTTCTGTTCTGCTCAACCCAGGGTACAGAGTTCATTCTGCCTAAATAAGCTAAAATACCTCTTGACAGTTCCTCTAGACATTTTTAGAATGAGTTTTAAAAGAAACACTGAGAATTTTTCAGGCTTGGCATACCTTTCCCACAGTTAAAGGTACTGCTTTTCTCAGAATATATTTTACATAAGAAGAGGGAGTTCCTTGGAATTAGAGAGCTGGTATGTTAGTAAATATTCATTATTGTCTTCAAGACAAAACATGCAAAAGGAAGATGAAAATACAATATTATCCTGATATGAGACATAGCTACAAAACCCCATACTCCCTATCTTTTCTGGGAAGTTGTTCATAGCTGGTGAAAAAAAAAGTTTGTTCCTAGATCCACTAAAATTGGTAGGAGTTTTGACATTAATAGAGATAGGGGTCAGCGAGGAATATTTAAGGAAGGAATACAGCATAGCAAAACCTGCAGTACATTCAGTCCTAAAGAAAGTACAGTACTCATGTAATGGTCACCCAATTAATGCTTTGTTACTTGTCTTTCTCAGAAAGGATTAGTGGCTGAAATAGCGTAATAGTTATTTAAGGACGGTTGAGTAACATGATGGCATCTAACTAATCAGATGCCTATTGCTGAAATCTGTAAACAAGGCTTCAGATTCTCCAGCATCTCATCCAGGCTGGGAATTTCTATCTTAAATCCCGGCTGCAGCACATTCTGGGATTTTAGGTAGAAGCTGAGGGAAACTATGCAACACCTTAAGTGACTGGGATTGTAAAAAGTCCTTATCTTTCCTGTATTACTTTTCAGTGCTTATTCTATTATATCACATATAGAACATACATAGTTTTACACATGCACACACATGCACACATATATTCCTAAGAACGAGTTAGATCCTTTCTCTATGAACACATTTATAGGTATATGTTACTTTCTTATTCGACTAGATTGTCACACATGCACTTTTTTTTTCTTCTCAGCAAAATTTCCCTCAAAATAGTTTACATTACCAGCTACAGGGTTTTAAAATGTATGTTTGAATGCTGGGGTTATGAAACCAGGAAATTAACATCATTAGCTCTAGACAGGCACCTTGGAGACAGGTGCTCTGCCAATGCACATTAATCTTGATCTGCAACATTCCAGCTGTTCCAGTCCTGTGCCCCTCTTGTGCCACATTTTATAGTTTATTTGTTTATAGCTATAGCAGTGTTTCCATTGAAGTCTAAGATACTGTGAATACCTTTCACTCATTTTCAACTTTTGCTTTTTACTCTGCTGGTATGATCTGTCTTGTCCATGGTGCCTGTTATGAAGGGAAGGACCCAGACATGGGGGCTGACTGGCACTGAAGCAATCTCATAATTTTACATGATCTGAATGTCAAAAGCAAAGAACCCCCAAGTTAATCATTGCTTACTATGAATGACTCAGCCTCTCTAATCCTTTTCCATCCTCAGTCCTTCTCACTGTGACACTTGACCTGCTCCCTCAGGGCTAGACTATGTACCTCCAGCATGCATTGCACAGGAATCCAGTCTGGGTAGGGGAAATCATTCTTGCAAAGCTTTAGGGGCCAAGTCTACTCAGACCAAAAGTCATTGGAGGAAGGGATGATGCCTTTGAGCTTACTGGACATAAAACTTCATATCTCAGGCAGTTACTCACCGTTCCCTCCCTGTGCATGCAACCGAATTTCGTCTTTTAAGTAGAGAGGAGTATCCAGTTTCAGACAAAATGGGTGTTTGTACACAGAAGTTTTACCTCCAGGATTGGCAGTAGAGATACAATCTCCTGCTACCACCACACCTATTTTGAATCTACAGGAGGTAATTTTTATTTCTTATCATTACATTCATCTTCCTTGGCACAGGGATAAGGACAGCAGAACCCTGATGGGTGACCGATTTGTTTGTGCTGCTCTATATGAAGAATGTTTTTGCATCACTTAGGTGACACACTTTTAGTATATTCTGTTACCCACAACTTAAACCTTTCAGGATTTTTCTGCCAGCAGGCAAAATGATACATTTTGCTCCTCCTTAGCTCACACTGTGTGCTCCTCCTAAGGAGTGATAAGTGCCAACCACCAATGATAGGAACAAAGTGCAAGTTTGTCATAGACTCCAACTGGACTAGGATGGGCTTTGCAAAAACAGCCTGTGAGGTGATACCTAGATTTCTCAAACTTTTCCCCTTATATCCTCTGTGTCATTTTAGCACCCTCTACTAGCTCAGATACAAGAACAGCCCTGCAGGGAATGACAAGGTACTACAGCAATCTGCCCAAGTGAAACGTTCTTGACACTGGAGCATCTGCCCTGACACTCGGTGCCCGGCTGTTGCCCAGAACATGCCACTGGTATGGCTGGCAGTGATGAGACCAAGCTCCTCCTGCACTTGCATCCGTAGGGGTGAGGAGGAAGGTGAGATGGACAATAATTTTCCATATGGGACCATGGTATATATTGTGTCCCCTGGCATAAGATCTCACCAGAGGCATACAACTCACAGATGGGCATCCTATGGCATTTCCAAGATTTCACCTTACTACTGCTTGACACAAACGAATAAAATTCAGCAGGGTCATCCTCTTGTGCAGAAAGCACCAGGTTTTTACAACTGACACTTTACCAGCAAGACAGAATAGTGTACAGGACCATAAGCCACAAGATCACTTCGATGGCATTTCCAGTGTTAAGCAGTAAAAATTTGTGTCTTAGTTCCTTAGAACAGCCAGCTGGTGGTGCCAAATAGTAGCTGCAAAGGACATTTTTTCTGTATTTTAAATGCTTGGAACATGCATTGTTTGGATAAAGGCATCTTTACAGTTGTTTCTTAGGCTCTTTTTAAACAACTGCCCTTCTCTCTCTCAGTGAACTTGGCAGGTCAACTTCTATGAGTCAACTGTTGCATGTTTAGGCCTCGCACAAAGGGACATAACCCCCTTCTGCTCTGATTGATTTGAAAGCTCACCCTGCACACCGGATGTAGATGTGTATAGATGCACATGGGTGATAAGCACTGGAGGATCAGGCCCAGGACATTTTGTTTATTACTTCATAAATCATAGTAAGAACACATACACCTGTTTTCTTGTGTGGTGAGTGTCTCTGTACCTGGCATTTATATAACTTACATGACCTGGTGTCCTGTCCAGGATCTCTAACACATTTATTAAAGCTGTTGATAAGTCAGCTTGCAGCTTCTGACCTTTTTCTATAAAGTTCAGTAGTTAAAAGTATTTAGCTTGGAAGAAGATACCTGTTTTCAAATTTAAAAAAAGGCTAAGAGGGAAGTGGTAAAGGAACACAGTGTTATGTTTCATTGGCCAAACAGTGACTTATAAAATGTGCTGGTGAGAACAGAAAATGTAATGCACCAATGACAGCAGCCACAGTTTGTTTTCATTCTTTTTGATATTTGATTGTAAAGGTTAAAGCAGGGGAAAGGGAATGCTAACCTGAAGTGCTTGCTTTCCAGTGGCTCCCTGCCATGTAAGTTGGTGCTGATTTGAAAGGGTCAGGCTCTTTGCTGACAGGCAGGAGGCAGTCAGGAACAAACCCCAGAAAAGCTAGGTTTTACAACAGTGTCACAGGTATGACTACCTTAGGAAGTGTTCTGCCCCGTTCTGGAGGGTGCCCTCTGTCCCTATAGGGCTCCTGCTTCCCACTGAGAGCTTGCAACAGCCTGCTGCTTGCACAAGACCTGGGTTTTGCTGAGATAGGCTGAGCAGACTGCAGAGTGCCAGTATGACCAGTTGGGGCGGGGAGAGTATCAGAAGAGTGAGTCAGGCAGAGAGAGGCACGTGGAGAATGGCACGGCCAGATCGTTCTTCCTTTACTCTAAAACTGCTGGACTCGTGCCCAATGCAATTAATCCAGGCACAGTGACAGATGTTTTCAAGAGTATGATATTCAGATCTTTGGTCTCTAAAAGAAAGCAAGTAAATATTGTATGTTGAGTGAACACTGGGTAGGACCTAGCTCCAAAGTAATCTACTGAAAAATTCCACTTTTCCACATTTCCACTTATCAAAATAAGTCATTAACTTGGTTTCAGGGGTGAAGACATCTCAATATACATGTTGATTGTAGAATCCTGTTATGAGAAGGAATATTAATTACATTGTCAAGAAAAAAACCTTATGTATTATCTGTGGTGCAGTAAAATCAATCATCGTGGTTTGATTGTTTAGTATTTCGAAAAGACACTGTGCAGTAGAAATGTTAGAGGAACAGCTCACTTTGTTCTGAGGTCTTGTGTCCAACAAATTTGACTGTCTGTGTTATTTTGCTGTGCTAAATGATACCTCATGAAATCTCCTGGAGTATTTATTCCACGTGCAACTGTGGCAGCTAATGATTTACTCAGACTCATTAAGAAAATTAAATCCCCTTCAAAGAATTATATCCAACCATTCTGCAAAGTTTTTGAAACACAACGGCTGCACTCTGCCCCCAGTTGCTGTTGTGAAATCCTGCTGTAGTAAATGGAGGCTTTGTGGGAGGATGGGGCTGGACTACAGCCTGATCCTGCTGGCTGAGCAGCTCTGACCTGTGTTTACAGCATTTCTTCAGAGAAGCAGGAGCCCTTTTAAAATCACGACAGTACCAGTTGCTTTTGTCTTTGTAGTACCTCGAGTCTGGCTCACAGGAATGGCTTGAGATGCAGCAGTGGAAGAAGTATGTGACAAATACTGCCATCTCTGACATCCACAAAAATAATGAACGTGTTTGAATGCAGAGAGGTAAAAATGCAACCACTGGTTAAGCTCCAGTTGCTCATGCCTGGGCTGCGTGACTACAACTAAGAACAGAATGTAGCTCATTGTCCTGTGTATGTACAGTCATTTGCTGTTTGGTGAAATCAAGAATATAAATTATACCACCGCAGGAATGTCTCAAGCCTTGTACATGCTGCATTTTCTTCTGGGTGTTTAGTTAAATGAGGTTTTCCCATTCCTGCAGGCAAGCAGGTTGTTTTCTTTTCCCTTTTGATCTCCAAGCATCCTTTTTTAGCCTGCCTGTTTTACCTTACTTCCTTTTGATAAAAGAGCCCTCTTATCATGCATGTTGAAATTGTTGGATAGGTCTATTTGACATGCCATGATGAAACTAAATAAGCAGCTTTTTGAATGTCATGTATCACTTCATTTGTCCACATGTCTCATCACTTGATTTCACAATACCATAAATGTCATGATCTTTGATGGGTTTTGTTGAGCTCCAGCTTCTGGATTTTTTTCCTTAAAATTAACATGAAAATAGGTTATATTTCAAGCTCATGTGGTTGCAGGAAAGCACTTAATAACCTGCTCAATGAAAATCAAATCAAAATCTTATTTATTGTGAAAAAGACTTCTGATTTGTGGGCATGAGGCATGATTTTAGAATGCTTGGGATTGGTGGTATTTCATACACAGTTGTTTGTTGTTTATTAGCAAATAAGGAACATGATAGGGTTTATGTGCTAGAGAATTTTGGTGTAGGAATTTAATGACTATTTAGTCATACTTAGTGACTGTGCTGTCTTAGGCACATGGTAGTTTCCAACACATCTAGAAATGTGACTAATAATTTAGCCAACTATTATAAAAATGCCATCTATTTTTATGGGCTGGTCAGATGATCTCTTGCTTATGAGTTTTTCTAAACCAGGAATATCTGACCTACTTAATGCCTATGGCCTTTAGTTCCTGAGAAGACCCTACATCAAACATTGCATTTTAAGGAATTACTAGGAAAAGTAGGATTTTAAAAACTTTTCTAAGATAAAGTTTGTTATTAGAAATAGAGTTACAACTCTAGCCCCCTAAACCCCCTAAACCCTCTAAACCCCCTAAACTTTCAGAGCTTTGTTTGTATGTTGTGGTTTTTTTCTCACCAGCCTATGAAGCAGCAACCTATTTTTGTACCCTGTCACTTTTATTTTAAACAACTAAATGAGAATTCAAATTTCCTGTCCTAATCTAATTGACACGTTGCTTTCTGCAGTACACAATGCTAGCATCTCCTTTTACTTTTTGGTCAGGAAGTGTAGAAAGATACTTTAATTAGTATAAAGATTTTTTTTGTCTAAACTAAATTTTAGAAACTTTTTAAAAATATGGGGAAAAGACTATTAGAGGCCTCCAGTCTGGAAGGATTTAAACACATATGGCACCTGGATGGACTCTTAACAATGTCATTTAGAAATGACAATTCTTTTATTATAATATTAATTTTCTGCCTTTAGCCACTGCTACGGCATTTCCGACTTGTGCAGTTTTCAAAATGTTAAGATTAATGCTTTTAGTAAACTACTTTCAAGCAAAGTTTTGTTCAACACTTTGAATTTTGCAGCAGACATCCTGCAATGATAGAGAGACACTTCTATGTGTTTATCAGGACTGAAATCAATCTACAAGCACAGAAAACATTTAGCTACTCTCTGTGGAAGCTACTATCCAATATCCAGGATGTGCTGTTATAAAGTAGTTTACACTTCATAACCTCAGTTTTACAGGCATCATATCACTGTGGCCTATAAAAAAGGAGTTGACCCATTATGCAACTGTTAAAAATTAACTATAAAGGATAATAGGAAGTGATAACTTCTATAGAAGCAGTCATACCAAATGTTTCTATTACCAATGAAAGTATTTTTTATATGTGATTTATAAAATAGATGGATTTATTTTATTAAAAAAGGACAGATTCTGCATGACATTAGAGTTTAATAAAGATTGTTCCTTTCTACCTGTAATACTTGTTCAGTATTTGCATAATTATACATAATTTTCAGATAGGCAAGAATTTCGGAGTTTACCATTCATACTTTGGTCTTGCCCATTCTTTCTTCCAATAGTATCTGAGCCTTAATTGTACACTGACCTATAAAACCAGCAGTAATCACTGGTGGGTTTCTTCTGGTCTTATTTTCTTCATAATGAAAAATTTAATGCAATAACTGGCATTCATTCTTCATTTCTACATTGAGCAAACCAGATGCCAGATCCAAGTAGTTGTTTTCCTCCTCTTTTCTTTCCAGCACACTTCTCATTTTTCTGCAGTGTTTATTCCTAAAATGCATTATTCTGTCTCTGTGAGAGAATACATGTAAGCAACAGGGCAGAGGCTTTCTAATGACAAATGCCAAACACAGCAGTGCTGTAGCAGATCCTTAGGTAGAAAAGCTCATGGAGAATTAGATCATATTTTTTAATTCTCCCATATCAAACTTAGCAGTGACCAAGAAAATAGTTCTCACTTGACACATCGACAGCCTGCCTAGTGTTTTAGAATATATTTTATTTTAACACCTTTTTTTCTGCTCAGTTTCTTATCCACCTTGCAAAACCATACAAAATTTGTAAATGCAACTCTTTC
>NW_009952707.1:827175-833136 GCF_000747805.2 Chaetura pelagica | reverse complement strand
TCTTTCCCTCAAATTAAACTTCCAGTGCTTTACACAGAAGGTAAGAGGCTAAATCCAAAGCCACCTTGAAGTGGCAAGGGCAGGGTAGCCTAGCTCAGCTGAGGGCTATAAACACTCATTGCTTAGCTTTTAAATTAAAGAGTAGCTTCTCTCTTTCACCTCTCCTATTTCTAACCTTATCTTGACTGTTACAGGTAGAAGCCTCACAGCATTTGCACTCTGAGGTATCCAGATAGGTATCCTTTTTGGAGGATGAAGGTTAAAAAAAAAGGAGGCTTAGCATCAGGGGCATTGGGTCACAGCAGAGGGCAGAATATTTGTGTCAGAAGAAAGACTGCTACAGCCCAGGTTACTATCTTGTGCAGATGTACTTAGCTTTTCATGGTGATTGAAACCCTTTGAAGCTGATAGGGCTGAAGCTGATAGGGTTGTGGGTGAATTTAAGCTGATACGTAAATCCTCAAATGCTGCATATTACTAAGAATGAGGTTCTATCAGAAGCTACCCTAAATTTCTTCTTTTTTCTCTTGTGTCCTTGATAGATAAAACCAAAGCTGGAATTTGCTGAATGTTCCAGTTCTGACCCTGATCCTTCAACATCCCATTTAACTACTCACATGATAAAGTTATTTGTAAATGTTAAATCTTTGCAGGATTATCATCTAAAGGAGTATTAGAGCCTGATCCAACTACTTCAGAGGCCTGCCCTACATTTTGGTGATCAGTGTATCAGAGCCATACTAAATGGATTAAGATGCTGCCAGTACTTGCTGATGATAGTTTTCCTAAAAGCACAGTTCAGTATTCTAGTGTTGGCACATCCAGAGCATGTGATATAGTGTGCACTGTTGTATCTCACCATACTTGGGCTGGCATAACTCTGATGGTTTGCAGTGGCTCCAGTAGCCTTCACTTTATGCTTTCATAATTCAAATGCTTTGTGGTATAAATATTTCCTCTGTGTGGCTATACACAGAGGGATGTATTTATGTATATAATGTGTGAGGCTATGTCATGGAGTAATGTAGTTTTTGCTAGTGTCTGTCTGCGATGAGTGGGTTACCTCTCTGTCCCAGAGACTTTGCCATGCTCAGAGCTTTCCAGAAGGCTAAACCTTTCTTTAGATAGGGCAGCATTGCAGAAATAGAATTACACTGTTCAGGACTTTAGCAGCTTGTCTATATTAGTCTTTTGTGAAAAACAAAGAAAGAAAACATTAGAACCCTTTTCCCAGTGCTGGTACGGAAGTATTCTGGAGTCTTCTCTTTTGCTCCATCCATTCGTATCCTTTCTTTTTACTTCTCTGCCTTCCCAGTGTCAGAAGCAACTGGCAAGCAGGACTGGGCAAATGATACAAGGAGAGCTTCAGCACTTTATGTTTTTTTACCAGCTGGCAGGAGGTACAGATGACTTACAATGGAGGAGGGCTGTCGTGAATGTCTCTGAAGAATTGCTGAAAGGTGAACCAGGTGATTGAAGACAAGGCACAAAAAAAAAAAAAGACGTTTTATTTTTGTGTGGTGAGTCCTTTTTCTGCATGTGAGAAATCTGCTAATGAGCCAGAAAGTCTAGAGGCCCAGTAAGAGCAGGCAACATATGAGACTGCAAGATTAATGTACCAAAAAAAAAGAAAAAAAAAAAGGTATTACTTTTTCCCCACCTGGTTTGCGATTTATCACAGGACAACAGAAATTATGTTCATTTGTTTGATATGATAATAGTCCTATTATCATATGCTATGTGGCCTTTCCATCCAAGAAGCTTTGAACTCATCACACTCGTGCATTAGTTTTGAGTAAGAATGTTGGAGGGGGAACCCAAACAGAAAAAAAAAAATAATATCACTACTATTTTGTGAAGAAGATGAGGGTCTGTGATGTAGCTATGCCACATGGACATGGAAAATTAGTTCCATCCAGGATACAAGCTCCTTTGCCAGATCTGAGTATCTAGCTTAAGAATACTTCCTTTCTCATTATGTGATATCATCATGAACAAACTGATATTAAATGCTATAAAATAATAATTCTTGCATAATGCCTTTCATCTCAGGATTTCAAAGCACTTTACAGTCATTAATCTCTTAACCCAGTAATCACACGAGTAAGGTCCTCCTCACAGAGAAGAAGTTTCTAAATACTTTCACATCCTGTTGAAGATGAGAGAAGCTAAGTTTTACCCAGACAGGAACTGGCATTAAAACTCAGTGCAGCTGCTCTCCGTAAGCATCTTGTAGATGCATTAAAACTCAGTGCAGCTGCTCTCCGTAAGTATCTTTCTTCCTTTCAAATGCATCTACAGATCCAAAAGTCCCAATACATATTGAGATATAGGTGGTTTTGGTGCATATCTGAAACTTGATGCTGCTTGGTTTAAATTTAGGATCCCCAGCTGACACAGGTATGTTCTGTTGCTTCATAGAGAAAAAGTTCTATCGTGTCATGTGTGTAATCACAACTGTTTTGTTTGTTTTACAAATGGCTTTCTTCACAAGCTGAATTTTGTTCAATATGCAATAGCAATTCTGGCATACTGGTCAGCAGTGTTGGGACAAGAAGAATACTTACTGAGAGGAACAGACTTCTCCCATGTGAATAATTGCAGTGACTTTTAATCCATTCAATCGCTCTATATAGAGAAAGTACAGAAAGAAAATCTACCAGTGGGAAAAGAACACAACTCAGAAAAAGCCTCTGGAATATTAACTGCAAGTTACTGGAATATTTAAATTCTTCATAAAAGACAAAATATTGCTGTGACTTTTCAAAGTCAGATGTTATTTGTCATGCTTCCTGTTCCAATTTTGCCTTGATTTTTTTTAGGGTCATATTTGTTTGTCCTAGGAAGAATGGGCTTAGGGCCAGTATAAACCTGGACTTACTCTCTTCCTGAGAGTCAAGAGTGTCAACTTGGTGAATGAAATTGTTTCTTCTGATTGATTTAACTCTACCATAGAAATCTACAAGATCAGGTTTTGATCCCTTGCATAGCTACAGGTGCATGATCCAGTGCAACCTTTCACTGTCTTTTCCTGCTAAGTCTTGGCCATCTTCGTGCTTGTTTCTCAAGATCAAAAAGCTGCCTGTTTGGTATTATTTATCTTTGGAAGGAGGAGGATTGGCAACAACTCATTACCAGAAAAAGGGCTGGCTCTAAGGCCTTCTAAATATAACCATGTACTGAATTTACTGATTTTATTTTTTTCTTTATATGGAATTAGTTTTCAGCTACTGTATCCTTTCAGATTTAGGCCGTTGTGTTATTTTTGAAACTGCCCAGTTGAGCACAGTATTTCAAGCATCTGAACATTTTTATTTTTTTTACCATTTGTAGAAGAGCATTAGGCTTTGACCCTGTCACCACCCAAGATGTTTTGAAACTTGCCCACACCTTTATTTACTATGGACTGAATTACTGTAATTCCTGCCAAACTTCCTGCCCAGACACTGCTATTAAAAGTTTTTGTTAGAGCTAATATGTTTCAAGCAGAACTTTATAATATTTTTCAACTTTCAAGTCACTTTGTTCTATTGTTGATTCTTTGCATTGTGTGATGATGTGTCCCTCTGAAAGAAAAAAAACAACAAAACAACACAAAAATAATTGATGGTAGCATAATTAATACCTGTTGACATAGTTTTCTGGATGGGAGAGCTTGGCAATGGACATGTAATGTGCATTTGTAAGCATGGGTAATAAACATGCCTAGGTTGGTCTAATATATGACTCAATCAGCCTAAGGACAGTGGATATTCTGATTTTAAAAAAATCCACAACAACTAAACAAAAACAAAACAAAAAGAGAAATGCAGTATTAATTGATGGGCTGAAAAAGTGCTTAAAAGAGATTAGTTAGTTTGAATTATCTCTGTTACAGCCAAGAATTTGCTCTTGCTCTGGTGAAATGCGATATCAGCAACAACATGGAAAATGCTGATGACTTCTAGGCACTTACAAAACCTGAACTGAATAACTTGATAAGGCAATTTGAATAATACAAGTTTGACTATTAACAGTCAGTGCTTATGGAGGAAGAATCTACCAAAGGCTAATTTATTTGTTTAATTCAGGAGTTAGTTATCAGTGCCCAGAAGTAAAGGAAAGGTGATTGCCAGTTCCATATTCCAGCAGAAGAAACACCCTAAATTTGGAAGCAGAAACTAGATACATTCAAGCCACAAATAACCTGCAGCAGACGGTTTTTTTATTCTGAGGCAAGCTAGTTCTTGGTGCAATCTTCTGTGGTATGCAGAAGTTTCTTTAATACTTGGGCCTTTCTAACAAAGACTAAATTATTTCTAAAATGGGTACTATAATGCAAGCAAGAAAGTATATGGTTGAAAATAACAGCCTGTTTTAGATAGGAAGTCAAGTTAAATGACAATAAAGTTCCTCAGGTCTTAATCTATTAACATATCTTCCTTTGAATCCTGTTTTCCTCCTGCTTATTAGTAACCTCTGCTCTCAAGAGTATATTCAACATGTGTTGAAACAGTAGAGGACAAGGTTGCATTCCTGTTATTTTCTATTTCCACATACGTGTACAATCCACACAGATGTTTATCAGAACCAGTGAAAGTAGTGATTTTTTAAAATAAGCCCATCTTTTGGGTGCTTTAATGTTCAGTTTCAGTAAAAAGCATGATTTATCTATTTACTTTGTATGCCAACATTATTGTCACATGAGGTCCTGCATCTGGGGGAGCAGTAACTCTTGCCCAACAGGATGTAACTGAGTTTAGAAACCACTTATCCTGTGCTACCTACAGCCTTTACTTTTTGTCATATGCACTTCCTGAAGGGACATTGAGCAACATAGTTATAATTTGTTGTAAGAAATTATTTTCTTACCACTCCAATGCAGGTCAGATCAGTGGAAGTGGGATGAAGCTAAAAGGGTGTTTGTCTTGTGAATTTTCTGTATGTGCAAAAACGTGCTCATACTGCATCCCTTCCAGTTGGGAAACAGAGATCCCTCTGGAGCTAGTGAGACTTTTTCAAGGCCATGTTAGGGGAGAAGATTTAATCTGACTTGTCACTTTGGGAAGTTTTCTCTGCCTCCTGAGTAAATCAGCAGCCTATGGTGACAAGTTTCCCATTAAATTACCTAACTGAGAGCCTCTGTATGTATGGTGTTTGTGCTTCTTTTGGAACTAGCTTGGGTATAACTGATGGATTCTTGCTTCTTCAGCATTTCTTAACCAGACACCAACTGATATATGAGTGTTTGGTTTTATTGGTCTATCTGACAGGACATACATCAATAGCAGTTTGTTGTGTTTCTTAATTTGCCTTGTCTTGATGAAGGTTACTTTTGTGACCTCCCTGGAAAAGTACACTGAATTACCTATGGATAGGATGTGACCAAGCTGAACTCTAGCTGGCTTGCTCTTTGCATCCATTTCTGAATTTGCCATATCAGAGCAGGGGGAAGGTAGAAAGGAGAAACTAAGCATGTTACCCTCCACAGAAGAGTGTGAAGGAGTTATTTAAGAACAAAATACAAACAGAGGCCTTAGAGGTAATATTGGTACCCAGTATTAGTTTACTTTTGGTTCTGTACTTTATACATCTCATTTTACTCCATCTAATCTAAAAATACATTTGGTAATGAATTTTTGTTAAACCAAAATTAAACTGCTGAACTGTTTAATGATACTTTGGCTGACTTGCATGTATTTTCAAATCCTTATTTCCTAATAACTTTAAAGGACATGGAGACTGAAAATTGCTCTTTAATTATTTCACCTGTGTTTACATGGGATTCTTTTTTAATCCAGTTTCCTCACACCTTCCCTCTTCTTTCCTTCTTCTTTCCCTCTTTCCTCTCTGTTGCAGAGTACAGACACAGGCATTCAGACTTAGGCAGTTTTCCAAATCTATTTTAGAACAAAATTTTAAATCAAATCTTCTTGCAGCTATAGGGCGAGGGTCACATGTACTTTCCCTGGGTCAGCAGGA
>NW_009952707.1:814414-827099 GCF_000747805.2 Chaetura pelagica | reverse complement strand
AGCAGGAAAACTTGTGATGACATTTCCAACCCATCTCTCTTTCCTCTCCCAATAAATACACACATAATGTAGAGCTATGAAAATTTTTGTTTTTCAGGAGAAGTCAAGGTTACCTTGTCCCTTACAGGACCAGTTGAAAGAACTTTGGCTTAGAAAAAAGAGGAAAGGTATGTTACCTAAGAACCTTATTCTTTTTTCCTGATCAACAGCAAGGACTTAGCAAAGCGGTCTAGATTTTGCAGTGTTGACAAACAGCTTCATTATTACCATAATAATATCACTTCATATCAAAGGCAGAGAAGTGTGGAACCTGAAATGCCATTCAAAGATGGAAGAAATCAAGGCATTTTGCAGCTACTGAGATACACAAAGCTTTTGTAGGCACTAGTTCATTGTTCACACCTTCTGTCAGTTTTCCATACTGAACCCTCAGTAAGCCTGTAGACATGTAGAAAGGCAGACACTTTGAACAAAACTTAGAGTAGAAATAGAAGTTAACACATTTGAACCTGCATTGTAGCTGAATACATGCTAGTATTTTGATTTTTTTTCCCTCTGATGGTTCTGTGATAGTTATGCTTGTATGTTTTCCAGCTGCTTTTGAGTCACTTTGCTGTACTTCTGGCTGTGAAAGTGAGAGGATAGCTTCTGCAGATGAAAGGCCAGCAACGATAGCATTGGAATGTGACCTCGGACGTTTATCAGAATGACATTGTCTGTCAGATGATACGACATTCTTATTTTTCCAACCGCTTCTGGCATGGAATCAGGTCAGTTCAGGATGGAGGCATCTATTGCCAGGCCATGCATGTATCCATAAATGGCATAGTAAGATTCTTAATATTAATTTAGCTTAGTTAATACAAAATGTGTTTAATTTCAAAAGCTCTCTCTTGTGTGTAGATATTTAACATGTTCCTCTGTCACTTGCAACCTGCTTTAAAAGTCTGCTTGAAAGAAACCACTGGGATTAGAGAAAGACTGGTTATTCTCTCTGAAAAAAAAAAAAAAAAAAAAAAAGAGAAAAATATAAAATGAGGATAATTTTCTAGCTGTGGATATAGGTATTATTCTGCTTAATAGACTAAGGTCTCATAAACTGTAAGTGATTACTCCTTCCTGCCTCAGAATTGGGAAGTACCTGAAACAATGACAGAAAAGAAGCTGTTATCTAAAAGACAGATTTTTAATAAATGGTGTTACTTGGATGTAATCTCCATAGCTTCCTTCTCCCCATCTGCAAATGAAAATAAAGAAGGCAAGTGTTTGGTGGGAGGACCATGAGAGTGAAAACTGCAACTAGGTGTAAAAATGTGTCAATTCTATTTTCAGCCTGGCCATGGCTTGCACTGTGAGCATTCACTTCCTTCAGGCACAACAACCACAGCTGTAAAACAGGGCAAGACTCAAAATAAAAATTTGCCTTTTGCAATGCAAAATACTATTATTTCTATAGTAGCATTTCTAAGGTGTTACAGATTTGAGATTTATTTGCAGATTGTGTCCCTCAGGATATTCCAAAGAGTCAGGAATACTTTGGGGGCTTGTTGGTGCATAGAGGTTGGGACAACACATGTAGGTAGGGCTATCTTTAAGCTAAATGATTGAAATGCCAGAAATTTGATGCATCTGGGCAAAAGGAAATACTTCTACTGCTCTTCTTTTACTGGAAGAAATTCTGTGGTTTTTTCCATTATGAATCATGCATATAGTAGTTATGCAGTAATTAATGTTCTAGGATGAAAGTCTTAGTTTTTGATAATGCTTCTGCTCTTAAAAGGAGACTTGAGATTGCCTGTACTCTATTCTATCTATCCCCTTTTTACAGATAATTATTTAAACATAATTCTTTTTTTTGTGCATAGAAAAATTAACAAGACCTCTGATATTCTAGAGCTGAAAAAATACCTGTGAGCTAGTAAATGAGTCAGTTGAAAATGAGAATTTTCGCCAGTTATGTCTTTTTGTTTCTAAGACAGTTTCTTAAGCAAGCTAAAAATATCAAGCATTTCTTTGTAACAATGCCCAGCCCAGCCCAAAGAGGAGCAGCAGGAGACTTACCCGTGTTTCAATTCTCCATCATAAGCCAATTTGCTTTTGAAATACAATATTGTGGTAGATTAATTACAGAAATAGAAAGCATTTCAGAGTGAAAGAATGAGCAAAATATTCTTACTCTTGCTGAACAATGCCTAAGTGCCTCTGATGGCAAGGTGAACAATTTCTAACATGCTCCTTCTCTAGGAAAAAACCAAAAACAAACCGAAACTTTTTAAACAGTATTTTGATGCATCAGTCAAGTTTTGAGCATGATCACAGTTTTCTTACTAGTTTTGAATCCTGGGTTTGGGAAGTGCCTGGACTGATTGGCTGAGTCATACCATAAATGTGGTATGTCTGAACAGGAAACAGTGCAAAAGGCTTAGGGGATTTTATAAATAGAAAATGTTCTGAGGGAAAATAATTGCTCAGAAAGCAGAGTCTACTGATACATGACTGCATAGATGTTGTCAGTTGTACAAGACTGGTATTTTTAATGGAAAATGTTATTTCTTTAAAACAAATAAACAAACAACCCAAAAAAACCAACAAACCCACTTAAATTACTTAATGCTCTTTTTCTACATCTTTGTCTTACTCACATGAATGTGTGTGTGGGGACAGTAACCACTTTTAAACTTCAAAATAAACTTCCTTAAGAGCTGCCATCTTGTTTTCAGGCCCTATGCTTTTGATTCCAAGAATACATATTTATTTAAACTTACCCTTGTTAAACTGACAAAAGCCTGATTTACTGTGCACTTCCTGTGTTCCTTCTTCTGTGATACAATATGTACATGTCACATGTCATACAGAGAGCAAGGAATGGGGCACAGAAGCTAGGAACTCCTGCATTAATACTGCTTCTGCCATTGTTAAATTAGGGTTGCCTTAGACAAGTTGTCCCTAGGACTGATTTTTATTCACTTTGTTCTTCTGGAAAGGTAGGATAACAGCTGCTCCCATGGTATTTTACCATATGCTGAATACAAAGCATAACAGAATAATGTACAGTTCCCTTGAATTCAACGACTGTCCACAAAAGCAGACAAGGCATCTTTTTTCCCCCTCTCCAGTCAGCAGAATCTTAGAATCCCTCTCTGGTAATCTTACAGTGTAACTGACTGACAAACTGACCATTTGAGTGAAAAAAGCAGTTCTGTCCTTGTTTAAAGAGGAGTTGTGCTGTTAACACAGATTAAAAAAACACATTGTGAACAAGTAATGGAACTAAAATCAAGCTTCCCTAATTTATAACCGGACTCAAAGCTAACCAAAGCCAGTCTTTCCACTGACTTCATCAAACTCTGCATATTTGTACACAGAAGTGCTAGTAATACAGCCCAGACAGTCCCTGGGAGATGCTCCAACCCCTTGTTCTCAGCTGACCTTCTCTGCCTGGCGTACAGAGATGCTAGGTTGAAAAAGTTACTATGTACAATTCCAAGGGCAGGCCAAGCTACAACCTGAAACAAAAAAATATGCTGCAGGAAAGCCCTCACTGAAAAAGAAAAAGCCAAATATAAATAACAGTAAGTGGCAGCAGTATTATGGGTTGTTTTGCCTCCAGGCAAGCGCCTACACATTTGTAAATAATAACATGCAGACATTAGCTTAGTTTAAGATGCTTATTGATGCTTTGTAGACTAATGTATTAAGCAAAACAGAAAGCAAGAGTCGGCAAGTTTCCAACATCTAGGTATATTGTGAAATAAAAAAGTACATGTAAGCTTTTCCTCCATGACTGCACAGTGAAATGTACATGTTGGATAAAAATGGTGGTACTGTACACTTAAAAAAAAATCTAAGTCTGTCAATACCTGGAGTAAATAATAAGAAAAAGGGCAGGTCTCATGAGGGAAACCACCCATTTGATTAAATTATATAGAGAGAAGTCTGCTTGAAATGTACAACATTTTTTTAATAACGAAGTTTCATCTGTGAGGTTTGAGAGTTAACCATTCTCCAAAACAGTAAGTTAGACAGTGACTGTATTTTACTGAAATTTAATAAGAGTTATACATGTATATCTAAACTTCTGTTTGCTCTCTGACAGCTAATAGTTGGCTGTGTGGGTGACAGTGAAAGGCCAGACACTGATGTCTAGGTAACCAGGAAGTATTGCACTACTGTAAACAGAGAAGCCACTTGAATCCTGTGAAGTTATTTAAAACTATCTTTTTAAATACTGAAACACCTTTTAGTGTTTAGCTTGTACATTGTTAAACACTATGTGGCTAAATGAGTGATGCCAGATGTGTATCTTGAAAGAGCAGCATAATTGCTGCTCATTAGAAATTGCAAGGATGCAATACAGCTAAAAGAAGCACTTCACATGCAGAAAGAAGTACTTTCAAATCAAGAAGGTTGAATGGCAAAGGAAGACTTTTCAGTCGTGCTAAGTTTCATATCTCAGTCTCATGTATGAATTGTAAATAACCTACTTGAAAGATGTGCCAGTACTGTGAACAACATGGAGCAAACATACAACAGGTTGATGGACTAAGTTCTGCTCAGCAGGATTTCCTCTGGGAATGTGGCAGTTGTTACATGTCTTTATTTCAGCTGTTGTGAAACACACTTGTGCCCAGGCTTTGTTTTCTCCCCAAGTGCTGCTGCTACCATTCCACAGAGTTCAAAGTGGTTTTACTCAGTGTGTTCAGGCTCCTCCTTCACCAGCTGAAATCTGATATTTCAAACTCTCGGTATGCACTAGCAGGAAGGGTGGAAGGATGCCAGCTGCCCTGTTGACAAATTTGCAGATGCACAGGACCTTTTTTTTTAAAAAAAAAAAAAAAATTAAAAAATACCTTTTTCTTCTTTTTTTCTTTTTTTTTTTTTTATGTTGGCTCTGAGACTGGAAAACTATTGGCAGATGGTGCCACTCTGAAGAGGTCTCTCTTTAAGCTACATTTGTTTGTTTAAAGTTGCTAACATGACATATTTAAATACTAAATTATGGAGTTCATAAAAATATTTTACAGGTCATCAGGAACAATATTGTTTGTGCTGTGATCCAGTGAGATCACATGAAGGAAGAAAACCCAAGCAACAGAAAGGAGGTTGTTCAACAAGCCTTAGTGTTACCCTGGTAAATGGTAGCAATTAATGAGGTGTCACCTCTGTTGAAGGCTGCGCCAATAGCCAAGTGGAGAGAGGAAACGTGGGGTTGCAGAGCCTCCCAGGGGGAGGCAGCAGGAGGGGCTGGATGACCTGCAGCATCTTTGAAATCTCCAAAGCTTATGGCAGGAAAGAGAATGACAACAGCCTTTTGCCACATGTGGTCTCAGCATGTCAAATGCTTGCTGTAAAACTTCTGCTCTGCCAGGTGGCCTGTAGCACTTGCCTAAGCATTGTGTCCTCCTGAGCCACTTTAACTTTGGCAGATGGGTTTTGGTAGCACTGATGTCTGTGTGGGGGCCTGTGTCCCCAGGGCAATGCGGAGCTCCTCTGGGAGCAGAGGCATTAGGTAAGGCTGATCTCTTCCCTGTAAGTTTGTGAAAAAATGACAATGCTGGAAAGGGGCCAATTTCACTCGGAAAACTGAAGTTGACTAAGTTTGAACAACATAATTATGACATAAGGTTAGAGAGTTAAATGGCTTTAGGCCTCATTCAAGAAACCAGGGATGAAAGGGTGGAAACAGGAATAAACTGGTTTTGGTGGGGTTTTTTTCTGTGATCAGATAAGAAAGGAGAAATCTTCAGTGCTGCTGTAGCTGTATATAAAATTAAAAAAACAAAGTCACAATGGGTAGTTAAAAAGCAATTAAACTTTCAAGAACATGTTCCTGAGTAACAGTTTGAGAATGCTGTTGTAATTTTTACCCAGAAAGAAGTCTAATGTTTAAAGGATAATTTCCCTAAGATTAATATAATTATTGGGACCCATAACTCATAACTTTATAGCACCAGGTTTAGAAAAAGTTTCTTCGTGTCTGTCCTGTGAATAGGTTATCAGCATCATAAATGTCTTTAGCTTTAGCAGTTGTGTTGCTGTGCTGCTGTTTGGCCTCCAGTGAGGACTGCACAATTCTTGCTTTCAACAGATGCCTTGGTCTTTTTTTGCTGTTTTTGCAGTTGAGTGAGGTCAGAAAAAAAATTGTTGGTTATTCGTTTAAATGAGCATAGGATTTTGAAAAGTAAGAGGCTGGATGAAATTTTTTTTCTTAGCAATGAACATAGTAGTGAAAAATGTCAATATACATATTTCATGTAGCGGAACCACTTACCTCCTGAACCAGGACAATTAAACATTTTTGAAGGAAGTTAACATATGCAATTATCTGTAACACGTATAAATCAGATTGAAATGTAAACCTATAGGTAAGCCAAATTTATATGCGCATCGATACTTTTCTTGATGAAACTATTTATAACCATAATCTGCACAATTTCTGTGGAACCTATAGGTCTTTAGTTACTGTGCTCTTATTGACATTATCCTTTGGAAATCTATATAAATGTTATCTTGAGTAAATATGAGAGTTGAAATGTCAGTGACATTGATTGACATTTCCTACAGAATCCTGAACATGGAAAGGAACTTTAGAAGTTGTAATTACACATTGGCCAGATCCCTTATTATGACAGGACAGTAAAATTCACAGTTCTCCTTTGCCCAGACCGCAAGTTTGCATTTTATTTGCACTGTAACAGTCTCCAAGTGCATCCTGGCTATGTTTCATGTTTTTATATAAATGCTGAGTGTAAATTGCATTAAACATGCATAACTCTCGTTTCTTAGCAACCTTATTTTTAAACAAAGGGGGTTGAATACATATAATTTATTTATTTTAAGCTGTCAAGACAGACCATAATGTATAACAGACAAAACTGATACCCAGCAGTTGCTGCTTGTTTTCTATTATCTCCATAGAGCGAGTTAGAAACATTTGTGTTAGATAATTTTTTTAAAAGGACTACATCTTCTTCCTAACCATTCCTTTCTGGCTAAGCATGGGAAGCGAGGTCATCTCCTCTCTAATACAGCATAATGCAGCACAACAAATGATCAGTCACTAGAATCTCCCAAAGTAAACTCTGGGATTGCCAAAGAAAGCACCTCCTTCCCTAAGAAAGAGAAAAAACAGATTTACCACTAAACTTCTAACATGAGTTTGCTCATGCATGTGGAGTCAGATTAATTAAACAATTGCACTAGCACAGACTAACTAGAAGTGTTTAACTTAAAAATGAAGAATGAGAAGCTGTGAAACTAGAAGCATGGCAATTAGAAGTGTTGTGGTTTCATCTTTGAGCTAGGCAAGTATGTCTGAGTGTTCAGCTGCCTGAGAAAGAGAGTAATTTCCCTAAAATACCACCAGAGACTATCTCTGCACTCAGACTTGTCATGGTCCTCACTGGTTTGAATGCTCTGTCATTCATCTATTGACGACACTCAGGAAAGACTTTGTTCAGGAACACCCACAAAACATAAATAACAGTTAATTAAATAAAATCTCTGCTAAGATTTAATATGCCAACATCAAAGCATCAGGAAAGTGATCCTTGTCTCTGACAGAAAGTTTCCCACAGACAAGAAATAATCTCAGGTTCTTACTGACGACACAGACAGAATGGTTAATTTGTATTAAGCATGTATTTACAGAAGATTCCCTTTATTCACTGACAGTCACATTCTAGGAACTATTTTCATGCATGTGTTTGCTAAACATACAAGTCTTTTGTGTTGGTTTTGTTGGTGTTTTTTTCACAAAATTTCCCCAGCATCTTTATCACCAATCACTATATTTTTCTCCTGATATAATCTGCAGCAGCATAGCTGGCTGTTTTGCAATGTGACATCCTTTAAGCAGCTGACAATTACTGGCTCGTGCAGATGCTTTAGCACCCTAACAAAGCAGAATCTATTTGCCAGCTGTACACAGCCTGGAATAATTTGTCTGGAAAAACTACAAGTTAACCTAAATTTCTTTATCATTTTAGCTGACACTGAAGTTTCACTTTGCTCCGCAAATCCTTAATCTGAAATCAAGTATGACCAAACTCAGACTGTGTTTGCAGGGAAAGTGTAAGCACAGCAGTGCAGGAAGCAAATCTTATCAGCTTTGTTGAGCTTGGTCGGTTAGTTTTACAGAGAGTTGTTTGTCAGCAGAATCCAAAGCAGCAAAGCTGCAAGGGCGGGCTAGGAAAATGAGGCCTGATCCAAAGCCTATTGGAACCCATGCAAAACGATGTTTAATTACTTGATGCTTTCCTCTGTGAAGTTGGTGAGATGCTGACATTTATTTCAATGGAAGTAGCTCTATGCCTTTGATATTCTCTCATATGTATTTCTCAAGACTAGTGACTCTTGCAAATCAAAGCAGAATCAAAACTGAATCTGAGCACGCAAACCCTAATGTCAGAAATGAAAATATAAAATATCTGTGGAATAAAACCCCTAGGACACTCAGGACTCAGCATTAGTAAAATGAAGTATTTTAGTGCAATAATTACTATACTCCTTAGGGAAAATACCCCAGTATTTCCTTGTGGAAGACTAAATCTTTTAATCTTGGCTAAAAGACTGGCTACAAATAGGACAGCACGAAAATCAAAACAAAACCCAACCAACCAAAAAAACCCCACAAAACCAAACCAAAAGACAAAAAGCCCAAAAAGCTACTTCAGAATGAAGATTTATTCTACTTTTCATGGTGTCCACCTTATTTGATTGTCTGACAAACTTTCTCAAAATTGAAGTACACATTACAAAATGATATGTGCCTCAAGAGGAATTTTGAACTTCTTAAGGTTCTGGTTGTTGCATTTCAAAATTAAAAAAAAATTAAAAATGCTTCCATAATTTGCAATTACAACATCACTAAAGCTGACATTAGCTCTTACATGAAGTGAAATGACACTGAGGTGTGACTCTGGTACAGGAACAAATTTGGGATTATTATTTTATTCCTTGCTAAAATGGGAGTTATCTTAGAGAGCACGAAGCTCATCTGCCTTCAAAGATGGAATTTTTGGATTAATGAAGTGAAAATTCTGAAGAGGCTGGTACTGGCTACCTGGGCACTCTCTATATGAGAATACAATTATCAAAGTGTCTTAGGAAATTAATCAGTTAATATTGAATGATACTGGCAGCAAGAGATCATCCTGTGCTTGGATTTGATGTAGTATTAAAATTTTCATGTCAGTACAATCCTTTTTAGCTTCAAGGAAATTTAACCAGCAAAGACTTGTGATCCAGAGTGAAATTACCTAGATTTGTGTCACTAGCCTGCACCATGCAAACTCTATCTCCTTTTTGGCAAAATATCAGAGAAAGCATGCACATATGGGGGAAAAAAATTTCAAAGCAAAAAACCAAAAACCTAACAAAAAACCCCAAACCACCACCACCAACCCACTCTTTAAAACCAAAAAAACCAGAGTATTTGTGTTGAAGAAAGAAGGATTAATATTCCCATCCTGGGGGTGTGTTACTGGCCAGCTGTGCTGTGGGATAACTATAGAGCTTGCCCTCTCAGATAGAGGCAACACAGTGCAAATAGAACTCCTGGCAGTTCTGTGCCAATGTGGGAGAGCCCTCCTGCTGTTATTACAGCACAGGCAGTGAGTGCATGGGAAACTGCTAATATGAGGAAGCTAGGGAGATGAAGGACCCATCCCCAAACTTCCCTAACAAATGAACTTGTAGTCAGCTGTGGGAAGAAAACTAGCTAGGTGTGTTTTGTTGGCACTTCTGCCTGTTCTTTTAATTAAGAAACACGGATCCAGTTGAATAGTTTAAATATTCATTATTTACCAATGAACCAAAGTGTTTTCAACTGTTCTTCAGTGGACATGTATAAATCTGTTAATGTGTTTAGAAACTTGAACAGAAATATTGCTTGGAAGGTATTTCATACTGGAGTACTTCCATTATATGCCAAGGGTATTATCTGATAAATTCAGGATCTGGTAGGAAGGGCTATTTCCTGCACATGTGGTAAGAAAATCCAGCTATTCCAGGCTCTGGGAAAATTACACGCTCCCACATACAGAATTCAGCTTCCTTCACTTAGATCTGTTTTCTTTTCCTCAATCCATGAAACAAAATTCCTTTAAAAGAACCACCCTAATGGCTTCATATCTTCATTTAAAACAAAAAGCATTAGTGAAAGGAGGGAATATAAAAATCTGCATTTAACTACTGATTCTCACCGGAGATGAGTATGAGAACAAACTTCAAACCAAGAGCATGAAAATACCCATGCTACCCATAATGGCCTTTCATGTGATGTAGGAGAATGTCCAGGTTTCACCCTCATAGAGGGTTTCACCCTTATAGGCCTCCATGAAGTAAGGAACTCTTACTACCTTCACCTTATAGATCACTGATAAGACACCATGTGTGTGTGACTTCTCACAAGCCATAAAGGAGTTGAGTGGTGGGTGAGGGAGTTCACCGTGGTCTCCTGAGACCCAGGCTGTGATACAACAACCAGACCATCTCTTCTTTACAAAGAAAAGTTCAGTTAACTTTAAAGATATCAAGAATTACCCAGAAAACATCAGACAGGTTGTTTAAATACCACAAGAAGGGTTTTTATTGTGTTGGATATGTAGATAGTGTTACATTTGCAAGAATTTGAATAGATAGGCTTGCACATGTCAGGAAAGGGAGTGCTTTCCATAATCAGCCACAGTGAAGGGATGAACATCCTACAGTGGAGTTAGCAGGCATGGCTTTATACCAGTTGATAAGGCTGGATTGTTTTTCATAAGGGCTATTCTTACTCCTTTTTCCTATCCTTTCAACAAGGGAGAACAGGCTAGGGCCAAATGAAAAAAAATAATTGCAAAGCAGCTGCACTGTTAAAAATAATGGGTTAGGAACTTGGTCTCACTGGAAGGGGAGGCTGCACAGCACCCAGAGAAGTCACTATTCCCCTTTATGGTTGCATGTCCCATGCTTGACCTAGGGGAGGGTGCACTAGGGTAGCCAACAGAGCCACACATAATGCTGAATTTGTAGTTCTTTATTAGTGTTTGTTAATCTAGTCTTTACTAAAGGGTGTTCATCTTAGTCTGTAAGATTAGACTGTTTCTTAGTTATGTTTTCCTTTGGAGAGAGGTAGGTGTGACTGTGAATAAAGCATTTCTTAATTCTGGTTAAGTAACATCTAATGAAACATAATGTTAAAAGATGGTTATGACAGCAGTTAAGGTTAGTGAGTGTGAACTGTATGTTCATCTGTTGGGCATGTTCAAAGCTCAAATATTTAAGGACAATCAATAAACATGCTTATTATAGTTAATAGAATATCAAGGTCCCTGGTGGTCTCCATGCAGCCACTGACATGTCTCCCCTTTACAGGGAGCACATAAACATTTTGGAAGGACTTGGTGGGAGAAAGTTTAAAAAGTTATCTGTTTATGGACTTTTTCTGAGAGGAGATGAAGGAAGAGGACAGCTGGTAAAGGTGAAGAGATAGATGGGAGGTCAGTGCTGTCAGCATCTTTCCTATCCAAGAAGGAACATCTTTTGTAAAGAAGGAAGTTTTGGAATATTTCCCAGGTGAGGTTAAATTATTTTTGGCTTTGTAATTTCTGGGTTCTCTGCAGAGGAGTCTTGCTTTCACGTTACTCTCAGTGCTGGGCTGAAGACTGTACAAATCAGAAAGATATTTATTTCATATGCATCTCTTTGCTAACTACAGATCACTTCTGCTGGAAATTTGCCCAGAAGTTTTTCCCATTCCTTCTTCTTGCCTTCCTCTAGCCTACTAAAGGAGATGATCTTTTAGATAACAGAGGAACAGCATGCACCTTTATTTCTATATTGTAGCTTTTATCACTTTGAGGTAAAACTACATTTAATCTCCCAAAGTTAAATAAGCAGATAAACACACCACAATTCAAAAGTTAATGATTGAGTAAAACTTGGGTTAAGCCAAGCATGGTGCAAAAAAGATACAAGATAAATTTCAACCCAGATGAGGAGTATTTTCCACAACAAAATGCTTGCCTTGAGATTAACAAATTACTTCGGAGAGTTGGTTAAATGCTTGGCTCATTAGAGGTTGTGTTACATTCAGCTGTGAATGGATAAACAGGGCCACATTCACACTTGTTTTCTCACCATGTTTTCCAAAGCAGCTTTAAATTTGGCTCAGAGCAGGCAAGAGTGAAAAAGGTCAGGGAGCTCATGTCATGGCAGCCTGGGGTCCAGCTCTCTTGTCCTGGCACAGCTTTCTTCAAGGTCACCTGAGATACAGTGTCTGTGTGGTACGTGTCAAAATTATTACGAATGTTTTGAGATACCTAAAAGTAGACCTTCTGAGGCTTTTCTCAAACCTTTAAGTTACTAGATGTGAGCTTCAGCCGCGGAGCATTTCAGCCTCTGTGCTGCAGCAGTTCAAGTGCATCCTAATTGGGGTTTTTGTTATTTTTATTCCCCCCTTCCCCCCCCAAGCTTCACTACTACCGTTACCAAGATGTTATTGTTGATAGAAGTCAAGGGGCTGTGGTGCAAGTGCTGTTAGTTACATTACCTGCCAGTCCTGAACTTTTCTCCAGTCCTTTTCCATTTGCTTGCTGACCTGATCTTACACCTCCTGACTACAGCACCAGCTTTAAGCTTCCCTCAAACACAGAACCTGAGCAGACGAAAAAAAAACTAAACCATTTCTGAATTCCTT
>NW_009952707.1:743055-812814 GCF_000747805.2 Chaetura pelagica | reverse complement strand
AGGGGGCCCTGTCCTGCTGCCAGTTGCAGGGACTGCTGTGGGAGCACCATTAGTATCAGAGGAAAGAGGGTTTTTTCTTAATATAATCTAAACCAAGTTGGTCCCTTTATCTTTCATATTCAAATCTGGGTTTAGAAACAGTTTTGGTGAAAAACTGAGTTTTGCAAGAGTTAGGGTGGCTTTGTCTTATGAAAAAAACACCTCTCAGTTTCAAGCAACTTTAATGTCAGCTGTTGAAGCATCCACTGGTCTCTCTTCAAACCAAAATGTTTTGGTCAAGTTTCCTGGGCTAATTTCCAGCCAAGCTCTGGTGCAGCTCATTGAGTTGAAGTACTGATGAAATGCTCAAGTGCTGGTGAGCTCAGGCTTCTGCTCCATGCTGCAGCTCCCATTTCTGCTGTGTTGCTGGTGGGAGCTGCAGAGGGAGGAAGGTGGATGCAGAGGATGCTGTGAACCTTTGCAGAGAAGCTGAGCACTGGCCAGCCTTGGAGAGAAAGATGTCTCCCTACCCTAGGCTAAGTAACACATAGTCAAATTTTAAATAGAGTTTTAAGAGGCTGAAATAAGTGAAAATCTACTTTGATCTCTTAAAATCTTGTCTGTGCTATGAGGCAGCCACCTGCTAGTGAACAAACTCGGGGGGAGGACTGTACCTCTGCTGCTGGTGTGGTCCTGCACTGGTGGGAAGCTGAGGCTTTGCTCCTCATAGGCCTTGGCTGCTGGCAGAACCTGCTTTTACCACCAGAGCAAATACATTTTTAATGTATTATATAGTGGCTGAGTGTGACTGACACAGCTGGTCAGGACTTGGAGCAAACCTTTCACCAAAAGGCCCCTGAGAGGGAGGGCCATTCAGCTGAGCAGTTTCCCGTCTCCTTGCCAAGCTCAGGCAGGGCCCTGCCTAGAGGCAGGAACGCGGGGGGTCCGGGGGGGGGGGGGGGGGCGGGGGCCGGAGGGCAGAGGTGCGCTCAGGTGGGGAAGGGGCTGCCAGCGGTGCCCGGCGCGGGGCTGCGGGGGCTGCGGGCCGGGGGGCTCTGAGCGCCCTGTGTGCCCCCGCGCCCCGCCGCTGAGGCAGGAGGGTGACTCCTCCGGGCTCCTGCTGCCGCGGTGTCGGAGGGCGACGTAGGAGAAGTAAAAATAATCTTTGGCTTCCTAAGTGCCCTGTGATTAAGACGGCGAAACGCTTTCCACATAGGTTACAACACGGAGGTGGGCTATTAGTTTGGACGCGTCTTAATGAGTGTTAATCAGCGTAACATCCTTCTCTGCTCACCTTTTGGGCTGATTGAATACGGCATCGGTCGGGTTTTTCTTTGTGCTTTGAAGTGTGTCTTAACCTATGGTAGTAATTGTCTTGTCATGTTCATTATGTCTGTAACGTGTGAATCCAGCGTGTGACCTGAATGCAGGTGGTTGGCGGTGGGGTTGCTTGAAGACTGATGGTTGTGGATTTGTTTGCCCCCAGGCTTATGGCGTTGAACCAGTATCAAAAAAGTTCTAAGTTTTCTCTCTCAAGCTTATCAGAAAGGATCTGGAGGTCTCTGTTGACTTAAAAAACCGTTTACAATTGGCAACCTTGCTGGTACTTTCAGCCAAAATGCGATCTGAGCGTGGAAACCAAACTGCATTCTTGTATCTAAAGAAGGTCCCTGCAGGTCAAAACTAAGGCGTGTTGGCATGGCCAAGAGACCTCGTATGAGCATGGACTATTTTTTATTATTCTTTTCTGTCCTAGAGACTCTGTATCTTGTAGTGAGGTGGAGCTGTGCAGACTTGTGCTGCCAGGCCCGGATGGGGTGTAAAATGCCCCTCGTCTGACTCCAGTGTTGGTTTTGAGGAAGTTCTTAATCTCTCAGTGACTCAGTGTCCTAATCTGTAAAATGGCTTAATAAGACTTGTCACGCTTGCCTCCCAGGAATATTAGCATCTAATTGATGTTCATGAAGTGCCTCGATCTGGGAGAAAAGAAGGCATCTTGCTTCCCCAATTTCACCACTCTGTATTGGTTGCTAATTATATTGCATGGGTGGAAAGCAGATTATCCAACAACCAAACTGGAATTCGTGTCTGTTATCATTTACACAAGAGCTCATAAGTGTATGGCCATGTATGCTTAGTTTGCAGTTATGTGGGTAGGTAACTAAATACAGGGAGTGGGTTCTCTGCTTCCTGGAGGATGCATCTGAAAAATGCACTTATAAAATACTGTACTGAAACATCAGCAAACTTTTGCTGCTAATTCTAGAGATACTATAAAGTTTTTTTCTGTGTATTATGAGGTCAGTAAACATTTTAGGAATTGAAATTATGTTGACTTACTCAATGCTGCACACGTCCTTGATCTTAGTCTTACTATGACTGAATCTTATGTTCAGTCTCAGTTTTTGTCATGTTTCAGTGCTTTAGGAACTGGAAAAATGTACAACATTTTTACAATTCTCTACTTGAAAATACAAGTTATTTTTATAATATAATTGCTTTATATTTATATATATAAATTTATATTTTTATTTATTTCTATGTATCTGTGTAACCGTTTTACATGTTGCCCAAAGCAGTAATTAGCTACTTTGCTCCCCTGGCTTATATCTCACCCAACTCCTCGTTATCACTGCTGCCTCCACCTCAGGCAGATAGCAGAGCTGGCAGTTGGCAATAGCACAGGTAGAGAAATGAAGTTCTGATGGGAAACTGAAGGATCCTGCATCCAAATTCCTCTTGCCATGTGGCCTGCAGCAAGTGACATGATGTTTCCTGCCTCATCTGTAAAACGGTGACTTTTTAGCAAACCAGTAGAGTTATACAGAAATGAGAAGTTGCTTCTGTTTGAGTATTTGTTGGGTTTTTTTCCTAGTTGCCTTAATGTTCCCTAAAGATGCACAGCAGTAAAATATCCATGATATCAGGGTGGTGGTTGCACTGCTGTTTGTGAATTTAAGTTTCCTTCAGTTTTGTCTAGAATATCTAAGATATTCTGAAGCAGAGTTTTCTTGTCTGGTGGCCATGTCCCATTCCTAGAGGAGATGAGAGAGCCTATGTTTTGCCTGGAGATACTCTTTCAGTGTAAGAAACCATAAAACAAGAGAGGTGATTGCTATCTAGTTTTTTCATGTGTATGCTTAAATTTTTCACCTCTTAGCATGTACCTTGTATCTGCTCCAGCTGTCTCACTGCCCTGGTATTTTATAATTAGTATCTTGAAAACTCAAGGGAAAACTTTCAAATGCTATGTATTTCCCATTGGGACTCTTCCATGTGGCTGTAACATTTGTTGTGAGTCCTTGGAAACGTGTATCTGTTACTCAGGAGTCCTTCAGCTCAGTTTGATTCCCCTGACATCAGCAGAAAAACTGTTTTCTGGTGGAAGAGGCTTTGCTTCTTAGGGGTATGGTGTGTTTTGATTCCCTTAAAACAAAGACAATTTTGTAAAACTAAGGTTGGTGTCTGCCTTCCTGTACGATCTGATCCGTGTGTTTTCTCAGCTTGCTGGTGTGTTGTGTTCAGAGCCAATGAGCTAGAGGAAGGCTGAGGGGTTCATAGAATCATACAATGGTTAAGGTTGGAAGGGACCTTAAAGATCATCAGGTTACAACCTCCCTGCTATGGACAGGGACACCTCACACTCGACCAGGTTGCTTTGTATGCCTGTACTTGTGTAATAGGCATCCTGTGTGTGCATTTTGTATGTGACCAAGTTGTTTCTTTGAAGCACCTTTTCTATTTAAGCTCTTTCTGTGTGAGGAGTCCACTAATTGGAAAAATGCAGCCTCTGCTCTGTGTCTGGCACCCTGGCTGCTAAGGGATGGCATGCTGGTTGGTTGTTTTGCTCAGCACTAGGACCAGCTTTAGAGGTGTTTAAGCTGCAAATTTTACTCCTTCAGAAGGGACGTTAGCAGTTCAAGGTATTCCAGATCGGGATATTAGACTGTTCCCAGAAAATACAGATACTCTAAATTAGGACTGTTAAGTGTCCACTGATTCAGTAACAGTGCAGATACATAGTTAATATTGTGACATATTCTGGAAAACACTGGGTTTATTTTTGACATAGAGGAGGTGACTAAGAATAACTCTTTCATCTGTGCATAGCTGCATTAAAAAGCAAGTAAAAATGATCTTTAGTCATATTTAGACTGTAAGTTCCATGAAAGGAAAAAAATTCAGACTTGTGCTTAAATCTGAGCTGTGTGTTCTATCAACTCCTCTTCCTGCTCTGGACTGTCATTCAGTGAGGGATTTTGGGTTTTTTGTTTTGTTTGATTACCCCCCCTTGACATTTTTGTGTGCAGGGAAGGGGCAAAAGGGGAAGAGAAGCTCAATTCCCTGTTGGGAAAGGTAGACCCTACCTCAACACAAATTATAATAGACACTACTGCCCTGGCTTATATTGAGTTCTGATTGTTTTTATTTTAGAGTCCCAGTAACACTGATGTGAAAGTCTGAACTTGGGTTAATTTCTTTTTGCTTTTTTCCTCCCTGAGCTGTGATAGTAAGACCTGCTGAGGAGGCAGTAATTCTGAAGAAAACCCATGGGTTTAGAGATTGCTTGCATGTCTTTTTTTGGATGCTTTCCTACATTTTATTAATTGGACTCCTAAAGCTTCCTATTTGGGATATGACTCCTTCAGGCAGATGATTTCTTGAATTGTGTAATGGGAATATGTGGATTAGAGTAAAATTTTTGTTCTTGTCACTGTCATCTGACCTGCATTGGTCTGGACAAGTAATGCCAGCAGTTTCTCCACTTGCTGCATTCAGCCAAGTGGATATTACCAAATCAGTTTTCAAAATTTCTGTGCCTGGCATTGTAAGTGTGTGTGGAGTTCTGGCTTCTTAAAAAGCAGGTTCTTTGGATCTCTTAGTTCATGCTAAATCCTTCTCAGACCTTTTAAGCTTGCAGCTTATTGCCTGTGTAGACTGCAGTAATGCCCAAGAGGGTGTTACAGTTTATCCTGTGTTTAACTGCCATAGCTAAGCATCAAAACGGAATTTCCAAAGCCCTGTGAATTTTTTGTTGGGAATATGTGGGGATGTTTTATAATAAATTTTAAATAGTTCTTTATAATTCAACTTAATTCTTCTGCATATTTTGAGTTTTTTTGTGTAGCGTGACTTTTGAAAGCCTGAGTACATCAAAATACTACTTGCTTTAGATAACGTATTTTGCCATTTTCCTAGCAAAATAGCCAATAGCCAGTTGGAAGGTTTTTAGATATTCCAAGATTTTTTTTCTTAGTCTATCATGTGCAAATCATGTATGATGAAGTTCAACAAAAAAATATTAATTTTTTTAAAAAAAAGGCAACACAGGAAGCAGAGCAGGAGCAGATTGTGTTTTCCCCTCTCTCTGAGAAGACATGTTTGGCAGATAGTGGGCTTATTTTTTTTGCATATAATCAGATGAGAGTGTATCACAGTAACTATAATCTGTGTTATTGGCTGAAGTGAGTCCCATCTGTTAGTGGTGTTAGGGATGTGTGATACCCTTGGCTTCTAGACTTCTGCACACAGGGAGCGGCACAGAAGGATTTAGAGAAGCAAGTGCAGTCTCTGAAGGCAGTTGCTAAAAGCAAGAGAGAAAGTCATAATGCAATGCAGTTTTCTCTGCTGACGCCCTTTCCAGCTGAGAAACCCCTCTGGTTAAACTTTACCCTTAATGAACTTTAGAAGATAGTAGGTAGTTTTTGGTTTGTGATTACTCATGAGATCAACTTCTTTTTGTATAGGATTGTCTCTTGTATGCTTGTTACCAGGCTGTTAATTATGAATTTGCTTTGTGCTGTGTCACCTTGTGCTGAGCTGGGGAATAATTTTAAGTAACAATCTGAACTGATTGGGAGAAAATTAAGGGCTTGAGTTGCAGGAAGTACTTGGGCTTGACTTCATGGGAGTAAGTGTATAGAATCACAGAATTGTTCTAGTTGGAAAAGACCTTAAAGATCAAGGCCAACCATTAACCTAACTCTAGTTAGTGCTGATTTTGTTTGGTTTGTTTATTTGAAATTGTCTTGTCGTGGTCACTTCACCCCATCTGTGGCTCTGGCACAGTATAAACATGTATCTTCATTGCTTTTCTCCTTGTAGAGGTTGTAAAGGACTGAGCATCCTGAGAAGAAGATAACTTCTCCAGATCTCATTTCCATCCTAGCTGGACTGAAGGAACTGCTGATGAAATGTGATATTTGGTTTTGGATTATTTATGTGAATGAGTTCTCTTTCAGATCCAAACTCCTAGGCTTCTGCCCAGTGTTTGGTTTTCCCCTTTCACTGAGTGCTAAGGATTCTTGTGGTTGCCACCTGTGCAACCAGCTGTTTCTATCAGTTCTACTAATTGCGCAGCTGTAGGGACAAAAGAATATTGAAGTCAAGAGCCATTTTTTTCAGATTTCACTGTTTTGTTTCAGAAAATGAATGCAGATTGTAGGTTCCTCCCATTTCTCTCTGCAGATTTTATGAAGTAACAGCTGACAGTCCTCTGTACAGTGTTTGTGTTCAGAACATTAATATGGTTGAATGAATATCAGAAATGGACACATTTAAGGCTTGGAAACAAACTCCATAAATACAAACTCTTGGTACATATTCAAAACTGAATTCAATGGATGCAACCAAATACTTCTTGCTGTAATTATTCTCTAAAACACTGTCCTTGCACCACGACATCCTTAGGTGTCCTAGCAAATGCATTAGGAAGAGCAAGGCTTGCATAAAGAACCAAATACCTTCCCACAACAAACTGGTTAAGACAAAAGAAATCGTCTTTCTCTTGTTCCGATGAGGGATGTGTATGAGAGGGGAGAAAGATTAGGTTGGTTGACTTTATTTCCTGGAAATGAATAGCATACATTTTTCAGTGCATAAAACGGATATTACTCAGTTTGTGACCTGCTTCCTAGTAAAAGTGACTTGAAGTGGGGATTGGTTTAAATCTGTTGCTGGCATTCCTCACACACAGCATTGTGTGATGCTATCTTGTCACAGAGGCACGCAGTGTGCCATGATGTATAAATAACCCTGTGTGTCAAAGGTAATTTGAGACAATGTGCCAAATATTTAATGAAGCACTGGGTCTTGTCCTGGTACCTGGTATATATTTGGGAGTAGGTATCTGAGCTGGAGCTGCAGCAGAGGGGTGATGAGTAATGCAATACTCCCCAGCACATACTGCAGAGCTGCTCTGTATGGTACAGTAAGACACAACCAGCACTACAGGTCAGCTGCATCTTTTCTGTTACTCTGATGCTTAGATAAGTTGCAAGACATTAATGTACTCTAGGCCAACATGCTTTGTGCATGTGGTGGGGGAAAAAACTGCCTTTAGTATCCTCTGTGGAGTCATTTTAATGAATAGTTCACATGCTTCAATTTTCCAGATAAATACAGAATAGCATACAGATGAAAATTGCTTTATTCCTTCGGGAGCACCACTTCTCCCCTGGAGACATCAGGATGCCAACCTCAGGCAGTTCTGCACACTTGGTGCCTCAACACAGAGTTAAGGTTGATGGCAGCCCTGAGAGGGACATGGCTTTGGGAGATGTGAAGCTGCAGGTGCTGGCAGAGAAATGAGGAGCTGTGTTGTGCCCCAGGAGCTTGGCAGAGGCTTGGGTGTGGGTGGCAGAGGTGGATGCTGGCCCCCTTCTTGAAGGAGAAGGTTTCTATCTGGGTTTCCTTCTAATCTGGGAATCTGGGTGTTTTCCTCTGTGTATTTATGTGGGAAAGGAGATCCATATGGTCTTTATCTTACACTTGCCTATGCAAAAATACAAAGGGTAGGGTTATTTTCTTTTACTTTCTTTTCTTTTTTACTGCCAAAGGAGTTGTGATTGTTTCCTAAATGCATGCATGTAGAGGGCTCCAGCAATATTTCTAATGTGATGTCATGACAAATGCAGAACCTCAGCATTTAAATATATACCACTAAAATTGTATATAGCTACCTCTTCAGCTACTACCTCACTTAATAAGTGGATTGATGTTACTAGTAACTTGCGTGTAGGAGCATCTTCAAGCTCAATCATGGAGTGAAAATGTTTGTCTCCCATTTTATTTTTATCAGGCATTAATACAAAACAAAAGGAATTATGTGGCTATTTCAGAGCAAGGTGAGACATTTTTGTGTGTTGTTCACAACACTTTCCTCTTACAAAGGCGAGTCCAAGGTTCAATCTGACGTTCCATAAAATACACAAATGACTTAACACTGTGTTTAACAGAGTTTCTTGACTCAGATATTTCTAACGGAGCATTTGTATGGGTCCGTCAGGTGGTCACGTAAAGCAGGTAGTTCTGCAAGGCAATCTTGATATAAACTCTTTTGCCCTTTGAGGTAAAGCTTTGTGAGCTCTTTGACAGGTAAAACATTCAACAGGGCAAAACTGACCCAGAACTTCATAAGATACATGTTCCTAAGGTGATCAGGCTTGTTTGAAATCTCAAGGCAACAGAACTACGAACATGGACTTCTGGAAAATATATATATACAATATGTGTATTGTGATTTAATTGTCACTTTCAGTTTGCTGATAAATAAGGGAAAGGCATATATAATGTAGCAGGTCTGCATTTACATACAAGTTTTAGTTCAGAAGTAAATATTGCAGCGGATGTATCACAGGTTTTTCACTCTAATAGTTCTGGTGCACAAAGAGAATCTGAACCACTACTTCTCAGTTTTATTTGCTCTGCTGAAGTAACACCCAGACAAGCAAAGGACAGCAAGTCTTTCCTTGTCTGCCTAATCAGCTGTCATGTAGCCAATATGCCAGCCCACCTGCAAAGTTCACTGAGAATTTGTGTGAGAGGCAGAATGATTGGTACTCCTATAAAGTAGAAAGCAAACTTGCTTTGTGGCTTTATCTGACTTTCCTGCTAGGTATCAGCAAACTTTGTAAGGTTGTGATCAGTGCTTCTGATGAGTTCATGGAAGCTTTTGTTGCATTTATTTTTAATGACTGTTTCTCTAATGAGAATAATACACCCTTGTCATAATAAGAAGCATCTCATGTTTTTCAATCCAAACTTTCTACTTTCCTTACAAGTTTTCTCTGTTGTCTAATGATTTGATGGGATATTATACCAGACAAAGGGTTGAAATTCATGTATTTTGTTTGTGGGTTGTTTTATTTTATTTTGGAGGAGAAAGTGAAGCCAAACAGTGTTTTCTTCCTTTAGCTGATGGTACCATTATTATTTTAGTGATTATTCTGCTTTCTTAGGGGAAGATATCCAACAGAGAGTGAGCTTTTCTCTGGTCTACCAGTTTTGGGGAATTTAAAATGAGAAGTAATGTATTGTTCTGGACCCAGTCATTAGAAACTAGTACTGACAACATAAATATTACCTCTCACAATTAGAATTAAGCAAAAAAGGCAACATTGCATTAATTATTCTTTTAACTTGTGGGACTATATTTACATGAATAATCTCTGTCAAGTGTATCTGCAGTCACCTTTCTGGTTTTAGAAAGAGAATCCTAATTTCTGATATTTTTTTTACCTGATATATTTTAATCTTAATATTATGTTTAACAGTTGTTGTCCTGTGTGAATAGTTGTCTCATCTCTTGTGGTGTGTTATTTTTTCTTGTTAAGGCTTCTTAAACTTTATTTGCAGTGTGCTGTCTTTTCCCATGTTTACAGATTGGTGGGAGGGGGGAGAAGATAAGGAGAAATTACCTTTATTTTCAAACTACTAGTTGAGTATTGACGTACCCAAATACATGCTTAGTCATGTGCTGTGATGCTGCTGAGTTTCGCTTGTCACACCCCAGCAGATGCAGCTCCTCCCCTGTTTTCAGCAGAGCCATCTTTGTGGTGCAATTGTAGATGACTGGATTTGTTTTACAGCAGTGACACAGTGTAATGATAACCTTGCCAATGCTAAGGGGAGGTGGAAACAGCTGAACTTTTTGCTTGTGTAGCATGTTAAATTTCATTCCAGATGTTGTGACATGACAGTTTTAGTGAGTGTCATTTACCAAGCTGTGGTGAATTCTGTAATACAGTGTCAAAGTGGCAGTGAGGTGCAGGCCGAAGGTTCTTTTTTTCTTCCAGAAAAATTGTGGTTTAGTTGCTTGTTCATTACTTCTTTTTGCCTTTACCTGATTTTTTTCTCTTCTCTAAGCCTGGATTCTAGATTATATTCCTATTGCTTTTGTTGAAAATTCTAGTAGTAAAATTTTCAGCTTTAAGCTGTGAGATGAGCTGGTGTGCAACCTCATAGGCATCAGGAAAATAGGATGGAGGCAAGAATGTAGAGAAATCCGTTTGGGAGCTCTTGTGGTAGTAGCATTGGTAACTGTTGCTGGTAATTGGGGTTTTCTGTCCTGGAGATGCAAGTGTGTTGGATTCCTTGTGCTTCTCGGCACCTGAGGTGTCTGTGCCCATGAGGTTACAGCAGGCTGCCAGGGCCTGGATGGACTCTGTCCCGGGAAGGCAGCACCCAGGAGCTCAGTTGCTGCCTCCGCTGCTCTGGCATCGTGGAGCTCCTGAGAAGCAGAGTCAGACTGGCAGTGGCTGTGCTGTACATCCTTGGTGAGCTCCTTGCCCCAGCCTGTCGGGCGTGTGCCTTAAGCTCATTTACTAATCTGACCTTTTAACCTGCTGATGATTAACAGAGCTCTGCCAGAGCACTATGAGACATCGTTCCTCTGGAGTGGCCCTGCCAGTAAAGGTCTGCCGTGAGGTAAAAGGAGTAATCAAGTAAGTGCAGCTGCCCCACCTACAAGAAGATGGGCCGTATGGGGCCTGCCCAAAGCTGTCAGCTTCTGCTTTCAGAAAGGAAGGGTGCTTTCTGCCTGATGCTGCACTGACCCATTTAGGAGATGTTCTGACCTGAAAATACTGAGGTGGAGTGTTCGTGCATTGCCCTGCACTGCCTGTCAGGATGCCTTGGAGAAGTATGTGCTTTAAAAGTTGATTCATAATTAGTTGCTATACTGGATATTAGGAGTCCAATGAAGTGCTGCCTTCTATACTTTTTTTCTAGTAATCTTTCTTAGGCCCAATTTATATGGTCAAAATGGGCTTTCATGTGCACACCCTATGGGCAACAACAGGAGAGACTGAGGTGGCCAGTCGTGTAACTCAACATCTGCAACTCTTTACAGGTTTTTTTAGTCTCCTTTTATGCAAATATATGGCATCTTTTTTTGCAGTAAAAAAAAAAAAAAGACAAGCTAATAATTGAAGAATTTTATCAATCCTAGAAAGCTCGGAATAAACTGTTCAGAGTGTCATTGACTTGCTGCATTAGGGCCTCTGATAAGCAAACACTTTTTTTCTAAGGCTTTTACATTTTTATCCCCGTGGTTGTGTTGCTCCCCCAGAGGCAGTGCACTGGTTGCATCCACTGGCAGGACTGGTGGTCAGCAATGGGCAGAGGTAGAAGAGCCCCAGCTATATGTGGTGGGGTGAGGAGGGCTTTGGATCATAGAACACAGAAGAACTATCATATGAAATAGGACAAGAGTTTGTCAAGACGAGATCCACATCATTAGTGGTAGCAGGAGCTCTGGGGTCTGTGCTCACAATCACTGTGATATATCCTTGGATGTGCATGTGTGTGGTTATAAATGTGGAAGTTTATGGTAGCAGGTTAACCTGGCTAAAAAGAAGCCTGTTTTCCCTAAATGCAGACAATGGTTTGTCTGATGGACCTCCTTTATTTGTTGTTGTTGGGTTTTTTTGAGGGAAGTGAGCTCACACCATGCAAATTGTATCTATTTGTACCTGGTGTGCCAACTATCCAAAACTTCTGGTGTATGCTTATTTTTTCATTTTTTCTATTTCGTCTCTCCATGCAATAACTGCACAACACCTGAAACTCAGTTGTGGTCACGTGCCTATGAGTGCAGCATGTACTGAAGAACCTGTTTTTTACTGCAGTTCAAAATTGAAAGGGGAAATAATGCATCATAGTTCAGCTTTTACTTCAGAAAATACTGTTGCTTTTCTTTGCTTTGTGTGCAGTTTATCACTTGCTTGTTCTCCTCAGAAATCCAGGTAGCAGTTCCAAGTTAATTGTTAGGGGGGAGAAAAAATATTAGTACCTTAAAAAAACAGTCCAAGTCTCAGCTGGAAAGAAAAGCTGAGGAGCAAAACCCATCCAGCATTACCTCTAAAGTTCTTTTCTCTTTTCTCTCCCTCTGCCCCAATGCTTTACAAAGCTAAATAGAACTACATGACCTCTTGGTGTGTTTCTGCCAATTTGGCTTTTCTTTTGAGCAGAGTGGTGAGCCGTGTTGTGTGAGGGTCTTTCAGCTGCTCATCTCTGACCATCACTGTGCTGTGATGGAGGCAGTGGCAGAATTTGGTCTAGTCCAAACACAGATCTGCCCTTCTCTCTGTCTGCTTGTGTCCTTCACCAGCCACCTCCATGCTGATGCCTAGGCCAGAAGCCAGGCTCAGTATGGCAATGGCAGAGCAAGGTGCCAAATGCAGATCTTTCCAGTCTGTAATTGAATGGCTAGGAAAGTACAGTGCAAGTAAAGGCTAGTCCTGTGCTGTTTGCATGGGTTTATGAAACCCTTGGAACACCTGGAGCCCTGTGTAGTGAGCTCCAAGGATGTCTTACATTAGAAAGATGCTGCAACAAGGCCTCTGCTGTTTTGAGCATACAGCTCTTAGGGAACTGGTTGCTTAACCACAATAGTAATACATGCACTGTATTTGGGCATTAGTGAACTCTTTATTCTTAGTGACTAAAGCTTGGAAACTGGAGTGTAGATAAAGTTTTGGTTGCACATTTCAGTGAAATAAAAGCAATACTGTTTACCTGCATGCAGAGAAGAGGAAGAAATCTGTGCTAATGTAAAACTGGAGGGAAGCCTAAGTTGGTATAAGGTCTTGGACCCAGTAATTGAACTTTAAAAAACAAAACAAAACATATTTGTAAAGTGGAGAACTTAATATTTATTTTGTTAATAGCTTTAATCCAGAATTTTTACTCTTTGTCCTTTTTCTGATGGTCCGATCTGTTTTCCTTCTTGTTCTCTTTAAGTTGGCAGATATTGAAGTTGTTTGAACTGTAATAATGAAATGCATGTTCATGTCCTCAGTTGGTTTGCTTCATGTAAGCACATTGGATTAACAGAATTTGGGTTTTCTTCTGGTAAGAAGTCGAGTAAAAACTTTGTGTTCCCCAGTATTTGAAAAACCTCTGACAATTGCCATTGCCCAGTTCCTGCTCTTTGCAGCCTGCAAGCTGGGCTGTGCTAAAGCAAACCGAGTTGACCCGAGATGATTCTGTAAACCACTTTTCTTCTTAAATTGTTGTGGGGTTTTTTTCTCTAACAAAGCCAGTTCCCATCAGGACCTCGTGTACCAAGTGCTCTGCAAACTCAGAGCCAGTTAATCCTTTGTCACTGAAAATTACAGGCTGACTGAGAGTCGAGGCACCAAAGCAGCTTTAGCTCTGTCTTCATGTAGGTGTAGGAAGGTGAAGAAATGTGATGCCTTTAATCTACTCCAGTACTGCAAACATGCTGAAATAAACAAAATGGAGTCACCATGTGGTGTCATTTTGGGGTCCTCAATCAGCTGTAGCTGTTACATGTAACCTCATGTTAATATATGGTCATGAAACAGTAACAGTCTCAGAACTTTCGGGATATGCAGTGTTTTTTCACTTGCACATGCTTAGCTCTTTAAAAGCCTTTATTTCATTATGAAATTTTGGAACTTGTACACAGCGAAGCAAATCTGACTATACAGGAAAGTCATGCTCACCCTCAGTGCACTACAGGTATGCGGAAAAAGGAATTTTCCAAATGAAAGAACTAATGAAGAGTGTGATGATAACATCTTCTACGTATTTAGGTGTAGATTATTCTGCTTGGTAGGTGATTGGAAACAAATGTCTGGTGTTGCATAAAGGCTTCAATATGACAAGGTGCATCCACCTCTGACCTCCAATATTGTTGACAGGACTAACAGAGGACTTAAACCTCAGGCTTTTGGAACCAGGCTGTGTGATAAACAATGACTATTAAGAAGTGCTTTTTTGGTGCTTCACATGCTCTAATAAACTTTTCTGTGCTGGAGAAGATGAATCATAATTTAATTCTGAGTATATCTCAGCTGGCCTTGTGAAAACAGTAATACATTAATCATCTGTCCTATTATTGGTTAAGGATGTTCTCCCCTCAGAGGTTTTTTTGGAAGGGGCTGCTTCCTAACATTTTATTCACATTGTTTTCTTCTTTCTGATGGATTTCCCAAAAATAATGTTTCAAAATGTATTTTGTTGTTTGACTTGAGAGGATTTTTCTGCAGCAGGAACGGATGATGGCTTAGTAACTCTCTTGGAATCTTTTTGGGGTTTTTTATATTTTGTTTTTTTTCATCTTCTGGGAAGTCAAGACTTGGAGAGGGTAGAAATTGTCCTGCACGTTTTCTTCCAAAAATACTGTTTCTACTTGCAGAAGGAATATTTTTTCTAGTCTTGTACTCTTCTGGTAACTGTGGGTCCAGTTTACAAGGACAAAAAAAGAAAGAAAACAGATATAAAGCAATCCCAGTAGCTTGCTTCCTTTTTTATCTTCTCATGTAAACGTTCCCTGGAGCAGAGTTTGGTGTTTAACCTAAATTTTCTGGTTTTCCACCACCCTCTGGCTGACTTGTCTGGGTGTGGCTTCACAACTCTCCACTGTCATTCAGTGGTTGGAATTCAGTGGTGTATTGACATTACTCTAACCAAGTAACCCATCATTCACAACTCAAAACTGCTTTGGGTTTTTTTTAAATTCTTTTTCTCTTTCTTTAACTTATTTGTGGTTCCCATGGATTTTAGTGTGACTGATAACATTAATACCCCGATGAGCCGCAGGAAGTGTTGTGTGCCAGCTTGCATAAAAAAAAGAACTGAATGTGTTGATTCCTAAAAGTGTGTGTATGTATACGAAATAATGCCCAGAATGTGATATTTCTTTGATGACTGGCATTACAATACTGTCTGTGTTTTCAGTGGGTTAATCCTGGTTACTGATCTGGAAGTCTGATGTCTACACATGAGAGCATCTTTGCCAAATGAATTATCATGGCCTGGAACCCTTGGGGTTTTGCAGCCCTCGTGCTGGCTGTTTCTTCCACTTGTTCAGCTCTTAGGTAATTGCAGCAGCCCCAGTAATGAGAGGGAAACATACTGGAGACAAGACATATAACCAGAGATCCACGCTTGGAAAGGCAATCTGAAACACTCAGGAGAGCTTTTGGCATGTATTCTATGAACACTAACACGATGCTGTTCTTTTTCTTCTCCCAAGGCACATCCAGTGCAATTTGCTTCAGCCCAGCCATAATGTCATATTTTTGCTTTAAAAAAACAAACCCAAACAAACATGAATTTGCTTTCTCACAGAAATACTGAGGCAAAATAACAGTGTCTGCTGTTCTCTGGTCTCTCACTGCATGGCACTTTCTGGCGTCTCCAGGTTATGCCTTTGGGCAGCTCTCATTCTGTGCAGCAGCAGTGCTGGCCACCTTTCTCTGCTTTGTAGCCCCTCTGGGTCAAGAATGGCCACAGGAAGGGGACAAGCTTTATCTGGACAGAGGATGGGTCCCAGCTGGAGAGAGCAGGAAGATAGAGACTGGTGCCCACCTTTGCCCCATGCTCCTTGCTGGGGGGCACCAGCTGCCTAGAAAAGTGGTGACACCTCCTCAGGCATTACCCAGAGGCTTTGGAAGGCTCATGTTGCTGTGTCAGTTTGTGGACTATCTCGCTCCCCCATCCTTCTGGCTTATCCCTGTTCTCAAAGAGCCATGAACCAACATAATTTCCATGATTGCTGACTCAAGAGAGTCTGTTTTTTTCCTGGTTCATGTGTTTGTTCTTTTTTCATGGTGTATTTACCTCCATAATTATGTCACCGTGCTTACAAAGGGAAAGCTGTACGAGGGGAACTGCTGCTGCCAAATGCAGCTCAGTTTTGTTGTTATAGCTGCATCTATACCAGAGATTTTGCTGACAGAGCTCTGTCAGCTAGTAGGTATGCATTTTTCATGCTCCCCACAGACACAGTTGTGCCATCTAAGTTTTCCCTGTGACCTGGGGGTTAGGAGCAGAGAGGACACAGGGCTGTGAGAGGGGGTGGAATGTCAAAGCTCACTCTGGCAGCTGGGCAGGAGTGGTGCCAGAGCTCCCTCTCCATCATCCTGTAGTGTTGTCTACCCCTGCTCTGTGTCTGGCCCTGCTGCCTTGCTACTGGATGTGATTTCAGTAAAGGTAAATAGGCTATTACTTGTGCTCTGAATTAGTCTGGCCCCATGTCCTAACATCCTACTGAAAGTAGAAAATCTTATACTGACTGAAAAATGGCCAACCCACCGCCTGTTCTGTGATTAACTTTTATATCTCTGCTGTCCCAGTTTGTGAGCTTGAAATTATGTGTCACTATAGAAAAAGAAAGGCAGGAATTTCAAAGAGCTTAAAGTTAGTTCTTTTAATTGTTTGCACTGACAGTGTTTTTGTAACATCTTTCTAACTTAAATAACAGGTGTCTTTTCTTAAAAGGTATGCTTACTTGACTGGCTGATGTTATCCTAATGGTATACTTTTTTTCCATTGCTCTTGTGATCCTAACCTGGGAAAACATCAGCATAAACTTTCTGCTATTGTTTCTGTTGTGTTTCTAATCTACTACAACAGAGCTGAAGAATCTTTCTTCTAATCAAGACAAGAGTCAGATTTTAGTATCTTGTTTATACATAACATTAAGCCCTAATGACTGGCTTAATCATCTCCTTTAGCTTTAAAGATGTTGACTGTATGGAAACTTTGAACCTTGTTACAGAGCTTTTAGGACCCCTGTTAGAAATAAGTTTAAATACTCACTGTAGCCTGCACAGAATAATAATTGGGCTAGGGACATTTTTCCTTAAAACCATCAGAATTAAAAGTTTATAGTTACAATTTCCATTGGTATAGATACAACAATTTCTTTTTTGTTTGCTTTGTTTGGGTGTTTTTTTCAGTAAATTTCTTCATTTAACAACTCGGTCCTCAGAAATGCATCAGTATTTCTGATGAGTAGTTTAAATACAGACTGTGCACAGATGCCTGGAGAGCTATCTGTTGCCATTCATTTGAGATACTTGTTCCTGTGCTTTGCAAATTGAGCATCCGTGGGGTTTAATGGTGCTGACAGGACGGGGCTTCCTGCGTGGGCGGCTGATGGTGTGAGCCCTGTGACTGCCAGGTTTCTGTGCAGTATCATCTGAAATGTGGGTTGCAGGAGTGGCCGTGTGGCAACGCCAGTGCCTGAGCCCCACCAGAGGCTGTGGCAGGGCTGACACTGCAGCCTCTATTTCTGGGATTTCACCTCTGGACCCTTGGGCAGCATCCCACATGTTACCCGTGCCAAGGCTGTATGTTTGCATGAATGGAGACATATGCAAACTGCTGGCTTGCATGGCTTATCTCATTTTATTTGTCACTGTCTTAGTGTATTCCCACAGTAAAACTGGAAAGCTCAGACCAGTAACATCATAAAACAAACCGGTCTGGTTTTGAGGCTTTCAAATTTAAAATGTGTGGAATGTGTGGCAGATAAAATCGTACAAACAGGTCATTTTATTTTATGTTTCCTGTGAACATATCTAAAATATTCACTGCAAAGTGTTACCCTGCACATGCTTCCAGCTATATTTTATTGAGGGATGATTCCAGATGTAGCAGGTTAAATCGGCAGAGCAACACTTGTTGGCAGGCATGTGTTTGAAATGTCTCATATAACTTCAGCAAAACAAGCTGATAGCGTGTACAGTAACCTTGTAAGTTCATAGGCACAGAGTGTCTCGGTATGAGCTGTTTTGAATTCCTTACTTGGCCTGAAAAGTTATTTTGCAGGAGTTCTGTGGAAGTCAGCTTTTCATAAAAATACAGAGAAGTAATCTGGCTGTTTATAAAGTCAGGCTGTTTGTGAGGCTTTGTTCAGGAGCAATTTCTGTTCATTGATGTTTCTGTTAGGATTGAGTATCTTAATAAATGTGTTTTCTATTTGTAACTAATAGAAAACAAGTGGTTTAGGCAAATGTACTTTTGTTTTTTTAACTAGTTTTATAAGCAAAGCAAGGGATAGCTTCAGTTTTTACCAGAATCACATTTAGTCGTGTTTTTTTTCCTCTTATGTCAGTTCTAGGAAAACATGCAAAGAAACCACACCACTGAAAAGCTATGTTTCCTCCAGATAGAAATATTTATATTTAAAATGGTCACCGTGAAAACAAAGTGCCTAATGTGAGTCGAAACTAAGTTGAAAAGGCTAGGAAGTCCTGTAACACAGCCAGTCTCACTTGCAAATTTCAATTATTTTAATTGTATTGAGATTTTAGTTATATCAGGGAAGAGGCAGCAGAAATACTGTTGTTTTTACTGATGATGGGGAAAGACCAAAGTAAGTTATTACTACAGATGCCGCAGAATCCAGTCTTTCGTTTCTGTTGATGTTTCTAACCTTAAGCAAACAATAAACGTATTGTATTCTGCATGCCAAGCTGTAGTCTTAATAAAAGAATTTATTCTCTGTAAACATGGCTGAATTAGGGCTGAATTGGAAACGGATTCAGGATTAGTGGTATTGAAATGCAAGGAATTTAATTCTTTTCCAATCACCCTGAGGAACATGTTCTCAAATATTAGAAACAGAGCATTAAGGGACTAAGGAAGTACTTAAGTGCTGCAAGTTTGAATTAAAATTAGGGTTGTTCTCTCTACAGTGGCACAAATAAGCCAAAAAAGGTTTTAATTTTTGAGTATACTACTGAAAAACTCTGGTGACAAGCACTTCACATGGTACTGCTGTCAAAAACGTGAGTTATTTTCATTTAATGACTCCTATATGTCAACTTTATTGCTTGCTCTGTTAAGCCAAAAGGCTTCGTGTGTGGATGTGAACCAGCTCCATACATCCATTTAGCTAGTGATAATCAGTGGAGATACCTTGACAGTGGAGGATGCTTTTTTGTGTGTTCTCAAAATCCTCTGCAGTAACAGCTTGCTTTGCTGACAGGAAATACCAGCTAGGACTGGAGGTGGTTGCTTTCCTATATATGCATCTGTACATGCATCATTGCTTTAATTTCTGCCTTCTGTCCCTTTTGCACTGCTTTCCTGTAAGTTGTAAGAAGATCTGCACTTTCTCCTTGGGTACCCACCAGGTATTAACAGCACTTCTCAGCTTTTCTTATTCGACATTCCTGTTTGCCCCTGAGTGGGAGCAGAAAGGAGGTGGGGCTAACTTATTACAGTAAAAGGGACCATCAAAATGCAGCCCTTCTTCCCAGTGTCTGCACTTTGTGTCTGGAAGCCCTCCAGGGACTGTCCCTGTTCCTGTCCCTTCCACAGGAAGCTGCATGGAGGGCCAAATTCTTGTACGTGCTTATTACATCATGTGTGGGACCTAAAATGACAGTTCATGTTAGCTGTGAATCTGACCCATGGTTGCTTCAGTCCTGACTTTAAAGAACTGTTTGTCCAGACTATTTCCTGCTCTCTAATTCTCTTCCTTTCTGTGGCCCACTTTTTATTGGGTTCTGTAGCACTTCAGTAAAGTTTCAAATAAACTTCATTATATTTTTGGATTGTGCTTCCAGAGGAAGTTCAAGGATTACTTTGAAAAGCAAAGTTTGCAGTTTCAGCATCAATGCTTACACTAATGGGTTGTTTTTTTTAAAAATCTATATTTCATCTCTAGAATGATCTGTATGATGAAGGAAGAAAAAGGGTAAATTATAACACTATAAGAACTCAATTATTTCCCCAAACACTGTTTTGTTTGTTTCTTCCCACTACAGGTAAGCAGTTTATGCCTTGCCTTTTAAGTCTTTGGGACACTTACAGAACAGGAAACTTTAATTAAAGTTAAGAGTTACTCTCTTCAACTTTTTAAGTTTATTGCATTGTTTCTAGTGGGTTATGTACAACACTGCAGTGAAATATTGGTGACTCACATACTTTTCCATGAGCCACATACACTTAGAGCACCATCTTCCTTTCTGTCATCTGTAAACAGTGTTCATGCCAAATATAGAGGGAAAAAAGTGGTGTTTCCAGCAAGCTAGAAACCTCAGTAACCAGAAGGTCTTGTCTCATCCTGCCTTTCTGACCACAAAATGTGGCTTTTTTTGGAGAACATGACCTTTGACACAGCAAAGACAAATGCTTCACTGGTGAGCAAATGTCTGTGCTGAGATGCCACTCCACAGCTTTTCGGTGTGGACAAGGAGTGTTTTGGGAGTTCACGAGGAGATGATATTGTGCCCAGAATGAGTAGCCTCAGCCTTGGCTTTGCGATGTTGGAGGAGGGAAGTTTTAAGGCTAGGGAAGGTGCCTTGGCTTTCCCCAGTGGAAAGGCAGAGGAAGCCCAGGCCTGCTGCATGCTTGTGTGTGTTTATTTGTGTGCAACACCTACTTCATTGGGTTTGCATTATGCTAAAATTGTTTTCCTCCCTTTCCGTTTGGCTGCTGCGGCTCCTGCTGCCTGTCTTTTCTGTCTTCTCACTGCAATCAGCCCTGGCACAAGCAGCCTTTCTTCTTTGCTTGGTTCAGATATGACTCTGCTTTTCCAGCCTTTCACTTCCCCCCTCCCTGTTGCCCCTTGCTGCATGGTAACAGTAAAAGGCTATTAAAATCATCTCTATGAGCAGAAAAGATACTAAATTTAAGAGCTTGTGAATAGACTCACTTATCAATTATGCCACAGTTAACTGTTAAAGATATTTGTGTTATATGAACATGATAACAGTCTTGTGACGAGCTAGTGAAAACAGTGGAGGGGAAGTATTGTTTTATAGCTATTAATTTGGTCAAAGTATTTGGTAGGACTGAAGCAGTAGTGAGGTGAGTTTATAGCAATTAAGCAAACCTAATCTGGCTGCCACTCCCTTAGCTGAAATGCCCAAAGTGGAATGTTCACTGACACTTCCCCACTCCCCAGTAAACTGTTTGTACTTTTTTTGAGAGAAAAGAAAAATACTTCAGTTTTTCTGTTATAAAAAAACACCTCAGGCAGGTATGGAAGTCAGGTAAAGTAAGTGTTTATCTTTTTTATCTTTTTTTTTTTTTTTTTTTAATGGGTCTGGAATCCTGAGGTGCCTATATATCTAGCTGTTTGAGCCACATTGCAGTGTCTTACACTGTGCTGTCACTATCTTTAGTTGGGTTGCCTTCCCCTTGTAATAGCACTTGTGTAAAGCTTGAGTTTGGACACACATCAGCTTTTCCACAGTCCCTTACCTTTCCATCCTAGGAACTTCTGGATCTATTCGCTGGTTATGGACTAACCCAAAAACTACTGTGTATCTCTGTGTTCCCAAAGCTGGGGCTGGTGAGGGTAGTGCTGGGCCCCTCTCTCACCGACGCCGGGATCCTGAAGGTGGCTGAGCTCCCTCCTGCTGGCATGCAGTTGTTGGAAGGGTTTGCTCATTAATCGTGGAGGACTTGAACCTGGAAAGGTACTGGTGTCCTGAACTCTTCTTGAGTCAAGGAGAGTTCACAGCATTCAGTTTCTTGAAAAATTAGACCTTCTGGAAGTGGGGACATATAAAATGTTTGTGCTTTTACCTCTCAAAGCCACAAAGCTCTTCAGAAAAGGGCATGGACCATACTATAAATGAAGTATTCAGAGGGGAAAACAAAAATTTCCTGACTTATTCTTGGCACCAAATATTTAATCTTGACATTTGGTCTAAGAAAATGTACAAACTCTTAGCGTTGCCAATTTATTTTACCCACAAACCAACAACAGATTGATGATGTGCACACAAAGGTTATTTATTTTGAGTGTAGCCAGGGAATGTGAGTATTCCAAATGCTTCCTTATATCTCCCCATGGGATCTCTTTAATAAGTTGCATAATATTTTTCTGTATTAGAGGACTGTGAGATAGACACGGTAGGTCTTTGCTTGACTTAAATACACTGGTTATGTTTTCCCTTTTCTTTGAAGGAAATGCGAGCAGAAAATGAATAGTTTGTGAACAGTGTTAAATTAAAAAGCATAACTTCAAAGGCCTTTCTGCCAATTTGTTCTAAAACTATCAGCCAACATATGAAGTTCCAAGCAAAATAACTAATTATGTGGGAGGTTAGGCAAGCACTGATTTAGTTTTTGGTTTCTTGGACTGGTAGATAATTCTTTAATAGCAGGAAAAATAATGCATGTCTTGAATCTCTGTACTTGAGTCCAGGTAGACCCTCTTCTGAGGACAAGTTTATACATAGCCTCTAAAAATTTCCTAGGAAAATGTGAAAGCCACTTCGATATTTTCTGTGGACCTTGGCTGACTTTTAAAACTCTCCTCATTAGCGATTGAAAGCAAGGTTAAAGAAGGATAAGGGAGTGTTGCAATGGAAGTATGTTAATTCTTTTAAACTTAGGTTAATTTAGAAGAGCATTACCCTTGCATTCTGAAAGAGCATTTATCTGGAATATCAGGCACAGTTTGACAGTGATCATGTTACTAGGAAAAGCCAATGGGGCTTAGTAGGCCAAACATCACTACTTTATATCATCAGCACATGACAAGGTAAGGCTCCAAACACATAACTTCAGCATTTGACATGTGGAGACATGGAGATAAAATTCCTTTCTATGCGCTGGAGTACTGAACACTTTCTCATTTTGGCAAGAGAGCTAGAAAAAGGGGAGCTCTCTGTAGTTACTTGTTTCTGTTTCTTCAGTTCTGGTGTAACTTGTGATAATGTTTCTGCTTAGCCTGTTTTGTGCATTTGCTCATGGCAAGTGATTGTGCCAATTCTAAATTGCTCTGGCTAAGCTGCTCTCCTCGTCCTAGCTTGTGCAACAGGAAAAAATTCCCTTAAATAGTGTTGACTTTTTTGTGTAGGTTTCTATGAATTCTTAAGACCAAAACATTACCAGAGATGTACTGTGGCATAAATTCTGCTTGGGAAAAGCATCTGGACATTGGGTTTTTCTTCATCTGTTATCTAGCACTCATCACTGGACAAAAATTGCAGAAATCCTCAGGCTCTCAAGTGAAGTTGTTGTTTTAGAAACAGCAAATTTGAGTTTGTAGGGGTTTTGTAACAGTCTCTGTGAAGTAGGTGTCTTGACAGCTCAAGTATGTTACATTTGTTTCTAACACTTATCTTGGATGCCACTTACTAACTTTTTGTAGCTGGTTGTCCAGTTACTCTGTCCTCTGCTTTTAAGTTCATTTTGGATACGCCGTTTGTGGGTTTAATTTCATTAGGCAGAACTTGATTCAACATGACTTGTGTTTGCCTTTTCTAGGAATAACATGCTTGGAAGTACTTGGTAGTGTTCATCACCTCTATCCCTGCACAAGAGCTCCAACTTGATTCTTTTCAATCACTTTGCTCAGAACATGGGGGAAAACGATGATGAAAAATACAATCAAGCTGGCCAGATATTTGAAAACTTTGTACAAGCATCAACATGCAAAGGTACTATTCAGGCCTTTAATATTCTTACTCGCCAACTTGAATTGGATCCTTTCGACAACAGGAACTTTTACACCAAGCTGAAGTCAAGAGTGAACACGTGGAAGGCCAAAGCTTTGTGGAACAAGCTTGATAAAAGAGCAAGTCACAAAGAGTATAAACGTGGAAAATCTTGTATGAACACTAAGGTAAGTGGAGTTCAGTTTCAGATTTCATAGCTGAGAATGTTTTAAACTTGTTTTTCTGCAGAAGCAAGATTTCTACCATTAAATACAATGTGTCTGTTTATGTAAGCAGGCAGAACTTGATTCAACATGACTTGTGTTTGCCTTTTCTAGGAATAACATGCTTGGAAGTACTTGGTAGTGTTCATCACCTCTATCCCTGCACAAGAGCTCCAACTTGATTCTTTTCAATCACTTTGCTCAGAACATGGGGGAAAACGATGATGAAAAATACAATCAAGCCGGCCAGATATTTGAAAACTTTGTACAAGCATCAACATGCAAAGGTACTATTCAGGCCTTTAATATTCTTACTCGCCAACTTGAATTGGATCCTTTCGACAACAGGAACTTTTACACCAAGCTGAAGTCAAGAGTGAACACGTGGAAGGCCAAAGCTTTGTGGAACAAGCTTGATAAAAGAGCAAGTCACAAAGAGTATAAACGTGGAAAATCTTGTATGAACACTAAGGTAAGTGGAGTTCAGTTTCAGATTTCATAGCTGAGAATGTTTTAAACTTGTTTTTCTGCAGAAGCAAGATTTCTACCATTAAATACAATGTGTCTGTTTATGTAAGCCTCCCTTTAATATACTTTTTTTTTTTTTTTTTTTTTTTTTTTTTTTTAAATGTGGCTGTTATCAACTTATTTTGACAAATTTTCAAGTAGTTTTGTTCAAGTTTTGTGGAAATAAACAGCCTGTGAGAGTGATCCTAGAAGCACCTAGCTTTACAATCTGCCTGAATCATGGCAGAAAAGTTTTCTGCCCTCTTTAGACATCAGCATCCATCAGACATAAGACATTAACTTGTGAGGCAGTGGGCATCATTCCTTCTCGTCTCACAGAACTACTATCTTTTATTTAAAAGGGTTTTGCAAGGTACTTATCATAGCAGATTGAGCAGGCTTCTCAGTCTGCTGCTTAGTGGATGCTGTAAAAGACCAGGGCTGGCCAAATGGGTTTCAACAGCACTTCCTAAACTGTTCTCTGGAAAGTCTGAGTATCTGTGTTCACCACCTAGCATTGGCTCTAGTTGCTAAACAACAGTAGAAGAAAATCCTGTACTGTTTATGGATTTAAATACTGTCCTGTAACTGCTTTTTCACAAGCAGAATGTGGCTAAGTGCTATGTGGTAGTTACTGAAAGAGATGGTCTGCATGGTCATGGAAAGGACAAGAAATATCTCTCTTTAGCAGAGCATGCAATGCCATATTTTGATAGAGAGAACCACTGAACTTTGGTATAAATCTTGTAGACAAAACTCTACAAAATACTCTAGGTCATGCCACTTGCTTCATCTAGCTATCACAGAACATTTTAATAGCTTTGTCTCAGAGCAATTCACTTTTTTACTGCCAAGAGACAGATAAAGTTGCCCAAAGAAGCTAAGTTTTAAGAAGCTACTTGACTGTGTAGAGGTAGAATAGAGAGAAGGGCACACTGGGAGGTGGCAGGTAGACACCAGCCTGTGGAGAACTTTTTCATTAAAACTATCACTGAGATGTTATTTTATAGACTCAGTAGACAGACAGTGTTGAAAGCCTCTTTCTTCTTGTTTGCATCATTGCACTGAAACTTGACAAAAGCATTAGGAAGGACAGCATGTTACCTGCAGTACACATAATGACCTCTGGTTTTATTTATTAATTTTTAATAAGCTCCCAATGATTATTAAATTTATATAAGGTCATAAATGTCCTTAATACAGATTTCTTTAGAAAATGAAGAGTGCCATTACAGCTATTTGCATTGTTTTCCTACAGCCTCTGCTTTCCTCTTTTCTATTTTCCCTTAATTTCCTTTTTTGAACTGTTTCCTTCCTCCCTTTTGTTCTTCTGAAAATGCCTTGAATGTATGTCATTGAGCATCTTTGTGATGAAAACAGAACAGGAAATGGAAGGAATGAGAAAGTGTCTGATGATTAACAAGTTATAGGAGATATTCCACATGTACCTCACTTGTGTGTACAGCCCCATGTCCAACTTCCCACAGTTAGTTTGAGGAAGTGTTTCCAACACAAAAAAGCAGTTTTAAGACCCATGTGAAATATAAAAATGAAATCTCTCTCGAGCGTGACATTACAAACCCAAGGCCTGCATCTGCAAAGTTCTTAAGCAAAGTGATTAATTTTCACATAAAGTGAGAAGAATCATGGAGGTCAGTTGGTATATAAAATGCATCCTGTGTAATGCTTTATGAGGTTGACAAGCAGGAGTCTAATCAACACCTTATGCAGTGTTGAAATTATTGTGGTACTGCTCTGGGAGAGCAAAGATTTATTGTTGGTGGGATGCTGTATTTGCAGAAACTAATGGGCTTACCTACGTCCACATATGATCAAACTGCAAATTAATATAGAAGTCTGAAAAGTGTGTGTGTAGATATTCTGTAGATGTTCAGTATGAACCTGGACCATGCCCAGACCTGCACTTCACTGTGTCATTGCTGATTTAACAAGAGAAACGTGAATCCTCAGATTGCTGCAAATAAAAGCAGTAACCGCAGTCTGTGGGCTCCGTGGGGATATCTACCCAACATTCCTCACACGTGAATCACAGTCTGCTGTTAAAGCCTATCTAGGCAACATGAATGAGAGGAGACAGAGGGCTGCTTACTCCCTGATCATTGTGGTGGTGTTCTGTGACAGCCCCACTTACAGATAAGGGATTCTCAGAAATGCTGGCGGGGTCCCACCAAAATACCCCTGCAGAGAGATTAGGCTACAATACGTGCAGCACGATTTTCCTTTGGTGCAGCTGGTGACTTCAAGTTTCTGTCTTTCTTGCTTGTTATGCCAGCTACCATTTTCAGCAGTGAAGCAGGCAAGCAGGAGTTAGGCTAAATCCTGACAGTGGTTCCTTGCGTTTACCTCTGTAGAGTTACCTGGGGACTGGTTGAAGTAGATCAGCCTGGAGTAAAAGTCTTACTTGTTAAAGCAGGATTGCAAAATGAGCTAAATGGATTTTTGCAGTTCTGTAAACAGAGTCGAGATTGCTAGTAGGCATCATTTAAAAAATACATGACTTGAAGGCATTAGATGAGGTTGTGGCCATGAGCACTGTGGCTAAATCTGCAACAGTCAGATATGGCTTTGCAATTTGACTGGCTTCTTGCAATCTTCCCCATCTTTGGATGAGATAAAGGAGATAAAATGCAATTGGGATCTTGACTAATCATGGTCTTTTTTTGCTGTATTGCAAACCAAGAATCTGCTTCCTTGCCCAAAACCTGTTAATTTTTTTGTACTGGATTTAAGAGCTGAATGCTGTACTTGTTGATTTTTTTATGCTTATAAACTCTTCAGCCACACTTTAATTACTCATTACAATATACACAAGTTTTGTGCATACAGAATGTTCCACTCCAACTAAATAACAATAATCCCATGTCTTAACTGCTCTTGAAGAACATTGCCAAATATGGATTACAAAGTTTCTGCAATTCTTTGTTTTTAAGCTGCATGAATAAAACCGGTTGAACAGTTTTCAAGAAGTTCAAACTCACTGTTTTTTCACTTACCTTACTGTGGATGTAATTTTTCTCTTTAATTCTTTGTAGAAGAAAAAGGACTTCTCCAAAACCAAAACAAAAGTGCTGTTGAAACACATGCACAAAATTGGGGCAGAAATGATCCTTTATTTTTTTACTTTTTTATTGTTTTCGACTGTAGCAGTCTACCTGTATGTATGTTAAATCTGTTTGGAACATATACTTCCATCACAAATTTGTAAAAAGGGAACGAGCAGTATTCAGAGTTGTTTCTGGAGCTGGCTTTGCGTAGTTCACCAGTAGCAGTGAGGGACAGAAATCTGTCCTAAGTTGACAAAACTCTAGAAACCATACTGTGATTTTTGCAGATAAGTCTAGAAAAAGAGCACAAATCTAATAGCCTGGAAACGTTTCTCACTCATTTTCATCTTTTACTAATTAATGCAGAGCAGTATGCTTGCAATCTGTGAAGATTATTTGTTTCTTCATGGAATGAAGCATAGGTAGACAACTGAAGAATATTAAATGTTTAACGTTTGTTGTTTACCATGCTAGGAGTTTGAATGTCTCTTTAAATTTCTGAACATGCAGAACATAATAAAATTATGAACAAGAATTCATCCAGGTACTTGCAGAGAGTATTCAATATGCTTTTTAAGACATGTTGGTGTTCTCTAAACATTTATTTGAGCATCTCTGGATGGAGTAGACTTTACTTGCTCTTGGTTTACTGGTAGTTTACCTGTGTAAATGATAGAAATATCTACATGCAGATATAAATGAGGTTCCCACTGATAATTGAACTATGAATATATATGTAACAGAGAGTAGGAGCTGGATCATGCTGTGCACCTGAAATACTGGCTCTCCAATGACTATGGATTCATGCTTGAGGAGAACAGAGATTGCTGCCCATGAAAACATCCCAGACTTGGTCTGAAGGGAGGTGTTGATTCTGTAAAGCATGCAAATGTGGTGTTGTCTTCTCCCTAAAATGTGTATGCTGTCTTTTCAAAACACTTGTTTACACTTGTGGAGAACTAAGGAAACTTTGTTTAAAGTGCTAATGTGTAATTATCTGCTGCCTTGGTAGACTCTGGCATTTCCCTCCGGATGTACCAAGTTTTGAATGGTGTTGCACATTGCAGGGAGGGCAGTAGCAAATTTCCTGTGCACAGCTTTGGTCTTCTGAGCATTGTCTCTATTGTAACCCCCACCTTGGGCACAGTTCCTTGGCAGAGGATTTGTACAGTCTGAGCTGCCATTTTGAGGCCTAACTAGACAACATTAACAGAAAGCAAGAAAGTTAAATTGAGCGAAGAAGTTTTCGGTGCTGTGTGTATAAATACATACCTATGTGCATTTGGAGGTATATGTGTGTATAGAATAATATAAATTCCTGAAAAACAAATTATATTGTCTTGAACTTAGTCCCTGTTGGCCTCTCATTTTCCTGAACTTGGTCTTTCAAAGCTTGTTTCATAGTCAGGTTCCCTTACAAAAACACCTGAAATTATTTATGACCAAGTTTCCAGGGCTTACATAAAAACACAGTGGCTCTTTTTGGTAGCACCATGTGCTGCCAGTCTTACCCAGACCCAGTGAGATTGGTGTGTCTGCTGTAGGGAGGACTCCACAGGCTCCTTCCTTGGGGTTCTGCTTTAGCCAAGGCAGTGTTACAGAGGGTATGTGGCTTGAGGAGGGAGACGGGAATGGAGGGGACATGAAGGCCTGGGTGTGAGTCAGCTGAGGAGGAGCCCTGGGTCAGCAATGGGGATAGAGGCTGGAGGTTTTATACTGGCTCTGAGCCTTGTCTCACTGTGCTAACCACTCTGGTGTACCCATGAATGATAAAACGGGACGGTCTTTATTTGCCAAACCCTTCCCGTTCCTTTTCACATTGTCTCTGTTTCCAACGACTGTCAAATTAATGTTTTGGGAATTAATAAAACCTGCTTTGCCTGGTGCTCTCCTTCCCACGGACTTGAGAAATGGAGAGGTACTCCCAGGCAGTGGTGGGTGCTGCCATGTTACATAGCTGCAGGGTAATCAGCAGGATGAGGAGTGGATACCTGGTCTCTCTCCTTGTTATTAGGTAGAAATTGGCTTCATACCAGTCCTCAGTTGTTTACAAACATCCTGATCTGCAGCCTTGCCCCTCACAGTAGATGAGACAGAGAGGCTTCCAAATGTCTTCCTCTCCCCTCTCTCCACCTTCCTCTGTAGTGCTAAGCAAATACTTGTCTCTTAATTAAGCTAATCATCCAGCATGTATTAACCTGCTGGTATTGCAGCTAAATTTCCTTCTCAAGTGCTGACATTTCTTGATTCTTCAGATGCAACTCGGATTTTCAGCTGCTTTTCTCCTGAGCTGTTTAACAGTGGTAGAGAAGCCAGGGTGTTTGTGTTCAAACATTGCAATTGATTGTGTCTCGTGAGACAAGTACTTTTTTGGGAAACAGTAACTGAATTGTAAGATGAAGTAATGGAATGGTAGTTTTGCTACAACTCAAAAATATCCTTATTACAATGAAAACTTTAACCTGTTTATGCTATTAGAGCAAATATCCAGATGTCACATCCCTTTTGCTGGACTTAACTAATATCTTCAAAATAATAATTGAAATGGGGAGATTTCCAAGTCTGATAATCAGGGTTTATAATGAACACACAAAATTTACCTTAGATGTTTCAGATAGCATTGCTAGCTCTCTTATAATAAAAAAGCATGTGATCTGTGAAGGTCATAAAATTGAAAATAGGTTGATAACGCTATTTATAGGAAGTTTAGTGAATGGGATGCTGTGACTTTTCACAAAAAGTGTGCTTTTTTGTGGGGGGGTTTGCTTTGTTTTGTTTTTTAAACCCAAAACACAGTGCTTGGACAGCAGAATCCAGAACCCGTTGAAGTTTTGGGGATATTAAAGACTATGTATTGTCTGGACTTCTTAAGTGGCACTTACACGTTTTGTACACTTGAAAGGCAAGCTGTTTGTTTTGGTATCTCTGCTTTGCTTTTGCCGTTTAGGACAGGGCAGCAGAAGCCTTGTAGTGGAGTTACATTGTAAATTTATTTTAAAGAATTTTAATAACTTTTACAGAGTATTTCAAAAAAGTAGGAGATACAGGATTAATGGGAATGAGTGGTAAGGAAGATCTGAGATGAGGGGAGAAGCAGCACATCACCTGTGAACATGCAGTGAAACCACAGTTGAACATCATCTATGCACTCGTTTCTCCAGGAACTTTTAGAGGGGATGAAGAGAAGCTCGGGTGATGACAGGACACACAGCAGACAGGGTTCTTTGGAAACAAAACAAAGTATTCGATTCTTTGTGCTGTGTTTTAAAATGAGATTGGGCCAAATTACGTCAGCAAAGGCTAATGTTTGGCATGTGATTGGGTAATGAAATCACTTTTTATTTTTATTAGCCTACAGATATTTCCACAAACACACAATTTCTCAGAATTATCAGTCAGGAAAAGCAATGAATCCTGGCCAAAGTAACATAATCAGACAGCCTAAATAAGACTTTTTCAGACATTTGGGAATTTTTAAATTTTTGGCTTGCAAGAAAGCAGTAGCTTTACATCTGTACTCTAACAGCACTGGGCCGTTTCCCTGTCTGGCTTAATGGCTTTGCAAGTAGTCGAGGGAAGGGAACTATCCCACCCTGACCCGATTTCCTAGACATTTTAAAAGATTCCCACAGGGAGTGACACCCTGTTACTTTCACACAAAACACTACTCTTGTCACCACAAGTGGCTTAATTAAGTTTGAATGAAACAAAAGGTTATGACAGGGCGTGTTCCTGTAACTGTGGTTTAGCAGTCGTGTGAAGCAGCTGAGCTGTGTGCCTCCAGCAGGCTGGGTGGTGGGTGCAGGGCCCAGGGGCTTGCCTGGCCCCCATCCCCTGCCCACGCCTTGCTCGGGTCAGGCCTTTCTCCTGGCTTCAGAGAGGCCCTGAGGGTGCCAGATGTGGTTGTTAGGGGTTTGTTGTTAGCTACGTTTCCAGCTTCACTTTGGTAATGTTTGTGTACTGATAAGTGAGGAAATACAGAACTTTTGCTACCAAGAGGTGATTAAACACTTGGCTGCTAAAAACCAGATTTCAGACAATAAGGCAATTTCCTGCCCTTCCCGTGGTTCTCATGTCTGTCCTGAGAACTGGGCTTTTGGGGATGTGGTTGTGTTCTCTCTGCTGACAAATATAATTCTACATTATTTGCTGTTTTAGGCTTTTATGCAGACTACTTTTAATACCACAATTCTAAGAGAGCTGTATAAGTAGCGAAAATGTAAAATGCTTTAGTAGATGCCAGTTGTCTTAAGGAAGTAACAGGATTTATATTCCAACCCAAACCATTCTATGAATCTATTTGTATATTCTCTTTTAAGTCTCAGCACTAATGGAGTTGTGATAAACAAAAAGTTTAACTGAGATCTGTTGTCATGACAAAGTAGAAATTCTCCTTTAAAGCCCTTGAAATTAGGTTAATTTGCTTTTCTTTGCTATAGTGTTTAAAGATGGGTTGTTTTGTGTCAGTTCTCAAAACTCCCACAGTCCCCAACATGTCTGTATTTACACACAAAATCTGTTTCTGCAAACTAATGTAGACAACTGTTTGCCATTTTGGGTCTCTAGGGTATTTGTGTCTTAACCTGTATATCTGATGAAAAATGCTTTTTGAAAAATAAGCTGAGTTTATACCACAATGTGACATTATTATAGCTTTCTAAGTCTTCAGCCTTTAAAGCTTTTCCTCACGTAGGGAATGTTTGGGTGGGTTTAAGCTGTATTTTGGAACAAAGCTCGTGGGAAGGGAGGGAAAACCATGCATTTCTGTGGTGAAAAAGCCTTCTTGAGGGAGACCTGTTGTCCTGGCAGCTGGCCTCGTTTTGCTTGCAATCTCCCAGAACCGTGAGTGCCCGACAGGCACTCAACTTGGCTCTTGGTTTTGTTCTGTGTCCTGGGTGATGGCAGAGAGGACAAGCATTGTATCATGTCAGCTAATGGAAGAGCTATAGTTCACATCTACAGAGGTCTTAAGTTAGTTTTAAATTGGCCTGTTATATTATCCACCTGGGAGGCAGGGGGTGGAATAAGTAATGGTGACATCTTGCATTGGTTGTGAGTGCTGCAGCCAGATGTAGATATTTTCCTTCCTTATGGAAAAGTTAGCCCAGCATATCTGAGGGAAGGAGAAGTTGCAATTCTGTCTTGACCCTCATAGAGCCCTTGCTTTAATGAGCAAACTTGTGAATATGGTTTATGTTAAATTATTTCAGGTGGGCAACTAGGGAACTGTACTTAAAGTGTGGCTTGCAATAGCTTGCTATCCAACTGGGGAAAAGCATTAAAGTGGGATTTCAGTGATTCCTGTTGTAGACTAGAGCTTATTAAAAATTTGGGTGTTGGACTGAGGAGGTGCAGATGTAACCAAACTGGAATGAGCTGTAACTGCTTCGAACCACAAGACTAGAATTTCTAAAAATCTTGAAAAGTTGAAGAAGAGGTCTGAGATCAAGAGGATAAAATTTCTAAAAGCTGCTAGGAGCCTTTTAACAAAATTTGGCATATGCTACAGAAAATGATCTGGTGCTTTACTAGACCACACACCAAGCCTGAGTCCACAGGGTGTAGTGCTGACCTAAGGGGTGCTGATCCTGGGAGCCTGTCTGAGGAGGCCTGCAGTGTGTTGGGGACTGAGGTGGTTTCCTTCCCATCTGGTTGATCCAGGCAAAATCCCAGCTAAAATATTTTGCCCAATTTGGAGCATGTTAGAGGAAGGAGGCAAATAAATTAGAGCAAGTCCAGAGCAGAGCAGCAAGAATAGTCAGAGCTTTGGAGAATGTGACCTGTAGGAGAGGCTTAAATACCTGCATTTAATCTACACTAGGGGAGACCCAAAGAGTGTAGTTACTTGAGGCACAACCAGAACTAGTATTTATTTCACCTTCTCACTGTAAGTCTGGCTAACACTGCTAGATCAAATTTTGATTAGTTTTTCAAAGTTTGTATTTTGCCTTGGACAACTGCTTAAGAGACAAACCAAGAGGTGTGGCCTTGCTTGCCTGGATCCACTCTCTGGATTTGTTAATTTGACTAAGATACTAATTTAGAAGGAACCATGTGCTTATGCCACACTTTGAATTAGTCTTGTGTTGCTTGCTTCCACTGCCTCACGTAATGATAAGAGCAGCTTTAAAAGGATTTGTGCAACAGCAAATAACCTTCTCTGTGACTTGTGTCAACCTCCCCATCCTTCCTGTACTCTTTGCAGTCCTCTGGATTTAAAATTCAGATAAAACAACTGCCTCAGGGTGAATTACAACTCAGATTAGAAAACATTGCAAGAGATGGCAGTGAGCTTCCTGCCAAAGGGCTGCACACCCAGGTCATTAATAACAAGTTACGCTGATCAGCAAGTTCAGTGGAAGGCAGAGGCACTTACCTCTTTTTTCTTTGTTTTTTTCCTCATTTGTTTGTTTTTTAGTGATGTAGGAAATTATTGCATGGGGCTGGAAGCCTTTCCTGACAGGTGAGGGCTATTGTGACTGGTGAGACTTCTGTTGGGTCTGCTTGCTGGCCGTGGGGCTGTGAGGGCTGGGCTGGCCAGCCTGGCTGAAGACATCTGGGGTAGGAAGTTCACTGCCTGTCAGCCCAGATACTACAGCCCTGATAGTGGCAGAACAAGTGCAGCCAGTGGTTTTGAAGCAGGTGACTCTGTCTGTATCTCTCTATGGCTGGAATGTGAAAACAGACTCATTAATATGTAGCTGTGTAAATAAACATTGATCTTCTATGTATGTTTATCTCCCTTCTGTTGTGTCAGATGTTGGTGTAAAATAGGCTATTACACCTCATGATGTGCAATGTGCTGACAAATTTTGTGTCTTCAGCTCTTTGTCCCTCTCTGTGAAGCCTTCTCCTTTTAATATTTTTTTTTACCTTTTTAATATTTACTTTCATTTTTCAGGATTCTTTCCTTCAGTCATAAGGGCTGTTATGTACCTTCTTTGTTTTCAGCCAAAATGGTTTTTGAAATAAGAACTGGAGGTTCCAAAATCTAATTTTCATGTGTGATGTGCAGCCAGGAGCCTGGTTTGTTGCTTTTGCATAAGTGTTGCTAACTTTCCCTGCTATTAGAAACCTTCCTAAAAATGTTATACCAAGGATACATTTCCTAATTCTAGTTATTTGAACTGTTCAAGACCACCTTGCTTGTTGACACAGTATTGGATGCTGAATTGTTGAGAGGTGCTGCTTGTTCAGTTCGTAGTGTTTTCAAATTGGAAGTTATAAAAAATAAAAGCACTGGTAAACTATAGTAAAGTAGTATGTGCAAGTGATGAGTTAAATAAAGTGGAAATAAATCAGATTATTGCTCTTTGAGCCTATGTTTAGCTTTACTAAGTGGTTGTGAAAATTTCATGATGACCATGAAGAAAATAGACCCTAGGAGCCCAGAATTGCTGCCTGCTTGTAGAGCATTGTATTTTGACCTCAACTGTAGCTGCCACACACTACTGTTCAGCCCTTCTGCTTCAGAAAGTTAGAAATGATGAGATGAAACGATTCAGCTCTATAAGAATAAATAATAATTTAGAAGTAGAGATTCTGACTCAGACCTGATAGCTAGTTCTGGATGAGCTCATTTAGCCAGTACTGGCTTCTAAAAGTCAACTCTTAGTTGGGTGTTTCTTAATAATTCACCTAATATAAAAATGTATTTTAGTATATTTTAAACTAGTCTGGGAAATGACCTTGAAATAACTTGATTCCCCACTTACTTAAAAAAGCCAGTTTCTAAGCAGAATCTTAGCTGATGTATTAGATTGTTTTAATTGTCTAGTTTAAAATTTTAGGTTTAGTGTAGTATTTTATCTCTATAGACAGACAAGGATGTAGCAACAGTGCTATTTTTTTTTATTTATTTTTTTTTTAAAGCATATTACCAACTTCTTCCTGTTATAAAGCCATAGTTGTTGACCAACTTGTCTGCATGCTTTGGATACAATAAAACATGAGAAATCCTTTCCTTCTGTTCTGTAGACAAGTCCTCTCTGGCTGGTCAGCCCCTGACCCTGAAACCATATAGAAAATGGATTGTTTTCTTGCAGTCACCATCTCAGAGTGTAACTACTTGCAAGGCTCCCAGGACTTGAGGCTTGGTCTCTGTATAGTCTCTGCTGTGCTTGGGGGTGCAGAGGCTCTTGGTGCCTTCATTTCTTCATCTCTGTTCAGCAGTTTGTTGTTTCCAGATGAACTGTTTTGTTTTGTGTTTCTTTGCTAAGTTTCTAAGGAAAGCTTTAAAGCATTATCTCAGTGTGACAGATGCAAGCCTACAAGAAAAGGCAAGGTACTTAAATGCTGCCAACCATATTAATGACTGGGATAGTCAGGCAACATTCTTTCTGCAAGGTTTATCTTGTTTTCATTTTGATTGTTGAAGCAACTGGCCAAAAAAAAGAAAAGCAAGTAATCTTTTCTGGTTTTGGGTGTGCTGGGTTTTTTCCCTGTTTTGATTACAGTGAAAGGTAAGAAAAGAGCAAATATGGTCTTAATTCCAAAGGATGGTAGCAGATTTATTTTGTGCTTTATTTGAGGAGATTTTTTGATAAAACAGCTTGTCTGATTTCTGGTGAATAATTGGTTTATTAAAAAAAGGTTTTAGTTCACATTTCTTGTCAGGTGATGTGAGGTTTTCTTCAGATAACTGGAGCTGTGATGCAGAGGAGCTGAAAGCTTCTAGAGATACTTTTCATTATTATGTCTACCAATTGCTATTTTTTATTATTATTTTTTTTTAATTATTATAAAAGCTCTGTAATCAAATAAACATACTTAAACATGACCAGTGCTGCCTGAGAGAGCTCTTCAGGGAAGCTCCAAATAGCAAAGTCTTGACAGCTTTGGTGCATCAACAAAGGAACTCTTGAACTTCTAGCTCATAGAGTCCATATAGCCTTTCTTTAATGTGGTGCATAGCAGACTATAAGTTTCAAATGTCTTTCATACCATTGTTTTAATTTCAAACTATGGAAAGGTTTTTATATGCAAATCTAATATTAGACCATATATCTGAAAGACAGGATGGATGGATAAGTGTGTCCAGATTCATCCAGGAAAAATGAAGACACGTTTGGGTTTTTTTTCCATGCAGAAGCTTATCTTCCAAAAAAGAGAAAAAAATCCCAGTAAAGATGAGCCAAATGAATGCAATAAATGTACTAAAGTTTCACTTCTGGCATTTTGACCAAATGAAACAGGCGGGCAATGAAGAGAGATCCTCTGATCCCTGGATTGTGCTGTGTCCAGCTGTGAGTGCAGCGACTGCAGGGTACAAATGCTGGGGAAAGAGCTCTGTCCTAAGTCTTGGGTGCATTAGAAAGGGTGTGGTTAGTAGGTCAAGAGAGGTTCTCCTCCCCCTCTATTCTGCATTGGTGAGGCCACATCTGGAGTATTGTGTCCAATTCTGGGCCCCTCAGTTCAAGAAGGACAGGGAACTGCTCAGAGTCCAGCGCAGAGCTACAAAGATGATTAAGGGAGTGGAACATCTCCCTTATGAGGAAAGGCTGAGGGAGCTGGGTCTCTTTAGCTTGGAGAAAAGGAGACTGAGGGGTGACCTCATCAATGTTTACAAATATGTAAGGGGTGAGTGTCAGGGAGATGGAGTTAGGCTTTTCTCAGTGATGACCAGTGATAGGACAAGGGGTAATGGGTGCAAATTGGAGCATAGGAGGTTCAAGGTGAATATCAAAAAAAATTTTTTTACTGTAAGAGTGACAGAGCACTGGAACAGACTGCCCAGGGAGGTTGTGGAGTCTCCTTCACTGGACACATTCAAAACCCACCTGGATGAGTTCCTGTGTGATGTACTCTAGGTGACCCTGCTCTGGCAGGGGGGTTGGACTAGATGATCTTTCAAGGTCCCTTCCAGCCCCTAAGATTCTATGATTCTATGATAAGTCAGCCTAGATGAGGTAGCTTCAAATTCACCTTACAGTCTTTTAAGAAGAAAAATAGCCATGCATCCACTTTTGCCAATTGCTGATACGGGGATTTTGGCAGGAGATGGCAAAACCTCCTGTTTTTGAGCTGCTCAGCTGAGGGTACAAAGGGTAAAACAGTGATGGGATGGAAAGCAGAAATGGTCTCATCACGCTGAGCTTCCTGCACCAGGTTTTGTTGCTGTGGTTGGTGGCAATTAGGGGTACATGAGCCTCACTGCTCCCAGCTGCCTTTGAGCTTCCCCAACAGTGGTATTTATGTGGTGTTCACTTCCCAAACTTGTCTGTTCAGCAAAATACAGCTTGTCTTAATAATAATATTTCAAGGTAGATTTTTGGATCTGTCTGAAGTGCATTTAACTGTGCTCACATCACCCTTTGGAGAGTTGGGATCTCTCATTAAAATACACTTAACTGAATATTACTTCTGCCAAAAGAAACACATTTAACTTTACAAATTTTATAAGAAGCTCAAAAAACATAGCATAATAGAGAAAAATATGCTTTTAAAGATTACTTGATTAGCTCCCATATCTCTTCCTCCTCTGTCATTTAATGGAAAAATTATGTTTTTCCTCTTGTAATGTTTGCATGTAGATACATTAACCACAGAAAATGTAGGTATATATTTTGGTAGCCCTCTTCTTTCTCAAAACAAAGAGAAGAAATCTTGGTTTAGGTTGGCACTGTCCTTTTTCTATATATGTATGTAGTCAAGTGGACACTTTTCAAATCACTGTCATATTTAGCTACAGTTATCATTGCTGTTCTTGACAGGGCCATATTCTGTTGTCTTATAGCAAAATCAGTTGTATGGGTATGGCTGGGTTCAACAAGCCAGGCAATGAGTAGAAGCATCTCATGCAATGCAGGCATGTTATTGACCAGAGAGCCCTTTATTTGTGTAGCTCTAGTGTGTCTGATGACCAGGCTGCTTTATAGTGACACGTCCTTCATTGGTGCCAGTGTCTGGGCTGGTTTGTAGAAAAGTAAATGACAAGCACTTGGTATGAGGGCCTTCATCTAGAGAAGCAGCCAGTACCTGAATAGGGTTGTTGAGTTTAGGGGAGCAGCCATATATTGAGGTGCTTTGGTAGACCAGAGTTGTAGCAAGATAAGACTTGCACCTTAGATTGACAAAACATGTCACACCTATTGTGAGCTTAACCTTTTTTTCTTTTCCCTAGGGTTGTTTTCTATTTTAAATATATCTTTAGATCTCAACATTTTTAATGTTGTCTGAAGTTGCATATAGAATTTTATTTTTCAGTGACTTCAAGGATAATGTTTCAAACTTTAAAAACAGGATTAGCTACGCAGTGGATTCAGGGTGCATCTGACTGCAGTGTTGTATTCAATGGCTGTCAATTTATTTATGTGATAAAATCTGAGACTGCAAATGTGAGATGAACTGTAAGTCAATAAGTCAAGCATGTCCTGCTGAGCAGCACTGTTTTTGCCAGAAACATTTTCATGTCTAGTAAAGGGGATGAAGTGTGAAGCATTGTGGTGGGGAGAACTTCCTGCCACAGCTTCTGGTAGCTGACTGCCTTAGCTGCTTATGCAGCTGTTTCTCTTTGGAGCCTTGCCAGGGAAACAGTCATTGCTGATCCAGAAAATGTGTTGTTTCGTTACATTTCTTGCCTATCTTGTGTTGCATCACATTTAGTTTTATCATCAATAAACACTAAAATCCATGTGGGATGTAATCCTGTGGAGTCAGTCAAATTAATCCTTGGTGCACCCCTGTCACTTTGGTTATTTTACAAAGGCCAGGGCTGATGTGTGCAAACCCAGATGTGGTGACTGACAATGAATGCACCTGAAGCTGAGAGCAAACAATGGAAGTGGCTTTGCCTCAGAAAGGCAAAGCATTCTGTCCCTCCATGTCCTGCAGGCTGTCTGGACACAGCCAGAGCTGAGGCCCTCAGCTACTGGGGGCACTTTCAACACCAGGCAGCAACTTGGAGGTGCATGGGGAAAGCCACACCTTGGTGTTTGTTTCTAACGGCATGATCCAGTCCTGTAGGTTTTTATTTCCAATTGGTGATTTGGGTAAACATTATATATAAACTAAAGGAAGTTAACTAAATTAGGCAGATGGTTTCCATTGTTGCTTGTTGTTTGTTTTTTTTCACTGGTATATGTATGCATTTCCATGGAAGAGTGAAAGTGGTGCTTTTGATTTGTTGTGCCTTAAGACAACAGAGAATGTGTCTGTCTAACCAGTTGCTGTTGAGCTGGAGTCTAAAATTAATATCCTCTTTTTCACTTCCAAAACAAATGAAAGGCAGAAATGAGAAAATCTTGAATTCCTGAAGTGACTGTAGTTTCTGTCTTCATCCCAAGAACATATGGGGGAGTGGACCATAAAGGAACACACTTATTTTCCAGCACTAATTTAGTTATTGTGTACCTTGGACAGGAGAAGAGTGAGGGATTTAGGGTTAGCTGCTAACAGTGTAACACATTGAGCTAGACAGGATTCGTCTATTATTAACTGCACAAAGAGATGGTGTTTGGCTGCAGCCCCCACCCACATGTTACTACCAACTGGTAGATTCCTTGACTGTGAGCATGTAAATATTGAGAGCTGAGTTTTCATCCATTTTTTTTCAAGGTAAATTAGTAGATTCTGCCTTTAAATTATTACAGCGGACAAGATTTTTGTAACTGAGTCATTGTGGAGCGTTACTTTGGTTTTTTGTTAAGTGTAGTGCTGGTGTTCTTGCTGTCTCCCTCCTTTCTCTCAAAACGTTGTTTCCGTAAGATACTTTACTGTGTGAAAACCAATGGAGGTGTTCTGAAAATTCTCACCTGTTAAACTGCATATGATTTTTCCAGGATGGAATATGGGTGCCTGGATTCACAGGCTGCATATTTAATAGTGGGGGACAGAAGGGATTGCAAGAGGACCCTACTTTGCATCCCCTCTCCCTTTCCTCCCCTCCTAAGTCATATATTTGTATAATATATCCAGGAGGTCATAATGAAAACCTGTGCCTGGCACAAATGTCATTCTTCTTTTGGAGTGGGAACTTGTACTGCCATTTATCTCAGCACTAAGTGCTCTTTATTCAGTGTGGAAACATTTTCTGGAAATTTTCAAGGACTGCCATACTTAAAACACATTAATAGAGATAAAATAGCATCTCTTACAGTCAGAGAAACCTTTGAGTAGATTTAAGCTTATGAGACTTACCAAATGCTGTGTATGTTTATATTATTGCAAGTGAAACTTTCTGGTATCTTTTAATTGTACTGGGACAAAAAATACATGAAGTTTCTGCTCTATTTCACTCTGAAGATAAATAGTGCAATGAGTAGAGTGTGCTTGGTTATAGTGTGGGACAAGTTTTATAGAGAAACTCTTATATTTTAGGGAAAAGTACAGTACTTTTTAACAGTACTGTAGAAACATAATATTTCCTCACTAGCTTAAGTACTCAGCTTTTATAAAATATGCATGGGCTTATTAGTGTTTTATTTTTAAGTACAAATATTTCTATGTTTTACTTGATATTTATAATTTTAAACTGAAAGAGTGCTAATTTTGTTAATAGGAAGGTATTACTGGCCTGTGAACTTGCATAAATCCTCTTCAGTGGGAGTTTTATAACTGGTATTCTAAAAATACTCTTACAGGAGTTTAACTCAAACCAGCATGTGCATTTACTTATGATAATATATATTGTAAGTGTAAAGTTTTCATTGTCACATTTATTGTAATCAGTAATTAGTATCATTCATATCCAGGATATTTGCAGGAAGAGTAGGTCAATTTAGTTCACATTGAACCCTCCTGAAAAGTAGTGGTGCTGACCATTACCTGTAGGAGTTAGTGTTAATGGGCAAACTGTCCAGTACAGCGCTGGGCTGTGATCAGGGACAGATTGGAGTCCTTGTTGTGGCTCTTCCTCAGTGTGTGCATATCCTCTTCTAGAGGACACTTGCTCAGTATTGTAAGCGTTTATAAGATTTTTAGATTAAATGTGTGCAAAGGTGAATTATTTTCATAAAGGATAAAGGAGGAAATGTGTCATTTCAAAATCATCTGCTTTCATCTCCCACATGAATGCATAACGGTGTTTTCTCCCCCCTCTTTTATTCTTTCTGTACTTTTGCCTGCTTCTGTCTTTTAACATTGGTGCTCTTGTTGAGCAGTGAAGCTTCTCATTTGACAGAAGTATTTACATACATTTTCAGGCAGAAAATCTGCTTCTCAGTTTTCACTGAGAAAAATATATTCTCTCAGTATTGCTATCTTGCACTAACATAGTATGCTGTTAGTACTAGAACAGAATACCACATCCAGCATGATACTGATTCTTCAGACAGGTTACAGAACTCTAGTCATGATCTCATTCTTGGAAAAGCTGCAGTCTATACAAGTCTTTCTCTCTTCATTTCCAGCCTGAACAAGAAGTAGGCAAAAGCTCCTTGTCAGTCCTTTTCAACAACTGTGACTTTGATTAATTTGCAGATGATGCTTTGGAAAGTCAAGTTACCCTTTGCCTTTTTAGGAGATGATCTGGCACCATTAACAAACATTTGAGCTGTGAACTGAGATGTAGATATCAAGAAACTGGCAGTTGTCCAACCCTGTTTGTTAGATTTAAGTATTGATCGTTCAAGACTTCCTGATGTGATGTCAGTTGTTGTGATCTATGTTAAATTCCAAGAAATTAATTTCAAAAGCAGCCCCTGATGAGCCAGCTAGAGTAACATGAGGTGAAAAGAGGAAGCCATCCAAGGTTTGGTCTAGGCTGACTACAAGGTTTGTCCTGTGACTTTGCTTGCAAGCAGAGAGCTGGGGAGAGGAGGGACAGGACAGTAGTATGGTCTCTTTCCTTACAATAAAGGTAGGAACATAAGCACAGTAGAAATTACCTTTTCATGGATCTTGTGATGGTTTTGACCCCAAAAGTTTAAGAGAAAAAAAAACCAGAGTGCAAGAGTAAATTCTACACCATTAGAAAGTGTCCTTAATAAATTAGAGCATATTCTGAGACATAGATAAATACATGTATGGAAGGTATCCATGGGTTATAGCAAATACACAACCAGTTTTCACAGTCCCTCAAGGCAATTAGAAAGATATTTTGTCAATGGTGAAAGGAGGAGGGGAGAGGGCAGAATCCTCCTTAAAATTCTAATATACTGTGCTGTGGAACATCAGAAGGAACTTAGTGTTTTCTGTGTGGGTTTTATTTCTTGGCAGGATCCACTATGAATCTCAAAAGACTGCCTTTTTTTTTATGTTGCATTTTTTCTATATATAGTACAGTTTGTTAGCAAAAAAACACAGAACAACAACCCCACCTTATCAAAACATCTATGGTCTTTATTTGTGAAATGTTTCAAACTGCTTGCTAAACGTTACTGGAAAACTGTAGCTGTGAAGGCCATCGCTTACTTGTCAGAGGTCAGAGTTCCCATATTAATCACAAGAAGCATGTGCAGAAAAGAGCTGACCCAGACTCCATCAGTGATCCTCTTTGGTCGGGATAACATCTGCACTCCATTTTCTTCCTTTATATAATTACAACTGCTGATGTTTTCTTAATATTTAGCATGCAGTGAGGAGTGTTCTTGTGAAATTGTGAATTAAATACGTTCTTTTAGGAGTAAGAAAGCCAAGAGGCTAATGCAACCACCTAACTTATTTAAATATCTCTAGTTAACAAAACACTCCCATCAAGCAAAAGCATGGGAGATCTTCCTTCAGTGGGAATTTATTTGAAATATTTATTAAGTTTTTAAAAAATTTTGCTCTTTTATGATTGAATTTGGCAGAAGTCATGGACAAACTCAGCACCGGATAATTTTTACTGAAGTCATTAAATTTGAGAACAAACGACCAACAAAGCAAAATAAATAAATGTCTCTATTTGGTGGAATTGAAATGTAATGGGAACCAGAGTCCTACCCAATGAGCCTCCAGATATACAGTCTGTGCTTGCTTTGAAACTGTGATCACTGTCTGGCTGCGTGTGCCGGGCGCGCAGGAACGTGTCTGGCCGGTGAGATAACGGGTTGGGTTTGCAGTGTGGCTTGGCCTGGCAGCCAGAGCTCACCCTTCTGCTCAGGCCCACCTCGGCCCTCCCTGCCCAGCCCTCTGCTGGAACTGCTGGCATGGGTTTGTGAGGCCTGGGGGGCAGGGGTTTTTTTGTGGAACAACCATATTGTCCAGCTATAGGACTGTTTCTAGTCAGGTTTTAGTTACCAGTCATGAAAATGTAAGCATTAGGTATGTGTGGGTGTTAATTAGTTCATTTTCTGGAGATCCTGTGATTGTTAGTTTAGCTGACAGCTTTAAGTTTTCACAGACTTTGGGCAAGAATTCTATATAATAATTTAAGTGGTTCTTCTGAGGGTGCCTAAATTTCGGTTGAAGCTGTTACAGTGTGATCTTCCTGAGAGTGAGAGGGTTGACCACTGACTGGGTGAAACAGAATGGGACAGGCCGAGTCCCCTGGCTCTGGTGAAGCAGGACAACTCTGCTGACTTCTCTTGACCTCTCTTCTTTACAGCAGTATCCTGTTATGTTCAGGATAGGCCCTTACTTGGAAGAGAGAGTAATACTGTAACACTATAGGTTTATCATAGGTCTGTCTAATAAGTCTAGCAAACGTATACTAATTTCCTCTTTAAAACAAAAAAGCCTGCACCAAAACCACTTACTTCCTCTTCCCTCCCTTTTATGTAGCTGTAATTCTGTTTACTACAAGCACTTCTGAAACACTAAATGTGGGTGTTAGAAATGTACAAGCAGATGCTCAGAAGCATTTGGCTTTTGCTGTTTCCTCTGTTAGATGTTTTAATCAGATTCTTTTATATCTACATGAAGTACAGTTTATCCTCTGTGTAAACTGACTGAACACCACATGTGAACAAAAGTTGGATGTTCTCTGATTTAAACAGATTATGTAAAAAGCTCTCAGTAGCTTAAGTCCAGTTGGATACGAATTCGTACCAATAGAGAAAGTTATAAACTATGTGGAAGTCAATATGAAACCCTATGTCAGGCTCTTTCTTTACCTCTGCTAGTGTTTAATTATTGGAGGTGGCCCATGTGGCTTGCGAACTGCCATTGAACTTGCCTTCCTGGGAGCCAAAGTCGTCGTCGTGGAAAAGCGGGACACTTTTTCAAGAAACAATGTGTTGCATCTCTGGCCATTTACAATCCATGACCTCCGGGGACTGGGAGCAAAGAAATTTTATGGAAAATTCTGTGCAGGATCTATTGATCACATCAGTAAGTATCTGAAGGTGTGGGCACTATTGAGATAAGAGGTATATTGAGGTCAGAAAATAATTTGAGATGTTCTTGATTGGACAGAAAGTTCATCTGCCTTAAAAATGCACAAGTGTGTGCACATGCACACATAGAGAAAAAATCTGTCTTATTTAAACAAAATGGCAGTTGAGGACATGTCAGTCTTATGGAGCAGCTTTTTTGTTAGTCTGGGTTTGTTAAACAATAGGTTTTTATTACAAAGTATCAATAATATTGATATTCATTCTAGTATGTTGAAGGTAGACACAACCCTCTAATTTGATGAGAAGATATGAAAAATGGGATATTTTACAGGGAAATATACTGTAAAATTTTCAGTCTTAAAATGGCCACCCTATTGGTTAGCAGATCCTTTAAATATAATTAAAAAGGAGAGCTCTAAAAGAAGCTCCAAGCAATGGGTATCAGTTGGCTGACATGCTAGTAGCAGCTGTGATTACTCACATACTAAATACATCTTTGTTACTTGCTGTCTACAGGTATTCGACAACTTCAACTTATCCTCTTTAAAGTTGCACTCCTCCTAGGAGTTGAAATCCATGTGAATCTCGAATTTGTGAAAGTCTTGGAACCTCCCGAAGATCAAGAAAACCAAAGTATTGTTTCTCATAATGTGGTTCTGTACACAGTAGCTTCTTTTTTATGTCAGGCCTTATATGTGAAATAATTCAAGGTAGCTGAATTCTGTTTAAAGAAATGGGAATCTTTTCCCTTTCTTATTAAGCTGAGTTTGCTATATGCACTCATACCTGTGATAAGTATCATTGTGACAGAGCACTGATAAGCCTGAAAAGTTAAGGTTTTGCCCTGTGCTTTCTGGCATGTGTTTGAGGCTTTGTAGGGAGTCTGATGTGGCTTTTTGGTATCTTCTCGCAAAAATAATACAAATATGGAGGTGGAATTAAGCTCTCTGCGCCTAATTTTGCTTTCAGATTTGGTATCATTCCCACTGGCACAGAGTCTTATCAGCCATCTTATGCAAGATTAAAGAAAAAAAAAAAAGGATAAATCTATCAATTTTTTCCTTTTTTAAAAGATTAGTATTTAGGGTGTAGTAGCAATGGGATATTTTGAATTTTTACTTCAGTTAACATACTGTGCTGTCTCTTTAAATGGTCACATAGTGACAGTAGAATAAATGTATTGTTTTAAGTGGTTAAAGCATATATTATTAAATATGGACAAAACAAAAATTTTCAGTTTTGTGTTGGTGCAGGGATTAAATTTGTGAGTATGCTTCTCTTTCATTTATATTGAGAAGATTAAAAAGTACTGACTATGTTTCTCTTATTAATACTCAGCCTTTCCTTTCTGTAACCACATGTATGTACAGTCCTGATAAGGTCACTGTGGGGCTTTTTCTGTGAGAATAAAGTGCATAAGCATGTTCTTGTGATGTGGATCTGAGACGTTGAGTGTAGTAGGTGATCCAAATGAGGGCTTCCATTGTTTTTTTGTTGTCAGTTCATGAGCTTGACACCTTGCTAATATAGCCTGAAGTAGCTTTCAGCTTCCCTCAATTAGACAGAGTACAGCTCTGTGTGAATGAGAAATACACCATTTATCTTAATGCCCTTTCTTCAGACTCTGAAATAATTTCTCCATTGTATTACTGAAGAATGAATAAATATTACTCTTTGTGTTTTTAGAGATAGGTTGGAGGGCTGAATTTCTTCCCATGGATCACCCTTTGTCAGAGTATGAATTTGATGTTATTATTGGTGCAGATGGCCGCAGGAACACATTAGAAGGTAGGTGAATGTGGGCTTTTAGTCTTATTAATGGTCTTTAGGGTATTTTGAAAAGCCTGAAAGAAGAGAACACTAACAGGCTACCTTTTAATCCACTGACATCTGTGTGGAAACTATTTTTATCTGGTATCTTTCACTGTTGTTGTTAAGATGTAGCTCAAAATAAAGACATTGAATGTCATTGCTGATTCTCAGCACTGTGCATCTGCATTGCCTACAAAATGCATCATGATGACATTGGGCTTGCTTCAAGGTTAAGTAATTATATGATGATTTGACTTTGAGGAGGCTGACAAGATACCTATCTGGAATTGTAGTCTTTGCTATTGTGCTGTAAATTGGCACTGTATATTTGAACTAATGACCAAAACGTGACTGCCAGGTATTTAATGAAGGCATGAGAGGTTTTGCTTTTTCACATAAGTGATTTAACTTCAGAAGCACTTATTGTGGAAACAGTATCCAAACATAATAAGTACAACTGAGCTGGAGGTGAGAGTGGGAAAATGAACTTGAGTTACTGCTGAGAGAATTCAGACCACCTGCGCTGTCTTTCTTAGAGAGGCACTAGCTAAGCTGCTCCTGTATCACATGAACAGCCTGTTAATTACAGATTCCCCTTGTAACTTCAATTATGTCAATGTTAGTTTCAATTCAATAGTACATTTTTTAGTTTTCTTTATTAGCTTCATAGTTTGCTTATTCTTATATCTGCCAACCACACTATGCTTGGAGTTAATTCTTGCAGTGCTCTATTAGAAATTTCTTCACACTACTGTCCAGTTATCCCCCATAAAAGACTCTTTTATTAGTCAGAGGTCAACAAAATGAAATTCTTCTTACCTCAGCCGCAGACTCTGTTGAGAAGTTGTTATTGCAGTACCAAGATCTAAGGGAATATTTGGTGCACTGAAGATTGGTTGTATACAGAAGCTGGTATTAAAATACTAAATCTGTTCCGATTCAATAATGAGAGCATATTGAGAAGCACAGAGACAAAAATTTATTGCTGATTTATTTCTTCCTAGGAAAGACATGTGTTCTCTGAAAAATCATCTGCAGTTGGCTAAAAATATCCTAAGGACACTCTGTCCTACCTTAGAATTTACTTACTGATAAGGGAAATATACAGAGGGGAAAAAATGAAATGTGCAATTGCAAGATTGTGGCTGAGTGGGCTTCTTTTGTGAAAGGAGAAAAATATAACGGAGTGAGAGCAAGTAACTTTGCACTGAGTCTCACCTTGGAAATATTGCAATTAAGCCACTCACTCTTTTTCAACCGCTAGTATCACTGGAACACCTCATTAGCTGGGTTGTATGGGGCTAAACATGGTTATAGAGGTTGCAGTTTTTCATATCTTTCTCTGCTGCTTTTGACTGCTGATCTCATGTGTGTTTTTTCATAAGCTGTTCACCATCTATATAACAGAAGTCTTAATTTCTATTTAAAGTGTTAAAAATATTTCCCTCCATTAAATTTGCTCTGCTACATTTCCAGTCTGCTTTTCCTAAGTCATCATTTGTCCTTAACTACTTCTTCCTATGTTCAACCTCTTCCTATAGTTCCCCTTCAGACCTATTCAGATGAAGTACAGCTCCAGCTTTGCAGCTGGGAGTGAAGGGAAAAGACTCCTTGCATTCAAGGGAAATTTGGAGCAATGACAGAATCTGCTGATGGTGTGTTGTTTGTTGGAGTGTAAGACTAGACATAGGGAAGAGGCCAAGCTGCCTTGAGCTGATCCTCCCTGAAAGTCCAATGTGAAGTTCCCTGTGTATTCAATTCTTTTCTTTGCTTACCAGGCTTCAGGAGGAAAGAGTTTCGTGGGAAACTGGCTATAGCCATCACTGCCAATTTTATAAACAGAAATACAACTGCAGAAGCCAAGGTAGAAGAAATTAGTGGTGTTGCTTTCATCTTCAATCAGAAGTTCTTCCAGGACCTTAAGGAGGAAACAGGTAGGTGCATCCCCATTTCTTTCCACAACCAAATTCAAGAAGTGGTAGCAGAACTCTTGACCTGCCAGGCCACCCTCCTATTCCCATTAACAGCAATTTCAATATATTGTATAAAAAACCCACAAAGTGTTAAAGTACTGTTGATGTCACACTCTTGCAGATGGAGGTGTCCATTTATGGTACAGTGGGATTTTCTTTTAGCCTGGGCGTTGCCACATCATGGCTAGTTTTAATGTTTAAATTTTTTTGAACTGTAAAAATGTCTGCTATGTTGAACAAATATAGAAGAGCATTTTCAGTGCCTAGACATTTCCCTCAAGACATAGTTTGTTTGTATCCGTTCACATACTGAACAGCTTAAGTCCTGTGAAGAAGGCTCTGCCCCTCTGGGAGGAGTTTATTCTTGCTCTTTGATGTGTATATCTGATAAACTAAAAAGAACTGGACAGGAATCTGCCTTAAATACTTAAAATATAAACTATGAAATCACCAGTATGAAAAGGGGTTCCAGAATAGTTGCATCCACTCTCAGTACAAGCAATTCTGTTCTTGATTTTACACATTTTTATTTCTGCTGCTGTTGTTGTTAAACCCAGAACTCCTGGTAGACCGAATGCCAGAGGCCTAGCAACCTAAAAAGCACTTTGTTCCCTTGGGTCTTCTTTTCTACTTGTGAAGATTGTTAATGCTGTAGCTAACTGGCTATTCCTTAAAACGGTGCTAAATAACTTTAAATTTTACTGAGACAAACCATTGTGAGGTGAGGCTGATCTCCTCTCTATATTTGTTTTGTTTTGTTTTAGAGCATCTTGTCCACTAGTGCTTCATCCCATATAGACAAGTTAATGTATCCAAGAAGGAAAGACATTTGTGGGGATCACTCACATGTTGTTAGTAAATGACAGATAATGTGCTGTATTTCATATATTATCTTTTTTTCAGGAATTGACCTGGAGAATATTGTTTACTATAAAGATAGCACTCATTATTTTGTGATGACAGCAAAAAAACAGAGTCTTCTGGACAAAGGAGTGATTATTAATGTATGTAAAAATGCTAGATAAAACTCTGTCTTATTTACTTGGCTTGGGATAAGTGTGAATGTCTGCATAAATATTGTTGCCTGTTAATAGAGGGTGTTTATAGACTTACTAGATCACTTCATTAAGCTCAGGTCACTTAGATCTTACTCTGACTATTTTGTTTGTTTCCTTTTCCCTCCAGTCAGCACAAAGTTTCTGTAGAGAAGTGAAAACAGTACTTCCTACATTTGTCAGTTCTGAAACTGGCTGAAATAGGATCTTGAGTCACCTTGGAAATACACGGTGTGGTCATCACAGCAAAAAAGAAAAACCTCATGTATTTAAAGGTGAACTGAGCCCAGCTATGTCCAGTTTTATGAGGCAAATGAGGAAGTGTTAAAACCCACCCCTTTCTCTAAACTGGGTAAAACATGATAGAAGGAGGCCATAAACATGATGACCTGAACTTTCAGAGGTGCTTTGAACTTTGAGGACTTTTTTTCTTCTTTTTTTTTCCTTTTTTTTTCTTATTTTTTTTTCTTTCTTTTTTTTCCCCCCTTTCTTCTGTACCATGTGAGGATTTATTTTCTTTTGTTTCTAGAAAGTGTTTTGGCACCATTTAAATTTCTCTTCCTGGAAACCCAAGAGAGGTCAATTTTTCTTGCAAAGGAAGACAAAGCCAAAAGAGTCGAGTATGATTTCCCGAAGGAAGTACTTGAGGGGAGCTTTCAGAAGGCTTCTTGGCTTTCTGATGAGACTGCTTAGCTCAGTGCCAGTGTTTCCTGCACTTCTGGGGGAGAGGGGCTCCCAGGGGATTGCAGCTGGCTCTGCCTAGCTGGGACAGAAGGCAAGGGCAGCAGCCTCCAGCAGTGGGGTGAGGGGAGCAGGCGTTGGGCCCTAGGGTGGATGGGGTGGGGTCTGTAGGTGGGTGCAGTCCCAGGAGATCTGTGGGGCGTTTGGAGAAGAGGAGCAGCACCCACGGCCTGTCAGAGCTGTTCCCTTGACCTACTCGGGTCTGAGTGGGGAAGTGAACCCAGCATGTCTGTAACAACTGGGTTAATAACGGTTCTGTGGTATCATCCCTGCGATTAGGGGTCTCAACCATGATTAAGCTTTAAATAGAAGCTGCCTTATTAATAATCACTGGCTTTACACAGGATGACCTGTACAGGCGGAGTCCTTCACCACGCTGGGAGGAAAACAACAACAACCAGAAAACAACCCATGCAAAAAAGCATTGCAGTGATGATGACATCTTTTGAGGGGAGGGAAGTAGTGTCATGAAAATAACACATAACCAGGGAGCTGGGAACCACTATAATATTCTGTAAATAAAGCTGCTTGTTCAGTAATAATATTCATCAGGAGCTCCTGTTTGGGGTAGCACAGTAACCTATGTTTGTTTATTAAATTCTTGGAGGAAATCTCACTTGTTTTTTTTATATTGTGTGATGTGTCATTGCCACTTATGCTATGAGACTGCAAGTTTCTGATCCAGAGAGGATAGGTGGAGTATCTAACCCTACCTGCCTCTCTCCTTGCAGGACTATATCGATACTGAGTTGCTCCTCTGTGGGGAAAATGTGAACCAGAGCAATTTGCTGTCCTACGCCAGAGAAGCTGCTGACTTTGCAACAAATTACCAGCTGCCTTCCTTGGATTTTGCAATTAATCACTACGGGCAACCAGATGTAGCAATGTTTGATTTTACTTGCATGTATGCTTCTGAAAATGCTGCACTAGTGAGAGAGAGGCACAGACATCAGCTCCTGGTGGCACTTGTTGGAGACAGCTTGCTTGAGGTATATCTTGGAGTGGCTTCCAAATCGTCATGGTTTTTTGTTGTTTTGTTTTTTTCAATCCAGCCATCCAATCTGTTCTCCAAAATAAACTTTATTTTCTTCCATGTCCTGAAACAATGGTACCTTCTTTGGAATAGATTTCTTTTTTCCCTTTTTCTTTATGTTGCAACTAATACTTGGCAGGCAATCTCTGGCTGGGATTCTGTTTTGCTTTGTGCAAGTTGTATTTCTGTCTGAAAATTGTGAGCTCTGTGTCCTCAGCTTGGGTGCATGGCATAAGTTCCCCGACTTCCATCACAGAAAAATTTGGTCCAAGTTTTTATTGCAGTGTCTTTGCCTTAATATGTTCTCTTTCTGAAGTGAAAAGTGTATTACAATTTATATATATAAATTATTTTTTTAAACTCATGCTGACAGCCTGAAGTGTTTGAAAAGATCAGTCCAAAGCAAAATTTGAAGATGCCAAGAAAGGCATCTTTTTTTTGCCTCCTCTTTTTTCCTTTACTAATTCTTGAGTATTGAGTCTTTTTTTTTTTTTTTTTTTTCCTCCTCAGCTTTTACCTTTTGAGGTTAAAAAATGTGTTTTAAATTTAGAAGTTGAAAATGAAGAAGGGCAAGCAGTCTTTTTCATTACCTAAGACTTGGAGGACAGAGACATAAAAAAACTCCAGGAGCTGGTTATGTTATATTTAAACTTGTTCTGGGCTTTTCTAAGACAGTATAAAACCCTAGACTAAATTCACCTTACAAGTTACTTTTGTAATTAGACCTTAAGAAATACAAGGATTTAAACTGTAAATGCTTCTTACAGCCCTTCTGGCCAATGGGTACTGGCTGTGCAAGAGGCTTCCTAGCTGCTTTTGATACTGCATGGATGGTGCGGAGCTGGGCGCAAGGAAAACCCCCCTTAGAAATCCTTGCTGAGCGGTGAGTGCTGCTTTTGTCTTCTCCATCATTTTCAGTGTTTTATGGAGTTGTGGTATTGATAGAAGGCAGTGGAACACAGAATGGTAGCAGGAGAAATATTCTTTTTGCCTGCAATGGCACAGAACAATTTACAGTAGCAGAAGTCTGCTCTGTGAACTTCTGCACACTAATACAGAGATCCAGCAATGTGCATGACATTGGTTTAAATCACTGATTTAAGTCACCAGTTACTAGAATTAAGAGTGATAGCTTGTGTCAAAACAGCAATCTGCCAACTGTCTCAGCACTTGTTTTTTTAACTGAGGAAAAAAAAAGGGATTGTTCCTGAAACAAGTCTAAATAAATACTTCAACAGCTTTCATAGCTGGTATCTGTGGCTTTAACTCTGCATTTTAGCTTAGGAGCCTTGATGCCTTCTTTATTTAGGCTGAAGACTATATGGCAAAGGAGAATTGCTATAATGCTGCATCATTAGCTTCTCTATGCAATATCTTTTTGACCAGAGCATGAAATCTGTTGTTAAGTACACCAGCAATCCTGGTGTTGCTGTGGTCTGATGGTTGAAGTTGCTGACTTTGGTCCTGATGGCAACTGCTCCGCTACAGCTGCCCAGCCTGTTTCAGGGGCAGAGAGATAATAGAATTAGTCATGGTTGTGGTAAGGCAAGTAGAAACATTGCTAAGTACAGCACTTTGAGAAGTTTTAAGATAGAAGCCTGTGGGATGACTCAAACACAGCATAGTCCCAAATGGAAAATTGAACAGCATAATAGCAAAGGCTGTGGTGGTTATAGGAATTGCAGAATGACGGGATTTAGTCCTGTTATGTGGTAAAGAAGTTGCTCCTTGGGCGGAGGTTAAAGCAAAACCAGATGACTGAATGATGTAATCTTATTTCTTTTTTTTTTTTTTTTTTTTTTTTTTTTTTTTTTCCCCCTTCTTCTTTTTCTTGCTTACTTCCTGCCTCAGGAAAACATGGACATAAGTTCTGAGTCTGTCTTTTTGTTGTCCTTTTTCTGTCTAGCATCCTTCTCCCGAGTGGGGGATAAGAAATAGGATGAATACATTATGCATTTAGTGCATAACACTTGGCAGAATCAAAATAAGGTGCAGGTAGCTGAAAAAAAACAAAACAAAAGCCTCTTTCTATAAGAAATATTTATTTTAATTGGTATCTCTTGGATCTTTTTTCTCTATAAGAGAGAGCATTTATCGACTCTTGCCTCAGACTACCCCTGAAAATATTAACAAGAACTTTGACCAGTATACCATTGACCCTGGAACAAGATACCCCAACTTGAACTCAAGCTGTGTTCGGCCTCACCAGGTCAGTACTTAAAAGGCTTGCTTGTAAAATGACAGTTAATTCTTTGTCCAGGAGAAATAGGGCCACAGGTAGGGCATAAAAAAAAAAATCTTCAGGAGACTCTTTAATTTCGATCCAGCTGTTGATAAAGACAACCTAGAAATAAAACTCATTTTTTTTCTCTCCAAGCAGTTCTAACATTACTCTGCCATTTGCTTTTACTTCTAGGTGAGGCAGTTATATGTTACCAATGAGTTACAACAATGTTCTCTGGAAAGAGTAAGCTCCATTAGAAGATCAGTGAATCTCTCAAGACATGGTATGTGACATCTCATATTTGCTGTGGCTTAGTTTTTGGAGCCTTCTAAGCGTACAACATCATTTAAATGTTTGCTTCCCACTGTAACTGCAGAGTCAGATATTCGACCTAACAAGCTTTTGACCTGGTGTCAGAAACAGACAGAAGGGTATCGTAATGTTAACGTCACAGACCTGACTACCTCCTGGAAAAGTGGCCTTGCTCTGTGTGCGATTATCCATCGCTTCAGACCTGACCTCATGTAAGTAGCATCTGTAGATCTTGTTGAGTAGGGTATGTTAAGCATTTACCAAAGTATAGAACAACACTGATACTCTGAAGTCCCCTGCTATTGCTGTTTTTTGCAAGGAAGTGCACACCATTGCCAGGTTTGGGGGATGGGGAGGGTGGAGTTGGTTTTACTTTGTGTTTTCTCTATGTCCTTGCATGCCATTTAAAATGAAATACATATGCTTTCAAAGGGCTAGGAAGGCTTTGAACCTTATGACTTATAATCACGTTTGTAGGAGTCACATGGCTATTTAAAACAAAAATTACAGTGCTTGGAGAATGTGAGAGTTGCATTCCTAGGTCCCTGGAGACAGGTTTTTAGTGTATGTTTAAAACCACAGTCATAATGGCACTGTCACGAGTTGCAAAAAATACCTGGATGAGCCTTAAATGAACCATCCACAGTGTGTTGGTTGCTGTAACAGTCATGTAAGGGAACACTGGGCCATGGAGGTGCCATAGGAGATGGTGGTTTTGCACAGCTCTTTGCCCAGAAGAGCACGGTGCCCTTGCATGCGGGCTGTGCAACAGAGGCTGGCCCTTGAAATTTAACTACTCTAGGAATTGGATGTAAGCCAGCATTTCACTTTTGACACTGTTTCTGGGGCCCTAACCCTACAAGACACAAGTTCCTATGTGTGAGTATTTTGTAAGGTTCCTTGGTTAGATTCAAGAGGGTCAGGTGTAACAGGTGTCAGGCAATGGCAAGCACTGGCTTGCTGGGCCTGCTTGATGTGGTCTATGGTGGGGTGACTCTTCTGTACTCTCACCAGTCTCTATAATGCAGAAGATGCATTCTCCTGCCTTCCTAAACAGATTTAGGAGTCTCAAAACAATTATTGTCAGCCTCCCTCTTTTGTGGATAAATGAAAGAAATGGTTGAGCTCTTCTATGAGGTGTGGTAAGGTGGAAATAATAAGGTGCTTGTTTGTACAGCTTTGCTAGAGGAAGAGCTAACATTGTCAGTATAAGATAGTCTTTTTGCCTTGGGTTAGTTTAAAAAAAAGGGGGAATTATAGATGGTTTTGTGATATAATGGGAGGAGAGGGAGTCTAAAAAGCAAAGTGATCTTTGCTGTCTGTGGAAAGCATGTCTTAAGCCCTGCTGTCTCTAGAAAGCTGATAGATTTATCTTCCTGAGCTAACAGACCACCTGCTGTTTAATTAACATTGTGTTCAGGTCTTCTTGTCTCTTTCTATTAAATGGGACTGCTGAGGGACTTGGTCAGATGAAAGCCCGGGAGGTGAGAGAGGTGTCTGCCTGTGGGCTGTGGGCAGGGTGGGGTGGAAGGCTGCCTGCAGCCCCCTGCCTCCAGAAATAGGCAGAGTGTGTGGGCTGGGGGGAGAGAGGGAAATTCTTTGGGGGTTCAAAATCAAATTCTCTATGAGGATAAAGACCCTAGTCTGCTGGAGCTTTGTAATTTATTCACAAGTTTATTTTAATAATGACTTTTGGAAGCTGTTCAAGGGATCAGAGTCTTAGACTAGATCCCACAGAAAATGAATTAGAGAATGGATAGCACAGTTCCAACATGTGATGCATTTCACTGCACTTGCTAAGTCCAGTTATGACATGGACAGGTGGTCCTCATTCAAACTGGGTGTGTAATACCTTAAAAAGAGATGTAGTGCCTTTCTGTGTGTGCACACCTAATATTTTAGTTGAATAAAATGCTACCCTAAATTTACTACTTATGGCATTGATGATTTATAGAACTCACCAAAGCTAAAATATTGAGTGCTAACAGGTGAACTCTGTAGTAGCACAGCTGTATTTGGAGAGGAAAAAGGGCTTCATGCACTTCCAAGGAGGAATTGCATTTCTTCATAAATAAGGGAATCCTTTTTCATGGGACTGCATTGAAATCTAGTTCAGTGAAATAGCTTTTACATTATGTTTCTGTCAAATCCTGGATTTCTATGGGACTCTTCGGAGTTGTGTGTAGGTTCACCCTGACCCAGTGAAATGCCCACGCTGTTCTGCACCTCTCCCATGGGAAGCAGAGAGCAAACTGCCACTGATACAGTGTGTTGTCTCTGCAGTGACTTTGATGCTCTGAACGAAGAGGATGTTGTCAAAAACAACCAGCTGGCATTTGATGTTGCTGAGCAGGAGTTTGGGATCCCCCCTGTGACCACAGGGAAGGAGGTGGGGTCAGCCGGGGAGCCCGACAAGCTCAGCATGGTCATGTACCTCTCCAAGTTCTATGAACTGTTCAGGGGCACACCTCTGCGGGCAGTAGGTAAGCTGAACCCAGGCTGCACATAATTCTTGCAAGCTTGGGGAGGGGAAGCACTTCATCCAGGCTGCTTATGAGCACTGCTTTTGAGCCAAGAGTCCTTTCCCAGCTGAGCCATTCTGGCATCCAAGCATGCCTGCTTCTGTCTGCAATAGTTACCTTCTGCTTAAAAAAGAAAAGAAAGGAAAACTTGATTGAAGACCAGGGTTTTGTGGGTCCTTGGTGGTTTCAGAGAACAGGAGCAGCTGGATAACTGCAGCTTGACATCATGAAGTTTCTGTATCAGGTCATTAGAGTGATCGTCTGGTAAGGAAGACATACATTCAACATGTCAATTCCTGTGTGTTTCTCTTCCTTTTTAAAAAAGTCACTCTGTATTTTATGTATTTACTTCTGTTTGCCTGGTTTTCTTTCATCTAATTGCTACCAGCATTCAACTGGAAAATTCTGGCTTAGTCAAAGCATTTAAAAAAGAGATCTTAATAAATTTCCTAAGCAGTTGGGGTTTTTTTAACAGATGCTGGTGACAAGCAAAATGGAGAAAATAATGATCTTTGTTCAGCAAAATCATCTAACTTCATCTTCAATAATTACATCAATTTAACTTTACCAAGAAAACGAGTACCAAAGGTAAGTTGTGAAGGAAGACTTGCTCTGAATATAATTTCTCTTTTCAGAAAAATGAAAATAAACAACCACACTCAGAAATAACTATTTTTTATATATCCTACTATTACATGACCTGTAGAAAGAGAGTTTTTGAGCATAGTAAAAAAGTAAATGAAGGTTTTACAGTAAACAAAGCTAACACACATGTACTCTCAATGATTATGTTTGTAGTGATAAAACTGAAGCACTATCAGTGTCAAATGGCTGACGTGTTAATAGAAGTCCCAGTTAAGCATTTTCTGTTAATTCAAAATTTGTGATGACAGAGAATTTGGGTGTACTTGGGGAGAACTGGTATCCATAGTCCATGCCAATCTTCTTCAGTCTAGGTAAAATTGAGAGGAGTATAATGTTTTGTTTGGTGTGTTTGAAGTTGCTGTTGAAATATTTGAGATCTTAGGTGCATTATGTGGATTGTCTTTATGTTTTATTTTTTGGAAATTTTTCAAAAGGTGTGTTTAGGAGGTTTTTTACAATGCTAGATGGTAAGATTTTTATTTAGAGAGGCTTTGGATTTGTTTTTCTTAAGATGGCAAAGTCTGGAATTTTTCTGGTCTATTTCTACCTTTAAAAGAAATAATACTGTAGTTCTGTTTTCCTAGAGCTAACTATATGGGCATTATATTATGTATCAGTTCAAATAATCATTGGTATGCTAAAATGGTTACCGACTGGGAGGAAGGGCTTTTTTTTAAAAAAATAACGGTGATTTACTGTGTCCAGTTCTGGAGCCCCCAATATAGAAATAATATGGAGCTCTTGGAATGAGTCCAGAGAGTGCCATGAAGATGGCTGGAGGGGCTGGAGCACCTCTGCTTATGAAGACAAGCTGAGAGAGTTGGGGTTGTTCAGCCTGGAGAAGAGAAGGCTCTGAGGAGACTTTATAGTGGTCTTCCAGTGCCTGGAAGCTACAGGAAGGCTGGGGAGGGACTCCTTACATGGGCTTGTAATGATAGCATGAGAGGTAATGGTTTTAAACTGGAAGAAGGTAGATTTAAGTTAGACATCAGAAAGCAATTATTTATGGTGAGGGTGGTGAAACACTGGACCAGGTTGTCCAGGGAAGTTGTGGATGCCTCCTCCCTGGACGTGTTCAGAGAGCAGCCTGGTCTAGTGAGAGGTGTCCCTGCCCATGGCAGGGGGTTGGAACTAGATAATCTTTAAGGTCCCTTCCAACACAAACCATTCAATGATTCTATGATTTGAACAGTTTGTGGATGCTGTCAAGGTTCTGGAGGGAAGCTTTCAAATGCTTATAGATGTATAAAGCCCGCAACAGTGACAGAGGGCAGGTTGACTAGCATGACTGAGAGAGTGATCTCAAAGTCATACTGATACACTTTTTCTCTTGGCCACTTATTAGTGGAAATCTACTGAGATGGCCTGTTTCTGTGCCTGTATGAAACATGCATGCCCATACCTGTTGCCATTAAAGACTCTAGTGCCTTGAAGGGGTATTGAAATGTGAGTTAATGCAGTCTGGCATAGGACTATGTGCAGTAAGAATATTGTCTATGTGTTTCTGAATGGATTATAACTTCAAAAGTTATATAATGTAAAAGTTACTCTAATTAAATTATTCAGTGATAATCTGTTTCACTGTCTGTCTATTCATTAACTTGGTTCTCATCTGAAAGGAGGCCTTGACGAGGGGTTTTGCTTTCATAGCCAAGCCTACCTTAATTTTAACTTCAATTTAAATGGGGAGTGTCTGCAGAGCCTACATCAGAGGCACCAGTGTCTCCAGTCCAACTGTTGCAGATTAACTAGCACAAGTTAGACAGCAGCATGTACTCTTCCACCAAACTGAGTTTAATTTCTGTATTTTCTGCAGCACTGCTGAATGCAAAACGGTTCCGCATTTTCAGTTTCCTAGGCCAGCCAAAAACTGTGTATAACTATAATCATTCTCAAGTTTTTTCTTTTTTTTTTTTTTTTTTAATTTCCTGTTTTAAACAGGCCTCCTTGATGCTTAACTGTATTGTTTCATTTACACCTGTGTAGGGATGGTTAAGTTTTGTGTGCAAAAGTACAGATTTCCTACTTCTTTTGAAACTTAGTCCTTAATAATAGTTCAAGTGTACATGTATGTGCTGCATTTCTCAGTATTTTAATCTCTTTTTAAATTTCTTGCTATCTCATCTTCTCCATTTAGGTGGAAATGTGATTGTTTTATTTATTTTTTTTTTAAACTTGAAGAATTACTCCAAGATTTCCAGATATTTCCTAGGCTGACTTACAACTTGAATATTTTCCATCCAAAAACACATTTTCAAAACCTGTGGACAGTCAAATCCCCAGTAACCTCATATATCCTTGTTAGGAAATAAATTTTTCCTGCCACCCACATACACACAAAACCAAGTGACATGTTTCCTAGCTAACCAAGCAGTGAGAAACCAAATAGGCAAAACAAACATTGGGGTTTTTTGTGGGTGATTTCTTTGAAAGAAAAAGCATTTTTGTGACCACAATGTTGTTGTTTTTCCATGAATTATTTGCAGAAGAAAATAGACTTTTAGTAGTGGGGAGAGCTTTCCATTACTAAGCTGTACAGCCCTCTGACTAACCTCCTGTCATGAAATAAACCTTCTGCCATAACAGGAGGTATAATTTTGGCACTACATGAAAGCATGAGGTGATTTGCTGGATGGGCCCCATTGGTTTCAGACTACAGGGGCTTGTTTGAAAGGAGAGTGGAAGTGCTATTTTCCAAATCAGTTTAGAGAGTGGGACAGGCAAGATCTTATTTTGTATGAGACCTTGTAGTCTTGTCATGGATGGGGCACCTGAGCTGTGCAAGAAACACAGTACTTGGGTTAGGTCAGGGACTTGATAGTGCCATAAGCATCTGAAACTAGCTAGGAAATGAAGCTCTCTCAGAAAACAAGTGTTTGAGTTAAGGGTTCGGCCATGGCTTCAGTTTTATGGTTCTTTCCCCTAAAAAAAATGGTGTTGAGCATTGTCCAGGTATGACAGTGGGAGAGAACTTGTGTATTACAGTCAAAAACCAGCTAGGGTAACAGTATTGCTTACCGAAATTTTCATACCATCTGGTTTGTCCTTTTATTTTGCTGGCAGAAGGATCTGGGTGCAGGTTGTGAGAGACCAGGAAGCAAGGCCCTGGAGATGGTGTGGCAGTAGCTGTTCTGGCAGTGTATGCAGGGCTGGATAATGTTTTCCATCTTCCTACAGTGTCAGACCGGCTGGAGAGGAACTGAGATTTCCTGTGCTCCAGACTAATAAATGAATGCAGGTGTTTACACAATAAAGGGCACAATCCTTTTTTCTCAAGAGTTTTTGCTATGCAGTTAAATTGCTTTGTCTTTCACTTCTTTGTAAATACGTTGTTGAAAGTCCTTTATGGAAGATTTTTGAAAGGCAGCATCTAGTTTGTTTCATTCACTTAGGCAAATTCTGCTTTTATGTGGTACAGATTATTATGCAGAATACATTGTGCTGCTATGTTGTTCACTCTTCCTTGGTAGACCAATGATTATAGGTAGTGTAAAGGTAGCTTACTGAGAGCTACTTCTTGAAAGACAATGTACCAAAGCACACAAAGTAATAAAAACATTGTCATCCGATTCTTTCGGTGTTTGTCCAGAAGTTGTTTGGGATTACTTCCATTCACTGCATAATGATTTATTATAAACAGTGTATATGTAAAAAGGAACCCTGTGTTCTTTGATCTTTCTCTTTATTCTTTTTTCTTTTTTTAAGTTGGCTGAGCAATCACTAGGTTACAGTGTCGGCAAATGCAAATAAGTGGAATTTAGTTTGTTGTTCATAAAGTGTAACCTAGTAAGACATTTATCAAGAAAAAATAAATATCTCAATGGCACCAAACCTTCAAGATTTAATTTAATAAGGACTGATACAAATTTTTAAGTGTTGACTATTTTGCCCTTTTTTGTGGACTGAGCATGAATATAATTTCTTTGTATTATCTGTAGCTCAGGAAAATAATGGAATGTGTGCATGTCTTGAGCACAGAATAGGTAATTTCATTGCTTTAGTGCTGTAATGTAAAGCCATAGCTGGGGAGATGAACCTTACAAGGGAGACAGATCTTTTAGGCAGATAGTAATTACTGCAAAAAAGGAGATACGTCTGTGCTATGGAGACATGATCTACATGCATAGATATCTGGGTTAAGAGATGCGGAGGTTATTGTGAAGCAGTTCCTGATTTTGTTATTTATATGGAAACCAGTGTAGCTAGATTAAAATTCACAGAGTAACTGGTGCAGTAATGCATTTTTCTTCTAGGATGTGCTAGTGCTTAGTGAATTATAAACTCTTTAGTACTGAGAGAGGAAAAGGTAAGCATCAACGTTGTAGGGCCTATGTACAGCCAAGTGTCTAAGTGTTTATTTTCACCCATCAGAGTTCATTGGGAGCTAGTAGTGAGGGGTTGTTTACAGGGTAGCTTTCACATAATGGTAACTGTCATGAGGGCTGCCAGGTTCCTGACACAAGGAACAATCCTGCTGACCTTGGTGGGGGAGCCTAGCAAGGCATTCCAGCATGATGAAGAGCCCCTGCATGCTGGCACTGCTCGCCTTGGTTGGCACTGTTTAACAGAGGCCAGACCACACTTTCCCAGTTAGGAAGTATCCTGGGAGAAAAAACTGCTTGCATAAACCTGGTAACTGCCACAGTAATCTACAGAACTTGTTTTGGCTTTACTGTTTCAGGTTGACGGGAAAACAGAAGAGAATGAGACTAATAAAAGACGTCGAAAAGGTCTTTTTGGTGTCTTTGATGAGGTTGGTGTTCAGTGGTGTCCACACACATCCAGCTTGCTGATGAGCACCAGAGCTGAGGAAGCAGCGGGAGTCGGGGGAGCAGGGTTTGGCCTCCTGTGTGTGGTGGAAGCAAAAAGTCTCTCCCTTTAAAAAAACTTGAATTTCCAGTGGTGTGCACCAAGCAAGAGATAATTTTATTTGGTCATTTGATAAGGAGGAGAGCATTACAGAAGTTAAATTGGTTTCCTTTCTGACCCAAGAACATTTAAGATATTGTTTGGGTTTTTTTCCTTTTCCCAACTGGGTGATTTAAACCAATTTTTGTTTGCAGAGTTTGCATTTTGCAGCTTGGTACCTAGCTCCCCTCTGATTAGTAACCTTTGTAACTCTGCTTTATCATCACCAGCACTGATTTTTAATAAACTGTAGACTGTATTTCCTTTAATCCTTTACTGGTAAGGATGTTGTTCTCTCTCTCTCTCTCTCTCTCTCTCTTCATTAATGTCATAGGTAAACTCAAGACAAACATTGTTTGTTGTTTTCTTGCAGGCCTCTGGCTTTTCAAGCCAAGGGACCAATGCTGGGAAAGAGCAGAGCGATGGCAGAGAAGGCACGAACCAGAATAAAGTTAAATCAATGGCAACTCAACTGTTGGCAAAGTTTGAAGAGAATGCTCCAAATACAATTCTTCGGAGGCAGGTAGGTGATAGACTGAACATAAAAGTGACCTGGAGTCCCTCCTTGTGAACACAATGCAGATTTCCAAGAGAAAAAATTGATCTGTTATGTGTTTGAAGTGGGTTAACTTTTTTAAAAATTCATTATGCAAATGAAAGGTATTCCTCTCAATACTTAGTGAAAAAAAATTATGAATACAGATTAATCAGTGTATATTAATATAGTGTATTAATATCTACTAATGTAATTTTCAGTGTCTAGAAATCCCTTGTAAGCCCACCTGTATAATTTTTGCTTCATGTGGAAGTCTGAGGTGGCTGCATATGATATTGCAGAAAGACTTATTTTCCCTATATTTTGTGAATAAAGGACACTAGATATCCAGTGGAATCTTTATTTGTGGAAAACTTAGAAAGCATAGGAGGGGAACATAATCTTTTGCAAGATATGTCTGGCTTGGATTTCCATTCCTTCAGTAGACATGGTGGAATATATTTGTACGTTCTGTAGTATTTTCGTGACTTGTTGTTAGTGTGACTAGTAGTGTGTTAAAAATAGCCTGTGCTGTCAAGGTAAGATCAAAACCACACTTCAGCCAATGAGATGGTTTGAGTCAGATGAGTTTGGATCTGTTATCAACAAGATCTTAAGGAAGGATGTGCCAGGTGTTGAGGTTCAGTCAGGGATGGTGGAGTTCTTTATTCTTTGTGCTTGTAGCCGTTTGTTTATTTACTTATTAAATTCATCCAAAAGTGTAAGCTTTTTAAATATCAAATAACTGTCACTGCACAAAGTGCTGCTGTTTGCACTCCACTCAGCTACTTGTCAATGCCTTGAACTCTCTGCATGAGTTTGCTTGGCCATGTTGAAGGAAGCCTCAGTGCTCTTCCTTTTGAGCCTTTTTTTTCTGCCTTCAAGAAAACTGAATTTGCTGAATTTTGAGTATATCTTTGGTGGTAGAAGAGGTTAAAAAGTGTAGGTGACAATAATCTACAAAATGTAGTTTCATAGTAACGTGTCTTTAAAAGCAGCTTTTGTTTCTTTCTGCCTCAAAAGATCTTTGACTCCTATTTACTTTCTTCCTTTTTCTTTTTCCACTGTCTTTATAATTTTAAAAATGCTTTACAAGGAGCCAATAGTTAGACCAGCCCTGCACTCTTCTGACCCTCCTGTTAATCCTCGCTTTGCTAAACCTAAGGATCTAAGTCTTCTTCCACCTCAACCAAAAAGGCAGGTAGGAACTCATATGGGTTAACACCTGACAAGCCCACCATTTCTCTTACTGCTGGCAACTAACTGTTATTGTGTATCTACTCAAAATATAAAATGATGTATGGGTGTAATCTGCAGAGTTAACAGATATATTTAGCTGAGAATTGTGGAAACCCTGCTGAAGTTTAAGGCTATTTTACACCTCTTTTATCAGCTAAGAAAACTATTTGAAAGAATTAGTAACTGTGTGGAAAAAAAACCTTACAAACGTGTGTTGATTTATGTATTAGCACATCTAGACTCGGAATTGTATCAATATCATTACATGGCTATGTCTAGCATGCAAGAAAACTGCTGCAGTACCTGAAAATTTGTTTGTGAATGTATTTAATGTTTTGGGCTGTTGTCCTGATAAAGCAAAGGGAGTTTTCACACTGACTTACCTAACAAAAATGTCTAAGATAAAAGCTTGAGCCTTGAAGTGCTGATATTGATACCTGGGGTTTTTCATTTTTTTAAAGTTGAACTTGTGATAAGAATTTCTGCTGGAAGATCTAGCATCATATACATGGGGCAATTTTTTTTAAAATACATTGTCTAAATTTTTCTTAGTATTAACAATAAAAGCAATTTTGTATCAAATTGTAATGATATTCACTTTACATTAAGGGTTTTTAATGGATGTAAATATCCTGTAGTAGCATTTAAAGAGTGGTCTCCAGTGAGATGAGAGCTGCATTGCATGTGCAAATTTGCAGATAAGCTTCATGAAAAATGCAAATTCATAAACCAGTTGACAATTTTGTTTTAAAGGCAGAAGTGCTATCCTGAAATATCAGAAGCACACTGCAAGTGATTGGTACTGCAGTTTTTAATTTTAATTCTGATAAATTCGTAAACTTTGTGTGTTTACTTGAATTGGACAGATAGGATGAAGTAGAAGACTGTCATAAAAGTACCAACTGGAAGGTCAATTTTAGGACTGAAATTGATAATGCTTAACTGGTTGAAATGTTTTGATTACTTGAAAAGCTATTTTATATGAAGATTCAAATTCAGAGACCTATTCTGAACTCCCCAGGAAATGCTTTAAATCTACGACTCATTAGACTTGACTTGGGGTCAGACTAGATCTAGAACTATGCCAGGAACTACTGTTGATATTCTTACAGTTTGATTGTAAGTTTAGTTTCAGGCAGATATGATCCTAAAAAAGCACCCCAAAACTTTTTCTAAAATCTGTAGAAGGAGACGTAGCATCATGTTCTTCTGCACTGATGCTATCATGGTTTATTCATACAAACTGATACAAACCTGGAGAAGGATGTGGAACTTGTCCAAATTCCGTAGTACTGACTGACTTCAGTGTGTGGACGCAAGCACCAGAGGTGCATTAGAGAGTGTGCAAAGAATACTGTGAGAACTTTTTTTTCCTAGTTATGTGCATGACTGTGCTGCGCTTTCGGAAGCATATCCTGCATGGTACTGCAGAAAGCAGATTTTTATTTTTCACTTCAAGTGTTTCCCAGTTTCAGGTGGTAGCTAGGAGTGAACACGAGGTCAGGGAACCCAAAAAGTCTTTAAATGGTTCTGATCATATGGCCAGGAGAGAAAAGACTGTACAAAAAACAGATACTCAGCCCAGTCTGTCAGAAACCTCTGAAAATCTCGCATCTGCCTGTTCTGCTGCATTTGTACTTTCTGGAGTGCTTAAGCGTCTTCAGCACCTGGAGGAAAAAATGAAACAGGTGACAAGCAATTTCTTTTCCTTTCTGTCTCTTAACTGCATATGTTAATCTGTATGTTGCATTTTCCCAGGATATGCTGGCTTTTTCTCTGTGACTTTAGGTTCTATTAAGACAGTTAAAAATCTTTCTACAAACTTGCTGTATTCTGCTGATGTGTGTGACATTAACTGAAATCTCTCTTTTTCTTTCTTTCCTTGTCTTCCTTCCCTGGCTCTTATTGCAGAGAAGAGCTCAGACTGTAGCAAATAGGGAGTTCCATAAAAAGAACATTAAAGAGAAGGCAGCGCATCTTGCCTCAATGTTTGGATACATGGAATTTCCAAAGGTGAATATTAGGTTTTGCACCTGAAGAGGTACTGAGTTAGAGGACAAGTAAGAGTTCATGGGAGGCAAAAAACTGCAGTGGTTTTGTTTTTAGCTCTCCTGTCATCCTGGGTGGATGCGAAATGTAATCTGAATTCCCTTGAAATTGGTAACAAGCTTTTCTTAAATAATTTTGCATAATCTAATTGAGAGAAAATGCAATCTAAATCATAAAGCTAGTCAGAGTACTTTGTCACAAGAGAAATACGTTAGAACAAACCATGTCTTGTGCATAAGTACATGCTGGTAGCTCAATGTGGCATTTTTAATGTTTTGTTATGCTTTCTCCCATCACTAACTTACCTTACTGCCCACTCTAAATATTTTTATAAGAAAACTGAGTATAATACTATCATTTGCTGTTAAGGTTTTGCTGTGATGATTTCTGTGGCTTCTCCCTGGGCAGAAATAAAGACTGGAATAATAGCTACTTTCTTTCTATTTTTTTGATGCATGACTGTGAAATTACTCTCTTAACCTGTGCTAATGTCACTGTCTCTTTGATAACTCTCCTGTTTCTGCTTTACACAGAATAAGCTACCTACTAAAGGCTTATCCCATTCTCAGCCCCCAACTCCCACTTGCCCTCAGCCTCATGATTCAGCTGCTGCCTCTTCTCCATCATCTGTTGATTCAGCTTCCCCTGCTGTTCCTTCTAGACAGGTACTCCATTAACAGATTTTTCCTGTAAAATCCAAACTTGCACTAAAGCTGCTTGAGAAATGGCTTGGATGGAAGGTGCAGAGCTGTTGTATAGGTTCCATTCCACATTTCAAGTGATCTTCACTTCGTTCACTGTTGACAATCCTGTGTGTTTGTAAGAAGAAAGTCATTGCTAAAAATAATTCAGGTATAAAGCTAAAGAGCAGAGCAAATAGTTCACAAAAATAGCTTCAATTCTGGAAATTTTGCATTGCTGCTTATTTTAAACATTCTGTTGTTGGCTAATACTGCAGGCATGCCTAGCAGAGAGAGAGCTTCACGTTGTATAGCTAACTGAGTGTTACAGGATCAGTTAGTTGTTCTTGGGTGGCATTTCTGTTTCTTTCTGGATTGCAGGGAAAAACCTGCAGAATAACGGTCATTTGAACTAGAGGATGTGTCTTAGAATTGTATGAGCTCTTGTTGATACAGACTGATTTTATTGCTGTTTTGCTCGTTTACTTATTTGTACTTTCAACTTGCTTCTGCACCTGAATTGCTAGAATACAGTTTTTTATGACATCAAACTTCACAGAGAGCAAACAGAAATGCTCTGAATGAAAGCAATTAGGTTACAGAGATACTCATCTCTTACTACTTTTACCAGTGTTTCAATGGGCTATGCTTTTATCTGTGGAAGTTAAGATGACATTGTCTTCTTATTCCCGTGAAGAACAAAGCATTCTGCCTGCTTTTCTTGTATTTAAATAAAAGTAGTGTTATGAAATACTCAGGGGTATTGCCCAGCTTCAGGTAAGCCATGGCTGAAGGTACTTTCCTGTCTGGTGAGTGTCCAGCAGGATCATCTAGTGGAATTGGTCTGGATCTTTTTAGGTTATTTCACACTGTATTATTGATGCTGGTTGGAAACCAAGCTCACAGTCTCAGCAGTAACTGAGCAGGTGGATACTGAGCTGACTGGCAGTTTGCAAAGGCATGTTCCTTGTTGAGATAGAGCTATTTTGGAAATAATTCCTTTCCTCTCATTCCCCAGGAAAATACAGGCTACACAGCCGCTGGAGGACACCGCAAGCCCAACAGGTGCCTTTCTGCAGTAATCCCCTAATTCTCTTTAGCTTCAAAATAAGTCCTTTGCCTGGATTTACCTTTTACTTTTTATGACCTAGAAGGTAGAGCTCATCATGGGTTTTAAGCTAAGTAAGGGTTTCCAAAATATCGGGACCTGTTGCTCATTTGATTTGGAGAACTATCATGACACTGCAAAGAGAACAAAACAAATAATAAATAAACACTATTTGAACAATCTCTTGGAATATGAAAATGAGGCTTTTGATCATGTGGAAACTCTGAGTGATAATTTTGCTGGGGTTTGAAAGTCTTATATTAGAGAAAATTTGGCCTGTGCAATCATTTTTGGCTGTGTTAATTCAGCTGTGTTTTGTTTAAACTGCACTCACAGCCTTTTATTAGTTTGCTATTATATTTAAATGGTGTAGCAATATTTTTTTGTGACTTGATTTCACTGGGGCTGAGTGTACTTTAATTAAAAATGCTCTCTCCAGAGGTAATGGCAGAATGCAACACAGCTCAGGCAAGAAAATCTTGTTCTCTCACCAGCACAGTAAATGTACCTTCATCTCATTTGGTAAATATTTGGCTGGTTAGGTAGGACTATACATTTATTTTTTGGCAGACCTACATGCATGAACATCTTGATTCCTAGTGCTCAGTAGGGTTGTACAGACTCAGGGCCTCTTGTACACTATGTGCCTTACCTATGTCTCAATTTGGCACTTCATGTTTGAGAATTTTTAATTGATTGTTGTAGGTATTTCAATGGGAAAGGTAAGAAGTAGAATTTTTTTAAAAGGCAAAAAAACTCCTTGAGTTTCCTTTCCAGGGTTGCCAGTGAGTATGTTACATAGTTGGTGCTTTCCTTGCTACAGAGATAACTAAGAAAGCGTGGAGGGTTAGACAGGTTCAGTCTGGTGTCTGCACAAGGCTGTTGTGGAGGAGGGTGCCTGTCCTCCATGTCCACCATTGGCACAGAAAGGGGTGATGCATGGTCACTCTGGAAATGGAAATTCAGGTCAGGCTTGGGGATAGGGCTAGAGGACCCCTGAATGGCAAGGAGCAGGCTGCTGAGGTAGACCTGCAGCTTGGGCACCTTTTGGAGCAGCTTATGCCAATGTGCACTTACTTTACACAAGTAAAGTGGATCCTGCCCAGGGAGCAGGGAATGAATTCAGTGGACCTTGGGACCTATTTCCAGGACTATTATTTGCATTGGTGAAAAGTTGGTGAGGTGTTAGTGGATTTGCAAGACTTTTGTTCTCCATACTGTTTGTGCTGTGAGACTGATCCAGTCATGTGATACTCCTGTTAGTTTAGCTTTACCTCCCTTGGGGAACTTGGGTTCTGTTCTTCTTCACAGGTCATGTTTTGGTTTACCTGGTTTACCTTTTGTTATTTCTCAAGCAGATTTTTCCAAGAAGCAGATTTCTTACTGCTGTTTTTACCCCAAGGCTATTAAATCTTCAGGGAAACCTTGCTGCTGCCTTGTTTTCATAACAAACAATCTGTGCCCTTCCATGGTTAAATTGTCCACATGTTCAATCTTTTAAGATTGCACACTTTTTAGGACACAGAAAAATTGAACTCTATAAAACACTGGCTGAATGTGCAGCACTATATAAATAAAAATTTATAATATTTCAGGTACACAGTGCACATTTTCAAATACTGTTCATGATAATTTAGCAGTATGTTTGGATCTCTCTGCTGGGAATGTGTAACAGTAATTGTCTGTGTTTGTGTTAGCTTGAGGGTGGCATTACAGGACTCAGAATTTTTATTTGTGGACTCAGTTCTGAGAAACTTCTAGGTAAATCTAGACTTCAGTATAAAAAAACACTTCAGGATGGATAAGCCAACAGAAGGAGCTCCTGCTTTTTGCTATCAGAAGAACAGGAGGTAATAGAAGTCTGAGTTTTCTAAGACTCCATGAAATAGGACCTATAAATATCAGCACACTCCCATCCTTTAAATAGTACTGTCATTTTAATTTCTAGTGAGTACTAAGATTGTTATCAGACATGATCCTTTGCATCTGTTGAATGTTTATCAGAACAGTCTTAGTTATCGTGGCATATTTGTTGAAAATGGTGGTTAAGAAGTCATATTGTCTTATTACAGGAACCTGTTATTAAACCTCAGTCCTGAAAGGAGGATTTGAAAGGAAGGCTATGGAAGCATATGATTCCTTTTAAAGATACACAGTCATCACAACCTATTAAGAATTAACTTCTGTATGATACTATATGCAAATTGACAGTAATCAAAACTACCTTCTAGCTTTGATCACCTGTTAAAATACACATAGGTGGATTTATGGATTAACATATTACAGGCTGGGCTTTGGTTATTTCTGTTTTCTGTTTAGAGTTGGATTGACCTTCAGAAAACTGTGTTCATCTGAGCTTTGCATGGGTGAATCCACACAATAGGTAATTAGAACTGTGAAGATGTTGCAATCAGTAGGCTTTGCTGCCTGCAGAGTTTGGCCCAACTGCTTCCCTTCAGTGACATGCCTCTAATTACCAGCAGTAAGCAGGGCTTGGGTGTTCCCT
>NW_009952707.1:732050-742682 GCF_000747805.2 Chaetura pelagica | reverse complement strand
CTACACACAGTTAGTACTTTAATATTATTTATCTCAGAGGTAAAATATAGGTAGCAGGTGGTACCAAAAAAAATAAATCACCCTCAAGGCAAAGCATGACTAGGCAAATCATTAAGGATATAAACAACAAAGGGGAAGCAATATATGCTTTTGGAGGCAGAGAGCATATTTCCTTTGTTTTATGAAAAAAATGCTGAGGCTTACTTGTTGGTTGGCTGTGGTGTTCTAAACAATAGCACAGGGAAATACAGATGGCAGCTTTCTCTTCCCACATTAATAGCCACCCTGATCAACCTGCTGAAAAGCTTTGGCAACATGTCATTGACAAGTCAGTAGTCTTACAAAATCACAAACACTTAAGGAATTTTTAAGTGTTTTCTTGGTTGTTTCCTGCAGTTCACTGTGTAAGATAACTCTTCAAGATTGCTTTCCAATAAAAGATGTAGTGCTACTGGTACAAACCTGTCTGAATTGTGAGCAGTAGCCTGGTGAATATTGAGAGTACTACAAAATTGCAGGCCTGTGTGGGACTTCACATACACCAGTAGCGTCAAGGTTAGTAAGTACAGGAATGAAATATTAAACTTATTATGTATATACTGAGTTTCTGGGTTACATGAGCAGCATCAGGCAGGGAGAAATCTGTGTTCTGCTGACCAAAGCTAAGCCATGTGTGTGCTGACAGGTTTTCTAAAAAGGAGGATGTGTAGATTTGGGGTCAGACCTTCTGTACTGCAACTGGAGTTTATTACACTTGCATGATGAAGTGAGTGAGGGTGTTATTGAAGTCCTTGTCCATAAGCAGGGTGAGGTTTGGAGGAGACACAGGGGGTTGTTCAGCAGTTGTGCTGTTGTCATGCAAGCCTTGCACAGCAGCACTGCTCTTGCAGTCCTTGTCACTCCTGTTCTCTGCAGGTTTCTGCTGGTGGTGGCCATGGGGCTGTGTCGTCTTGCCTGGTATTTCTATTTTGTGATTGAAGGGCATTTGAATGGTGCAGCACTGACACTACAGCAAATCAATCTCCTCTTGACTACCCAAATACCTGATTTGGTAGGGACAGCCAGTAGAGATCTTCCCCCAGTAATACCTCCTTATTAAACAGCAACAATGTTTGTGTCGGTGCTTGTTGATTAGGTGACAAGAACAGTCAGCAATTTTTGGTCACCTGCTTAAATTGCCTTACCATTTGCTTTTACATGGAATGTGAATTCACATTGATTACAAGAACATTTCCTTTTAATGACGTTTTTAAAAGTACGCATAAACATGCAATTTTCTTGTTTTGACTGCTTTAATGTTGACACAGATTGCTTCCATGGGTGGAGAACAGAAATCAACCAACCTTATGAATTGCAAGGTGCAGTACAGGCTCAAGGATTCTTTTCCTGAAATTCAAGTACTTGCATTTTAGGCATAGCCTCATTGTTTAACTGAGTCTCCAGCCTTTAACTAGGTAAACATCCTGCTTCAACTGACTTTGAATGCTTTCTCTTACTTAGGAGCTCATGGTTAATAATTTGTATGTGGCTTTAAAGTTGCACAGCATATTCAGAGGTGTAGAATTTGGGGAGAAGAGTTTTGTCTTCAGTGACCTTAAACAATACAAAGGAATGTAGTTTTCCTGTATTAGCAAGTAATCTCCCTTTTAGTATTGGTTTGTATTTTAATGTAACACTTAAAATAGCATTATGGTATGTAATAGTTTATTATGCTGTTGTTACCCCACAAGTTTTGCAGATATTGAATAATAATTAGAAATCTGTTTATATCAAAATGAGACACTACAGAAATTTGTCCCCTGAATGGTCTTTGTCACCTTAACGTACATACTTTGTATCTGCTTGGATATTAAGTTAATTATGGGACAACTCTCAAAAGATAAGGGGACCTGCAAGGGGCAGGACATGTTCTCAAGTTCCTGAACTTGAATATTTTTTTTTTTAGCAAGAATATTTTTATCTATAATAATTTCTGAAAACACAACTACAATGGATTATAATTGTTTTCTTAAACTTGATAGAAAATGCTCTGAAATTATTTTAAAGTATTACAAATACAATTTAATTTATACTTTTCTTTGTTCTTACTGGTAACTTTCTGATATTTTAAAACATTTTTGGTAGCAAGACATGGTGTGGTGGCACTAGAAAATATCTCACAGACTTTATTCCAGGCACAGAGAACTAGAGTGTCTGTCTGCCAGCCACTCACACACATGTACACGCACACCTTTCTTCTTTTCTAGTCCCCAGGCTTGTGTTATGGCAAGGGATGCTGGACTATGCAGTCAGTGTCTGCAGTCTCCTTTCAGGCCTGTCTATTTGACAAATTTGGTTAGAAGCTGCCTAATATTCATGGCTGCCACAGTGTGATGCAGCAGATTACAGGAGATGTCTTCCTTTCACAAGCGTGGTTTCTCCAGTTTTCCCTGGCATTAAAATGAGTCACTGTGGAGGGGGAGAATGGTTGCTCTGTGAGCATCAACAAAACATTTCTGTGCAATACTTCTAGTACATTTGCATAGAATATTTCCTGAAATGCCATGCTTTATGGTCCATTAATGTGAAGGTTACTCCCCAGCTCTGTTCTGAAATACAACATAAAAGTCCCAAGAAGTCAAAGTAAACAACAGCAGTTTTTTTTTAATCTCTCAGAATGGTCCCACCCTGTAGCTCCCAGCTCAGCCTTTCCTGGACACAGCAGGAAGCCTTTTGCTGTGGGAGCAGCCATTTCTTCATCACCCACAGGGAGAAGCGTGTGGGCTTCATGGAAGCTCTCTGTGGCTGCCAGCTAGACCATGCTGATCACACATCAACATGCTTGTGCTCTGCTAGACTTTGCCTCTGTTCTTTCTGCTACCCCCTCTTTATAATTGTTTGCATGTTTTCAAATCATTCTTGTCCTCTCTCATTAAATTCTTTTTCAAGAATAACTAAATCTCTTCCTTCTGTTGTTCATCTTCTCCCCATTTCTGGTTAGATGACTGTAGGAAAGGTCTCACGTGCAATTGGAGCTGTGGCTGAAGTTCTTGTCAATCTCTATGTGAATGATCACAGACCCAAGCCACAGCTTCCCCCCCTTGAACTGGTAAGAATAAACTCACAAAGAAACAGTAACTTAAGAGTGGTGTTTCCAGAATGTCATCCTAACTTCAGACCCTGGTTATGGACCACTGGAAACGTTATGAAAGGTCTTAGACTAACACTTTTTAAGGAATCAACTACATATTGGCAAAATATGCTGATGTGTGCATGTGCTGGAAGTGTTGCTCACCATGCCTTCTATTTATAGTTTTATTACTTCTCTGTATGAATTAAAATTTCAGGAGGGTTTTATTAAATGTAATTACTGCTGCAATTATTAACAGAAGACAATTATTCATCAGGGTGGCTTCTAAAGAAAGTTTTGTACAGTACATGTTTATGCAGTTATTTTTAACTCACAAGTGCTGAATTACCATGCCTCATTTTGAAGAGAGCTGTTTTTAAATTCTGACACTGTTCTGTGTTGAATTCAGAAGCAGTCTCTGGACAGAGCTACAGGTCCCTGCCCCATTCCTCACTGTCAATCTCCTGCCGCCACTGCTCAGAGCTGTCAGGTATCGGGAAGTGAAGTAAGGTCTTGTCTTGTGGTGATGACACTCATTAGCCAGCACTAAACTCCAATTCCACTTCATTGTAACTATCTGACCTGTTCTATTAACACTGCATTTTTAAAAATGTATTTGCTTGCTTTTCCATTTGCTTGGTCACCCATTTGGAAAGTTTAATGTAGTTCATCCTCTGAAATGATCCGTCACAGCAAAATGGGTCACTAACGGCAGATTTGGAATGGGATTCTCAAATTCTAACCACCAGAGTGTGACTTACGACAATGGCAATTTTAACTTGCACTTAGCATTAAAAAATTGTTCTGAGACTGCCTGGCAAACGAAAGCTGAGTTGTGTGGACTGTGTGCTCCTGTCTGAATGTGCCTGGACTTCACCAAGCCTGTGCCTGCTCTGCCCCATGTGTGGTGCCTCCTCTGTGGTGAGGGAAGGAGAGGGAGGTGATGGAGGCTGTGGTAGAGATAGGCTGCTCATCTGTGCTGACCCATAACTTAGTACAATACAATAATGCAAAGTAACATTCTTGTACCTGCCTCTGATAAGAAGAGGGAAGCCCAGGGGCATCTAATCCATTTATAGTCCTCTTTTCCTGCACCTTTTGTATGTATATACAGAAAGGATGAGATTTGTGTCCAAAATGAAAAAAAGGAATGTTAACTGCAAGCCCAATTGCAACAAAAACTTTCAAAATTGTTTCAAGTTGTTAATATGGATCCTATTTTAAAGTCCAATTACTTAAAAATGAATGTTTGTGAAATTGATTTTTAAAATAAACCAAGCCCCAGCTTTTCCTGGTCTAAAGAAGAACATGGCTGAGAGGGGAAGCACTTCTGCAGTGATGGAAATAGCAGTTCAGACACCAGACTTGAAGACTGTCAGTTTTTCTTCCTGAACTTTAAAGCATGAAGCTATATTTTCCTCTGGAGTGTGTCCAGACTAAGTCTTCGGAGTGTCTGATTTCTTAGTTCCAAACACGTGCCTATTGTTCAAGGCTGGCAAAGTCTGCCTTTGCCCTCTTCTGAGGAACTCCGATGCCACAGCCCTGAGACACGAGAGCTTGCGCCAGCGCAGTGCAGGGTGGTGAAAGAGCATTTAGAGCTGATGCTGCTCTTGTACCTGAGTAAACACAAAATGTCTGTGAACTGCAGTGACTGTGATTCCAGCTGAAAACTCACCCCTTCGAGTCCTCATGATGTCTGATTTTTTAATTGCTGCATAAGCCTATAGAATTGCAGCAAATAAAAAAGTTGATTTATGTTTTTTTTTGATTGTGAGTGGAGGGGGCTGTGTAAAACTTACAACAGCTAAGACAGCTGCCCACTTAATATGTCTGAATGCAATGCAACAGCTTTATGTGCATTTCTATTTTTATCTTTTAACAGGGATCTCTGCGAAAAGAATTTCCTCAGTCTATTGGAGGGAGTGACATTTGTTATTTCTGCAAAAAACGGGTATATGTTATGGAGCGGCAGAGTGCAGAAGGCCACTTCTTTCATAGGGAGTGCTTCAAGTGTGAAAAATGTTCTACAACACTCCGTTTAGGAATTTATGCCTTTGATGTTGAAGAAGGTAATACAGGAACTACTTGAGAATATTTCAAAATGTCCACATTCTGATGCTTTTAATGGAACTAGGCAAAAAGACCTGGCTGAGAAGCTCAGTCAGGAGGAGGTCTGCCAAGTATGTTGCTTTCATTCATTCTGATCTTTGAGTCCTTGTACTTGCAGTTCTAGTCTTTCAAAATAATCCAGTTATGACACACCTGAGCTTTAAATGAAGAAATTCTCAGTGGAAGATAAATTGAGTGACCAAGATACAGTTTGTCCAATCAGAGGTCAAAGCAAGGGGTGAAACAAGGAGATACTTCTACAAAAATAACAGAATGATTCTTGTATCTCACAGTTGGCCACTAAATAACATGATCTATAAGGATAAGCCAAGATAGTGGCAGATTTACATGGATGTGGGCAAATATAAGTTATTTCTTTCAAGACGAAAGCAGTGGTATTGGCTAAGCAGCAGAGTAATTCATTCCAATCTGCTGTGGAACAGGAGGTTCAGATTTTAGGCACTCAATCCCACCTCCAGTCTGGGGTTTGGGGATGAGGAATTATTAATTTTATTTTATTTTATTTTTTGTTAACGGGAAATTATTAATCTGAATTCAAATTCTCTTGCCACTTTCAAATGAGTTAAATAGATCTAAGCATTAACCTCATCTTCTTCCATGTGAGGATTAGAAGACTCATGGCCAAAGGTGGTTCATTTACAGTCCAGAGAATCTTCTACAAAGATTTTTTTTAACTGATTATTTGACTTCTGGCTGCTTGATGTTTTATATTAATTTGTGACTTGGTATTTATTCAAGTTTGCTTTTCTGCTATTCACTAATCTTAAACCTGTGTGGCAGATAAATGGCCTTGCCTTACATAACAAATGTGCAAATCTGTGTAGTGTAAAAGAAACCCAGAGCTGTGAGCTATTCAGAGACAGGGGCAAGTTTCCCATACATTTTGCTGCCCAACCATTAATTATTCTGGTTTCATCTGTTTTATAGATGGAACAATCTGTTTTCAGTCCATATACGTATAAATAAAAGATCTCTTTTTTTCTTTTGTAGATAAATTTTACTGTAAAGCTCATTTTAAGCAGTGCAAAATCAGCAGTAAACACAGAAAGAGAAGAGCAACATTACAGCTCCAGGGAAAGGTACGTATTGGTTGTATCACTAATGCAGGAAATGGTGGTGGCAGCTTTATCTGGAACAGTGTGCAGTTCTTATTCGTGGACATGTATGTGAGAGATGTTTTCTATCTGATGTCCAGAAGTAGTAAAATCAATAATAAAATACAACCTCCTGGTTCTGTGAATTTGGCATATTTATAGGCTGGTTCTCAATGGAAATTAACTTTTCCTGTACAAAGCAAAGTTTAACTTAAAAGCAACTGGAAAGAAAAATATATATAACAACTTGAAAGCTGTACAGAAATTAGACTTCCCATTTTTAGAAGTATATTTAACATTTTTTTTTTACTGCTTTATATAAGGAAGCCACAGAAGCATGGAAGAAAGAGGAACACACAGAGACCACCACAGAAAGCACTTTGTCTACTGCTAGCAGTCCAGAGGACAGGTCCCCAGGTATCCTGACTTCCTTCTTTAGGGGCACGCTAAGCTGGCCCCTTCGGGTGACAAGGGATCTGCTTGACATTCCCAGACGCCTGTCTAACTGGATGCATGGTTTTCTGCACGCTACCAAACTCCATTTCAGGGACAATGCATATAACTATACCTACTTGTATGAACTCTTGAGCCTTGGTGTGCCATTCCTCTGTGCTCTTCTAGAGGTACTTACTCATATGTACCGGGAAGCAGAGCTATCACTTGAAAACATGCTTGAATGGGTGAAAAAATTCTTTAGGGTTTAAACTCTTCTACATGTCTTGCTCAGTTGTGCCTTTCAGATTTTCAAAATGAACAGTCTCGCTATTTTCTTGAGGGTTTTTTGTTTGTTTGTTCCTTTGTTGTTTTTTTTACTTTTCATGCAATTTAATGTGAGTTAAATGAATGGTGGATTCCTTCTGATACATACAAGGTGCAATCAGAATTTCCAGTATAAAATGTACTGTATGTTGAGCATGAAGGGCAGTGTCCAAACACATTTCAGAACACAGAGACAGATGAAGGATATTTTGTAGATTTCCCCACACACACTCCTACTTTATGCTGTGATTAGACCAGCGGGGGGGGATGGTACATTTTAAAACCATTCTTCTCCCTATTGTGTCCCCCCTTTTTTTTTGTTGTTTTCTTAGACCAAGAAAGACTGTACATTCTTTCAGATGTTTGGGGAATATATATGACAAATGACTGGGTTTTGAAACCTGAATATGGCGCATATCTTTTTTTTCTTGCTTTCATCTTTGCTCTGGGTTTATGAGCTTTATAACTTGCATGAATATGTTAAAAAAATAACAATAATGTACTTAATTCACATTGCTCCCAGTCATGCCTTTTACATCTCTTATGTGTGACAGATACCCTTTGTTGATAGTGGGTATAATCTGTACTACTAATTTATTTAAAGTTTTTTAATAAATTTGAAGAGCGAATCATAGTTGAGTGAAGGCTTGATTGAAACAGTCAGACAAAGGAACTGGTAGTGTCATTAGACCTGACTTACTTGTCGAGTCAAGGCTTCCTCATTAGGTGCCTGATTCAAGGAATATGTGTGGAGCACTCATCTGTAACTGAAATCTCTGCTGTTGTGCCTCTGGGTAGGCATTGCTTCTATTGTCTTTTGTATTTTTAAAAAATACAAGTTTAGAAGAAACAATTAAAACCTAGAAACTTATTCTAAGGAGATTACTTCTTAGTTGGGTATTTCATTCATTTCAATGTGTAAATCTGATGGCAGAAGGGTGAAATTCTGAGCAGCCATTAAGCAAGTGTCTTTCAGATGTCTCTCAACAAGGTCTACCATAATCAGAAGGTGTCAGGACAGGTTAAATAAGCTATTTAACATCCAGGAGACACCAACATCCCAAATTCTGGTTTACTTAAAGCCCAGCTAGCCAGTGAGGTAAGCATGCTCTCTGCCTCTGAAAATACTTAAGTAAATTCAGAAGTTAACCAGAAATTAGGTAAATACATAAACATAATAATATGTATAGCCTCAAATTAAAAGCATCTGTAGCATTTACTTCTAGCCTAAAGAATGTGGCTTAAATACTAGGAAGTTGTTATGTTCAGTTAGTACCACAGTTGAGGATCACCTGCCAGTGGTCTTAAATGAACGTGCTGCATAAGGGCTGGCAGGTTTTTTACTTTTTTTAATATAATGTGGGAAAACATTATTTGAATTGGTTTGCTGCTTAGGTATTAAAAGTAAATGGGTCTTCTCTTTAAAATAAATGACAAACTGGATTTTTCTTCTAGATAGTTTGACTTCCTTTAAACTACGAGGATAAAGCTGTTCATGTTTTAGAGTGCTTATGTATTTGGGGAAAAAACTTACATGTCTGCACAGAGCTTGAAAAAGTGCTTGAAGAAAATTGTTTAGCTGTAAGTTAGTGTTCATTTGAAATAAACTGGCATCAAAGTTCAAACATGTATTCAGCAAAACTTTGCTAGAATATTGACAGCGACAATTATAGTAACATCGTGGGCATCTGTATATATGTAAAGAAATTCATCTGTACATCCTATAGCATTTAAAAAAAAACACCCTACTATGAAACACTGAATAATTTTTAATTATTTGCTAATTATAGTATTGTTTCACCCTAAAAAAATTTAAAGGTCTGCAATGCTGTTTACCGTGTTACTACTGCAGCCCAGCAAACTGCTAAGTGGTAAAGCTTTAAAATTTGGCTTGCCTTCAGTTTTTATTTCAGTTAGCCTAACAGCAGTCTTAAGAATTTTTTTTCCCTGAAATTTTCTCCTGCTGCATACTACAGGAATTGTTCTGCTTTGCAGCAGAGTGAGCATAATGGTAAACTTAAAGAAAATTATGATCAAGTGAGAAATTTGGAAATCTCTCATGTCCAATGAATTTAAAGGAGATGAATCTTTACTAGTAGAAGGTTTCAAAATAATTAAAAAGATGATATTGGATTTGTATAGGCTTATATTATGGGGGGAAAAAAAAATCCCTGTGTTCCCACAACAGAATTCAGGAATTTCCATAATGCAAACATTTTCCTGAAGGAATCTTAATTACACCGCATAGTCCACTGGGAGTTTAGAAGTGATTCTGTTGGGAAGGTTTTTTATTACTATCAACCTAATTGTTGGTGTTTTTAAAATCTCTTTATCTCTTTATTCTACTCATAAGATTCATACCTATTTGTCTTCATTCATTATTTAATGAAAAAGGGCTGTTTCATTTTGGCCAATTCTTCTTTGTGCCTATGTAATCTTTCTGATGCTTTTCTATATAACCAAGTTAAGTTCTGTGTTGTTGTTTTTTGTTTGTTTGTTTGTTTTCCTGCTGTCTTCTCTGTCAATCTCCCTCATTGCTTTTAGTCCAATTCATCATTCCGGTGCTGCACCCACTCACTGACTGAAGCCTTTCTGCTCTCAGGTGATTTTTTTTCCTGCTTGCCAGTTCCAAAATTGTGTGACTAACACTGTTGTTTGACAGCGTTTCATTGCGTGGGTTTTTTAAGACTTTTGGAGCAACCTGTGTGTGTCTGGTATATTAATGGATGTGAGCTTTGGCATGATCATTAACCTGTTGCTGCATTCACAGCTCTAGAAAAGGTTTTTCTCTCTGTCTGTGCATGTACATTTCTCTGTGCCTTTAAGGTAAGTTAGGCAAGTACATTGTTTCTTGAAAGAACTACTTAAAGCCTTATTTCTTTCAGAGTATTGCAGAAAAGATTTAAAATAAGGTCAGGACAAGATTAGCCAGCTGATTCTCCTAGTTAGCTTGAGCACCTGTTTTTATTGAGCTCAAATACCCAACATGCAAGCAATTTGTGAGCACTTCCTAAGCTCTCTAAGCACTTCTTTGCTTTCATACTAGAAAGAGCTGAAGAGATGCAAATTCCAGTCTTCCATCCCAAGTAACACAGTACACAGGCCTAACAGCAATAAATCTGCATGCTGGTTTTAGTCTGTAATATCAAAATGCCAAGTTTATATAACCAGAGTGTTTTAGTTTGAAATGTTTTGTTAACTAATTAACTAGGTCCCATTTGCCACTCTGATAAATGGATTTGTCTTGCTGCATGAGACGTTGCCAGTACTCTCCATGACAAATTTGTGTGATTATTTTATATATTTTACATAAATTTAAATATGTGTAATGACATGATAATCTAGAATGGGAACTTAATCCAAACAACAGCCAAGGACACTCAGTCTCACAAGCAAGTGCACCAAGGTGTTAGTTGACTTGGTCATGACCCAGCCTTCCCTGCTGAGGATCCCTTTTAAAGGGAAGGGCCTTCAGGACTTCATCTAAGCAGCAATTTTTAGGCCACTACTTGTCCCATGTCACATGCCTCGAGCAGGAAT
>NW_009952707.1:713073-732033 GCF_000747805.2 Chaetura pelagica | reverse complement strand
CCATGCTCCTTATCTTGCTGACCTGTATGTTTGCATGACTAAAGCAATAGTATTTATTTGTGTGGGTATCCTGAAATGTCTTGATGACTTTGAAAGTCCCCACACTGTGCCCACACTTACCTCCGTATTTCAAGCATCACTTCTTGCACAAACAGTTAGGACATGACTTCCTGTGTCTATCAGGGCTCAGTGTTTACTGACAAAGCTCAGCTGCTTCGAGTTGAAGGTCATGACTTAAAGGTCTGCCATTTCAAACCACTTCCCATTGCTGTGTTTTTTACCCTCTGTTGCAGAGTCTTCCTAGCTTTTCCTGGCCAGTGAGGATTCTGTCCTTCTCCTAAATCTTCTGTCTTCATTTTACTATATAATCTTAACTGAATATTTTTATTAAATAGTTTTTAACTCTGTATTTAAATTTTCACATGGAAATTCTGTATTTTGCACACAGTGAAAATTGTTTTAGCTTTATTTATGATATCTGCTGTAAACAAAAATAAATGTAGTTCTTTATAAGTCTCCTTGTTTCATCTCTTCCTTTTAAAAAATATTTCCTGAGGACAGAGACTTAATAGTGTCTTCACACTTGGTTTGCAAATTCCTCTTCTGGTGGATGCTGTTGTGTTATCTTTGTTGTGGCCTGACCCGAAGGCCAGAGGGTTTTCACTGTGGTGGTATAATCACATGTGTGTCCCTTTTGAAAGGGATACACGTTGGGGTTCTGGACAAGTTATGCCATCTGCTGCAGATTAGGAGATGCCTGGTGGTGGGATTTATCTTTGCTGGGGAGGCTGGTGCTGTGGTGAGCATGGGGGTTGCTGGTACTGCATACACAAATGGCACTTGTCCTCTTCTCTTTGACTTTCATTACCTTTTCTTATAATTTTTATTTTATGTATTAACAAATGCCATAAAAGTCATGCTAAGTTAATATGTTTGGGATCTTACATTGTGTGCAGGAAAAGTGGGTAATAACTGTTTGTAAAGCTTTACCTTTGCTACTGGCTCTGGAGTTATATTTACCAGCCTCCCATATCTTCTGGACCTCTGGAAGCTGCAGCTAATGGTGACCTATTAGCTATGAACAGTGGCCTTGTTATATTTATTTAGCCTTTATTTGCTCTATTATTTGCATTTTCATGTCATGTTTAAACCTGGTGGTGTGGTTCTTTTAAACAGCAGGTTCTCCAAAACATTTTTCTTTTTTTTCCTCTTTTTTTTTTTTTTTTTTTTTTTCCCCTTTTGCTTGCTCTGCAATTCTTAGGCTATAATCTCTTCTTTTGTAGTTCAGGAAAAAATATATATAAATCCCAAAAGAATAGTTCCAATAGTTTAATGGAAAGCCTGTGTGATATGTTTTTTTAAAAATTAATTCAAACTGAGCCTCACTAGGGTTTTTTGAATGACAGAAACAAATTTTTTTAAAGTGTTGCTAAAGACAACATTGCTAAAGAACAACAAATGTTATTCCCAATGAACTATTCCATCTTCCTTGCCAAAGAAAAAGCCACCAGGCATAGTAGAAAGTTTGCTGTCCGAGAGGGTGATGAGTTGCCTAATGAAAACGTAGGGCAGTAAATACTATTTAAGACAATACTTGGCACTTCCTTAGTCACAATGGGCAAAGCAATTTGGGTAAAACTAAATTTGCTCTTTGCACAGTTTACAGTTTTGGAGCAGGCTCATTTCTGCCATCTTGATCATTTTAGGCAGAGGCCGTGGCATGGAAACATTAGAAGAGGTTTTTGTGTCTGCAGAAGGTGATGATTTGTTTGACCTGAAGCTTTGAGAAGCATCAGATGTTCATGCTGTTCTCATAAACTTTCACTTATTCTTGCTAAAATATCAGTAAAATAACTTGGAATTGGAGTAATGTTAAGAGTCTAGGTTTGTTGTAACGGTGTTTCTTGTGGTGGTGCAGGGAGCCCAAAAAAGAAAATTGTTTGCATAATCCTATCACTAGAGGTATTTACCTAGCAGTAAACAGTCCATGCCTTGGAATGCTGGTGGACAAGACCATTCACAGGGTGTGGAAAAGAAATGAAACAGACAAAATGAACAATACGAGGAGAGCAAGTTCATCTTAGTTCTCTCAGTCTCAAAATCATTATACAATAAAATTAAATATTCCTTGTGTTCTTCCCAGAAATGCTGCTAAAGAGAGAGACTAGTGGGTTAATTTCTGTGTGAATTTAATAAGCCTGATTTGGGACTCATGTCCTTCTTTGGCCCACGTGAGCAGAGTTAGAGGCCTGAATCCTCCTGCCCTTGCACTGAGCTCACTCCAGAAGCTCCAGTGCTCCTAGTCTCCAGCAAGCACATGGTGTTATAAATGCACCCCAAAGCAGTAATGCTTTGTCCCTTCTCAGAGCTGGAACTGGCAGTGATGCTTGTTTGAAAGGCAAACAGGCTACTACTCTGGTCTTGCTCTGCTGCTGTACCTTACAAAAATCATGGTTTCAGAACAGATGATACTAACGCCTCTTTCCTTGGTTAATGCTTTCTAAGACTTGAAAGCTGCTTGGTGTTATAGATGCCAGTGTAGCACTGGAAGTGCAGAGGTGACGTTTGCTGTGTCTGGCAGGCTTGGGAGTTGCTCTGTCTTTCCTCCTCTTTATACTGGTTAAAATGGGTTCTGAACTTGTCTGTTGCTCCTGGGACCATTTGGATTGGAAATACATACACAGATGTGCATTTTTTGAAAAGCCAGGCTAATCTTTCATTCTCAAAGCAAGGCAGCATTACCTGCATAGATGTCTGTTAATGAAAAGCAAACATGTCACAGTTCTGTAAAGGTAACCTTCCTTTATTATAATTATGCTAATACACTATAATGAAAAATATGCTACAGGTTTAAACACACTTGATTTGAAAGAAACAATACAGAAAAAAAACTTCTTAAAATTGCTAAAATTCAGACATCAGTCTTTCATTAACTCTACCAGGAAGAGTAATTTCTGTTCCTCTCAGTTTCTTCAATATTGCTACAGCTCTAAAATGCCAATTAAAGTTGCTTTTTTATGTATTCCAACCTCAAGAAGGGCTATGGTTTGCTTTTCCCCACAACATTATGGCAATTAGTTACTATAATTTGCTTTAATTCACTTCTGGCTCACTCATTTTTTGCATTCAAATCAAAACAATGAGTTCTGAAATGCACTGAATTCTGCATTAATATTTATGTTTTCGAAGGCATGACATGTTTGCAGATGACTTGATTTTTGTGCAGGAAAGATCATGCTGCTGAAGATCAGAAGACATTATGTATTAATGCTTGATCCAAAATATGCATATTAGTCATGTAAATATTTCCCCAAGTCTCTTTCCTTTTCTTCATGAGCTGTGTTAACATAAAAAGAAGGGAGGCTTTGATCTTACCAGGTGGTGGGCTCCAACCTTGTTTGAAATGGATGGAATTTCTGATATGTTTTTTTGAAATGTGGAATTACAAAGAAATTTGCATATCAGTATAGTCTTCAATTTGCTCTTTCAGCATTTATTCTGCAGGTCTCCATTCGTGTCTGTGTTTCAAGATTTTTTGGTGCTTTGAGGCTGTGTGCAAAAAATAGATGACTCTAGAGGCTGACACTGTTGTCACTGCAATCCAAATTGCAATTACTACATGAGTTAATATACCAGACTGACACAGATTGCTCTGAGAAAATATATATAAAATATATACTTGCTCTAAAACTATAGAAATATTGTGTTTCCATAAAGATACACATCCAGTATGTGTAGTAGTTTTTCAGAGAGTTGCTTTTTCCTTTATATCTATTCATTTTTGCTTAGTTTGTATTTAAGTATAAATATGCACCATCCTGGATGCATTCAAAAGTCACCTGCTTTGGGCTCACTCTTGCTTTGCTGACTTCAAATTCCCTGGTTATGTTTTGTGCCTGAATTCAGAAGTGCCTGTTTTTCAAGTAAGTAATGGACACTTTGAAAAAGTGATGTTCTGCTGAAGACCTTGTGTAGGTGCTGGTATAGGCCTGTGGGAGAGGGAGTGAGAGAAGATGGGCTTCTCTTGTGGGAACAGGAGGGGGTTGTGGAGGAGCCTGTCACGGGGTCATGGGTGGAAAAGGGGCAGCAGAAAAGCATTTGCTTTTGGTGGTTGGAAGCCAGGCAGGTCATCTGGTTCTACCGCCCCATGGGAATGGGAGAGCTATTTGCCTTTATTCTCTGCCATTTGTTAGCCACCAGAACATGGTAATGATTTCTGTGGATGTATGTGGAGGTATGAGAAAAAAGAAGGATGAATATGGCAGGAACTGAAATCTCTGAAATGTCAGACATTGTATGTTTTGCAGGGTGCATCCTTTTTCAAGGACGCTTTCACTCCAGCGTGGGCTGGGAACCAGTGTATTGCAGCAAGACCAAGGCTTGACCAAGCTGGAGGTGTCATAGTCCCCCCATTCCTTCTTGCAGTCCCATGTAGGCTGTGCTTCCCTGGCGAGTGCTCTCTGCTCTGTATCTCATCCCAGAGCTCACCAGCTTAATTTCAGCTGTACTTCCACAGCACTGATGTGAAGATGCCTTCCTTCTGCCTCTGCAGCTTTCTTAAAGCACTAATGTATTACAGGCAGAACTCATACTTATTCTTTTTTTGTTGTTGTTTATTCCACAGTAAGAAGTCACAGAGGGAGTTAAAGTGAGCTGGGTGTGCTACTGATCAATTTGTGGTCTGCTGACTGAATTTCTTAATGTCAGTTTTTTATGCCAACTGGCATTTTCTTTCACCATCAGATCTGCCTACGTTTATGAGTAACTCCACTTTAAAATTGTTTGCTCCTGTTGTTGCCTTAGTCAGCAGCTCCATACAAGGCCAAGCAGAGTCCATTCATCCTGTGAATGAATTATGGGGTGGCACAGTTGAATGGCAGGCTGGGAGCCTCAGGATTGCCAGCCAGAAAAGCAGGACACAAGTTAGGCTGGAGTCTTGCTGGATGGACACTGTTGTATTGAGCCAGCTGCACAGTAGGGAAGGTGAGACGTGTGCCTGGGCACCCACCTCCTGCTGATAAGAGCTGTACCTGGGATTCCAGTGGTGCTTTTCCCCTGGGGACCTGAAAGCCCTTTGCCAGTCCTGCATGGCTGGGGCATCTGTGGGTAAGTACTGCTCCTGCTTTACAGCCACCAGGGAGTCACAAAAATGCAATGTGTCAGAGGTGCCAAAATACGACATCCCAAATGCAAGTTGTGAGAAGTATTTCCAGTAGGTTTCCTTCTCCCCCACCCCAGTTTCCCCTGAAGAAGGCCCGCACACAGATAAGCAATATATGCAGAACTGTAAGAAATCAGTCATTCCTTATCTGCTTTTTCTGAGCCACATAGTCAGGTGCTGAGCTGCTTGGACTCTGGGCAGGGCAGTCAGGGCAGGATCCCCTTTCACTGCCAGCAGCAGGTATGAACAAATTCTTTCCCCCCTCCAAGGGGCCCAGCTGGCTGGTTTCCACTCACAGAGCCACCAGGCCTTGAGTTTGGGGGGCGAGATCCACCCCCAAGTGGATCAGGGTGCTCTCAGGGGCATTTTCTGGACCAGCCTCCCAGCAGAAACTTCCTGATCATAAGAATGCTGGTTCTGTTACAGACCAAAGCAGAAAGGCTGATATAATTTTAAAATTTGTTGTTTCCTGGATCTGTTTCTGTTTTTCAGCTGCCTTCAGGGATATTTGCTGGGTTTGTGTTAGTTTAAGTTTTCATATGTTGGTTAGCTCAGTGAGGCTCACTCCTCCTTTTGCATGTGCTGGGCTCCCCTTTGGTCTGACTTGCCTTAGCCAACAAATACTGTGTGAGCTCTTACTGTACCTTCCTTAGAACTGATTTCCTCTCTCTTGACATAAAACCAGCTAAAGAGAAGGGTGGATAAATTTGAATGCTTCTGGCTGCTTATGGCATAGCAGCATTGACTTGATGGGGAGGCTGCTGCAACTGGCCTGGTTGGGGATTTTTCAGTGGAGCATCTTTGACCATTTTTGTCCAAGACGAGCAAAGGCACATGCAGAGCAGCCACTCCTGAGCAAAGCTGATAAAACACAGCTGCCCTGAGCCAGCTGGTGTCCGAGGCACTTGGCCCAGCACTCCTGGTGGGGAGGAGGATGCTGTTTGGCAGAGTTCAGTCTTTGTGCTGCTGTGGGCAGCACATGTGCTGCCCATCCCGGCCAAGGGTGGGGGCGAAACGGCTGACCTGGCCCAGCTGCCCTCGGCAGGGGTTTGGCTCTGCCCATATTTGGCTGGTTCTCGAGCCCTTGTCATCTCCTTGTCAGGTCACAGTAACGTGATTTGCCTGACACTAGTTTGGCAGATGACTCGGGAGCAGCAGCCTGTACAGAGAGTCAGGCTGCCCTGACAAATGGGACTTGCCAATATGAATAACATCTCCTGCTTATGTCTGTTTGTTGGCCCTGGCTTTATTGGGGGAGGCACTAGGATGCTGGAGTGATCAACAGCTTATAAATGGTAATCATAGAAGGTGCCAAGAGCCGTCTGCAAAGCCCCAGGCGGGTGGGCGCTAAGTCCCTTTGGAAGGGGCCTCTCCTTTGCCACATCTGTGGTGCCATGCTGCTCCCAGACTGGTTTCTGAAAGGGACCCATGCCAGGGACCATCATGGAACCATGGTGTTCTCATCAGCAAAGCAAAACCCATTGCAATTGCACCACTAGCATGGCATGACGTGGAAATGGGTTTCAGCGCTTCTCTGTGCAGCTCTGAAGTGGCACCGTCTGGTGAGACCACCAGCACGTAACTCGGTGCCTTTCCCTCGTTATATTGGGCTGACGTGTTTGCAAAGCCTCTGAGTGTCCAGGAGGGAGGGATATGATGATGCATTCTTCTGTTTTATGGTAGCAGAGGGAGCTTGCCTGCTGGTAGGATTCATTTAGCAGTTTGTCATGGAGAGGCAGTAAAAAGGTCTGAGATATGAGCATTTTGGCAGAGCGGTCTAGCAGAGCTATGCCAGGCAGTGTATAGTGGTGCTGAGACCACAAGACAGTCCTGGATTTGGGTCTGCACAGCTCAGTGCCCCATGCAAACCCTCCCTGGGTCCCTGCAGGGTCTGGCAGTGATGCCCTCTGAGGCCAGGACGGTTTGGTCTCTTCCAGCTGCAATGCTGATGTGCCTGTGCAGTTGTGCTGCTCCTGTTCAGCTTGAGCAAAAGTGGTATAGGTGCCTGGTAGCTGTGGGGGGGACCTGCCCAGTATTTCCATGGGGATAAACTGCCTTAATATTACTCCAGGAGAAAATGACTAACAAAACTAATTGCAAGCTTTCCAGGACTTTAAGGATATTCACGTAACTCATGTCTGTAATATGCAGCATATTACAGACAAGAAAGCCCTCATCTGCTGTACTTGGCTGTCAGCTTTGCCCTCCTACCTGAGGGAGGAAGGCAAACTGAGGTGTTCACAAAAGCACTGAGATCCCCAAGTCCCTGATCCCACATGCTGAGTGATTTCTCCACCTTCGTTTCTGGGCTTTGGGATGACTTGCAGGGATGTCCCCACTGCAGAGCTGGGTCTCAGCATTGCGCACATGTTCTCACCACCGTGTTCCCTCTTCCTTGGCCATTCCCACAGGGCACAAAGCCATTGTGGGAAGGAGGTACTGCTTGAAGACGTTTTTAGATATTGAAATGCACCCAGACCTCTGAGGATGCCATCAGAAGAAGTACTTTAAAATTTAAAAAAAAAAAGGGGGGGGGGTGGGGTGGGGAAATGCTTGTTAAGTTATGGTGGATCATCACTGGGTGTTAATCTGTTAGCATGTGAGTATTACAGAAGCCTGTCATTGAGAGAATCAGAGCTGCAATGATCTTTCCTCAGTGAGGTATTTGTATGCTTTTTGGTAGTGCAAAGCTGCCTTGAGCCTGCGTGCCCTCTGCAGGGCTCGGCCTGGGAGTGTCTCCAGAGAGATGAAGGGAAAGACCTCATCAGAACTCCTGCAGGAGGGCTGCTCCTGTGTTTATATATACAGGAACCTCCAAAAAACATCATTATATTCCTAATTAGAGGCTGGTACTTTGCTGAGCCATAAACAAACTACAATTTGTTTCTCAAATTTGATAATGAGCTCAAAGTAGGCCCCTGCCAAGGTGCTAGCCCTGCCTGACTCTTGCTCAGCAGCTGAGCTGAGGTGAGAGCAACTTCATACAGGTCATCCTCCCTAAAAGCAGGGTGAAGGATTTTGAAGGGCTGGAGCTCTGGGTGCAGGCTGTCAGTCCAGTGAAGGACCTTGTCAAGTCACCCCAATGTCCTGGGTTGCTTTGTTGCCTTCCCCGTTCCTTGGTACCAACTTTTCTGAGTGGTCTAGTCTGCTCAGCCGTGGTCACTGTTGGGTCTGCTCCATGAGCTCCTGCCAAGGCCACTAACTTGCCACTAACTGGCAGAAGATGGTTATGCTGTCCAAATGTTCTCACTAATTTAACTTTAGTGAGTAAATGATCATGGTGTTTGAATTATTGGTGCTGTAGGGTTTTTTGTACTTCTTGACCATACACCTCCAAGTATTGTAAACCCTCCCAGCATTTCAGAGATCTTGTAACATCTTTGTCCCACACTGGCTGCATCTCTGACTCCTTTGAGACACTGATGGCACAAAAATTTGCTGCCTCTTAAATGCAAGGGTAAGCTGGCACTGTTGGTGAGTGGAAGAATGTTGATTTAGAAAATTTGGTGTGACACGTAATCGACAATAGATGTGTGTTTTACTGGAAAGAAATTTGCATCTGTCTGTGGGGTCTGCAGGGGCTGTTTGGCCAAACCTGCATATTGGAACTAGTTTTGAACAGGCTTTACCTTTGAGTGAGCACTGATCCAGATGCAAGCCCTGCAGATGAAGCTTTAGGGATACTTCTCAGTTACCAGGCTGTTTAGCTAAACCCTTTCTCTGTAAGGAAAACACTGTATCTCTCCCCACACGAGGAGAATGAAGTGGGTTTTGAAATAGAAAGGAAAAATTGTTTATCCAAATTCTTCATCATGTTTGAGTGGGAGGGCCAGATGAATACAGGATTGTTCCCCTGAAATCACTTATGATCTTTCTGCTGTTTAAATGACTGAAGGCAGCTAAGCTTCACCACTTGCATAAAGAACCCTAAACCTAAAAAACCCGTAGAACCATGTTATTTGCTTTCAGTGCAAGTCAATGAAGGACTCTGATCAGGAGAGCTCAGACCGAGGAGAAACTCTTGCACTGACAGGACAGATGGTAGAGCTTGTGTGGAAATGCTGCTGCCCCAGGACACTAAGCCACTGAGATCAGCTGTCCCTGCCCTCAGGTTATTCTCTGACCAGAACTGCCACTGCTGAGGTGAATGAACCTGTTTTTTGACCATAGCTCCACATTATAAGATGCATTGCAAAATCTGTTCCATATTAAAGGGCCCTAGATCTATGCATGATTTTTTCTAGCTGTAACTCTTCCTGAAGCCTTGAGTTGCCCTTAGTGCCAGCAACTGTGGCAAAGCAGGGAAAGGGGGAAGTGTGAGAATTGCTGTTGTGAACACGGGCAGCAGAAGGTAGAGAGGTTAAAACAGAGGTTTTCCCAAATTCAGTAGGATTTGGGTTTCTGGATCCTTTGGAAAATTCCTCTGAAGTAACTTGTCTATTTTGTGCAGGAGACGATGTTACCGAGGGGCTAAACCCAACTACCTCAGCAAAATTTCGGATTTTTCTTAAAGTGAGGGTGGGAAAAAAGCCCCAACCCCTTTGTCCTGCCTGGTACTGAAGCTAATTAAGCCCCTTTGGCTGGGCAGGCAGCACATTCTCCAGAGGCTGGCTGCCTGCCCCACGCCGCGGCACAGCGCCTGCCTGCCCCGAGCCCTGCCAAGGGTGAGGCTGCGAGTGGCCTCCCTCCCTCCTGCCACCAAAGCACAGTCCTGCCTGGCCAGTGTCGGCCAGGGGGGGCTCCACCCTGCACTTGGGGAGGTGAAGTCTGAGGCTGGTTTTGTAGCACCACAGAGCTGCTCTCCTTGCTCTGATGAGCAGAGCCCTTCCAAGCTGTTACCTCAGGCCAGGTTCACCTGATGTGAAGCCGGCAAGATGTCCTCCACCCCAGGAACGTCCAGCCTGTAGCTGGGTGAGGCCTGTTGAGGTTTGGAGCTGGAAGGGGGCACCCGGGAGCGTGTTGGGACATCACCCCGACAAGGGCTGCTGGGGAAGGGCAGCTAGGAGGTAGGGGATGGATTAGGCAAGGCACAGTGTGCTTGGCAAGGGAGAGGAGAATCAGGAGATGAATGAGGGTGGCAACGGCGTGGCCAAAGCAAAACACTGGGGCAGCGTGATGGATGAGGGAGAAACATCACCAGAAAGGTCCTCCAACATAAGGAGGAGGCTAACAACAACTTAAGGAAAGGAAAACTTCCTCTCTGCACGTCAGCAGACCTTCAGACAGCAAATCACGGATGTGTAAGTGTAGTTTGTAGAACAGCATCAACGGGGTTGCTGCGGGGGATCTGCTGCTCCCTGCTGAGCAGGGCTGGGAGGGCTGCCCTGCCCGCTCGCTTCCCTGTGCAGGAAAGCACTTAAGGACGTGGGGGATTTGGAAGTTAGTACATTAGCTCCCTGGTTTAGTCATCCTGAGCAGCATATGGAACTTCAGCACCTAAAAAGCACGAGTCAGTTGTTTTTGGGACATTCCAGCTTTAACCAGCCGGCAGTGCCCCGTGGGATGCTTGTGGCATGTGCTGCCTGTCCCTGCAGTCGCACTTGCATGACAGATCTGGTTGGCTGTGACCTCAGATTAATGCCTCCCACTGCACAGCTTCTCCTCCCACCCCTGGGTAAATTATTTGAACATTTTGGCAAAGAATTAGCAGGGACTCCAGTCCAAACTGTGACTTCAGAGTATGAGTATTTGCTGCTAGAGGTCTTTAACGTGGTGAGACATAGATAGTAGGAAACCTGAAGTGAGTGTAACAGAAATTAAGTAAGATATTACGTCAATGCTATTTTGAGTGACTGTTTCCTGACAACTGGATTCTCCTCTGATAACACAGGTCAGTGGCACCAGTTTGCACCGGCAGGAAATGGGCCTGTGCCCTTTCCAGTCCCTCAGGCCGGATGCCTCTCTAGCTTTTACATTGTGTGTATTTATCTTAGAAAGTTCAATTCCTCTGATTCAGTCTCTTAGCTTCTAATAGAAAATCTCCTCTCCTGGGGAGGAAACCTGATGCTGAGTGAGGGTGTCAGCTGGCCATGGAGCCTGCCTGGGTAATCCCAGATAAGTGGCTTGGTCCACCCCTGTGCCCCTTCCCCTTTGGGAATGGTGATAAGGCTGTTTTTGTCCTCCAGTATGTAAGTACAGGTTTATGAAAGGACATAAACGCTAACAAAATTCTGTATCTCAGAGATTATGTGGGAATTGCAGCCTTGGATTTAGGAGCCGAATGTCAGGGCAGGGGGGCTGCTGTATGTGCCCAGAACCACTGGGGCTTGTCCTCTGCCTGAGCCCAGCTGAGCCTCCAGCGAGGTCTCATCTGTGTCTTCTAAATGGGCCAGTTTACCAGCCAGCTTGATGTGTGACCATAATTAATTGCAATGGTCACCAGAGGTGCCAGCCCAAGGCCCCTCACTCTCAACAGACAGCATTACAAGAATCAAGGCACTGAGGCTTACAGCCTAGTTTGCACCCTGGAGATAGATTTCCAAACAATCAGTACCCTCCTGCTCAACATTGCTGTGCCACATCTCACTGAGAATATGACGGTCAGTACTGTGAGGGATGGGTGGCCCTCCAGGATGCACAGAGAGCTGTGAGGCTCTGTGTTCCAGGGGCTGGAACACAGAGGTATGAGGGCTGCTTGTTATTTAGCTTTGCTCCTTGTTCAGGAGCATAAGTGTATGCTTCACCTTCTTGTAAGTGCTCAGCCTTTGGGCTGCTTCAGGAGAAATTCAGACAGTCCTTCTTATCTTTTTTTTTGTGCAAATTAAGAGATTTAAAGAGGAGCCAGCTTCAAGTTCCTCATTTCTATCAGATCATTTTCATATTTCTGCCTTTTGATGCTCCTTTAAATTAACCTCAGTGATGGCCGGTGGGGAGGTCTTGCAGCTGATGGCAGGTTGAATTTGATTGCATTGCTGTGGAGGGTCAGGTAATAATTGCCAGGCAGACTCCAGGCCTGCAGAGCCTCCAGGCTTTTATTTGACTTGGCCATGTTCTTCCTCTGTGGTGTTTACATGAACCCTGCAGCAGCTCTCTGCATTCAGTCTGCACCCCTTTTGTTCTTGGGAATTGAAACCTGTCTCCTGTGAGAGACTGCAGCTCTCCTGGGTTTCAGTCCAGTGCTACGGCAGAGGCTGGGTCCCAACAGTGCTGCCAGTGCCACTTTTTAGGAGAGACCCATCAAATCACCAGAGCCCACAAAAAACCCTGACACTTGAGCATCTAGGACATCTTTGCCTTTTGTTCAAGCCTGTCACCCAAGGTGTAACCTACAATGAGAAGCAGCGATACTCACTTGGATCTTTTCAAGTCTCCTGCACAGCTTGTAACCTAGTGTTTGAGTTAACTGCTTTTACGGAGTTGAGTCCAATGTACTTTATTCAACTTTATATCCCACAATAAAAGTATCAATTACATACCTTGGTAAGGAGCGGGTTTGCTTCCTTATTGTAGACTGGTTTGGGTTGGAAGGGACCCTTAAAGATCATCTAATCCAACCCTGTTGCCATGGGCAGGGACACCTTTCAATAGATCAGGGTGGTTGCTAATGCTGATCTTAAGCCTGATTAGTATCACTCCAAATGCAAACTTTCTCAGAAAGGTGTCAACCTCTAACAAATTGCTGAGAGGGTCAACTTCTAGGTACAGAATTCAGGGAGAGATAGTGAGATACAAAAAAAAAAAGAAAAGGCAAAAAAGGCAAGAACAGAAATTTAACCCTTCAGAGAGAGGTGACAGTGCCATCCACCACTGTCATCCAGTGGCCTGGATGACACCCTAAGGTCTATCACCAGCTCTGACTATTAAATATACAATTATTTAGAAACTGGATGTGTAATGGGCAATTGCAGGGGGACTTGTTGACTTGAACTCTGTTTGCATCCAGGAACCACACTGGGAATCATTTTAGGTTGTCTGCCTGTGGGTTTCAATGCTCTCCAGCTGTGTGTCTGTTAGTCATAAACATGTTTTCTCCTCTTTTCTGTTAGTGTGGTGAGGAAAGCATTACTGTGCAGGATGGGGAGGGAATGTGTACTGAGCGTGCAAGCAAATGACAAAACTGACTTTCTTCTTCAGCCACCCAGGCAGTGCTCATTGCCAGCATGGGTACCAAGTTTACAGAGCAAGCTACAAACTTTGTTTGATTTCACTCTCTCTCTGATTTTCATATAAAACACTGCATCTTTTAAGGAGAAAGTTGAGTTGAAGGACTTAAGTTGTACAAATTGGCTTACAATACTGCTTTGCACTTTGCTTTGGGAGAGTAGGAATGGCAAATCATAGTCCAGCCCCACCTTGTGGGAGAGGGGACAGTTCCCAGGAGGATTTTATGCCCTGTGTAATGAAGGGCAACCGTGCCCTTCTGACCCATGGACTGTCACGCTGCTACCCAAATGCTGTCAGGCTTGCTGTGCACTACCTGTGGAGTGGCTTTGGAGTGGGTGGCCTGGCTGGGCCAAAGTAGAAGTGAGACAAAAATCAGAGAAGGATGAATTTCCTCCATTTCCCAAAGGAAACTAAATCTCTTTGGTCAAGAAGCATGGTTGCTGCAGTGCTAGTGAGCTGGGTATAGTGCCTGAGCATGTGTTTTCATGTGGAAGCATCTTGCTCTGGTGAAGCTGCGAGCTGCTCCTCCTTCCTTCTCAGCTTCTTGTGCACAGAAATAGAAAAAATAACAAACAAACAAACGCAAAAAACCCCAGACACACAAAAATTCTGGAGCAGTGAATTACTGAGGAGATTTTGAGCCAAAGAAATACACTGACTTTTATGAAGGGTGAGAACCCAGAGCTCACCACAGCCTTTTGAAAGTGCAATGCAATGCTCTGTGCTGCTTGGGAAAGTGTGATCACTAAAACAGGAAAAAACTTCTTGTGAAGCCATGGTATTCACTCTGTGAGTGCAAGTAAGGGAGCTTAACCTGGCCAGCACAAGCGTTGTACCTGCAGAGAAATCATCCCTGCTACCAGCAGCTGGACTTTCATCCGTGGTGCTTATTTTTAAACATAGGAAAGAGCGAGCACAAGCAGTAACTGAGACAGGTGCAGGAGCTCAAAACACCAGTTGTTTTTTTTTTTCCTGGGGCAGACAGGGAGCTACCTAAATAATGCAAAATAAAGGCGTAGCTTTACTGTCACAGCTTATACTGGGGACTTCATTTCACAGCTCCACAGAAATGGAAAGAGAGAGAGAGGGATGGGCTCATCAAGCGCTGGGCACAGTGCGGGTCTTGCACCCGCAATACCCGCTGTGTCTGCCCCCAGGAGCAGCAGCGTGAACAGCCGTGGGTGACAGCCCAGGGACAGACGCTGGGACTGAAGGGGAGGAGTTGCTGCTTTGGGGAGGGTTCCATGGGCCAGTGTTTGGGCTTCGCAGTGTTTATAATCCTTCTGATGCGTCTGGGATTTCCTTGCAGCGCTCTTACTCCTGCTGCTTTGTTTGGGATTTTCTTCTGCCTCAACTCATGCAAGTGCTTGACATTAGAGTTACAAACTCTTGCAAGGCAGAGTACAGGGGTGAGTGCACTCCCGCAATAAATGGAGGAGCTGCAAGTTAAAGAGGAGTTTAACTGATTTTTCCTAGATAGTTTGCTCTAAAAGATGAAAAAATAAGCCATGTCTCAGGTCTGATTTGTTTTCACTGACAAAGGAGTAAATTAGAAGCAACAGTGTTGAATTAAATGTGGTGAAAGGACCACATGGGAGGTGGACCGAGCAAAGACACTCTTCCAGAGCTTTTAATCTTTCCCTTCTACATGAAGCCCTAGGAAATTTGCAAATATGTTTGTATTTGCTTGTGCAGGAGGTCGTGGACAAATAAGTTTGCACAGAAATCAAGGATTTCACAGGGAGATATGATTTCCTGCCTTTGGCTCCATCTGAATCACCTGGGATGAGCAAGGGAAACTTGACTTTATTTTTTAATCTTCCTGTCTGAAATCAAAGTTCAGGGATTGTGCTGTTTAGCTGCTGTGATTTTTCCCAAATCTGTGTTTGCTGTGCACACTCAAAAATAGCTTTCTGGAGAACTTGTGTTTATTTTGGTCCCTTCTACTGCTTTAATTGACCTAAACTTGCAATAAAAGGCTGAAGTTTTAGCCACCCAAGCAAGGTTCATCTGCCTGCCTCCTGCCACATGCACTTGCACAGTGGGGACCTGAAAAGGGACCATAAATTCCTATTTATGTGGCTGGCACGTGTCTTTGTTACCGCTGCCACCAGGCTCCCAGCCTGACAGCAGTCCCACCAAACAGAGCCAGGACCTGCAGCTGCAAAAGCTGAAGCTGCCACTAGAGTTTCCCTCTCTTTGCATTCAACCTGAGGATTTCTGGCCGGGCTGTACTGGGTGAAGGGATATTCTTGCTGTGCTGGGCTGTTAGTGTGTGCAGCTCACCTGTGCCCACAGGAATAGTATGAAGCCTCACACAGAAACTGCTGCTGGTGGCCAAGGACCACCTGAACATGGGGGTGACCCCCCCCCCCGCAGACTCTCTCCTCTCCTAACACCCCAATGTCACCTTTGTGCTTTCCCAGACTGCTGCCTGCCTGTGGCTGACGAGCCCACCTCCCCAAAAAAAGCAAAGAGCACCCCTGACCGCCGTGACTTGGAGAGCTGGTTCCCACCCCCTTCCCCGGAGTGGGCCATCGTGAGGGTCATCCCTGAGGAGGAGATGACTGAGCACAACCTTCTCGCTATCAGAGTCATGGTCACCAGTGATGCAAGCAGGTATTTTAAAATACAAGTAAGCCTATAAAAACCCTATAAGCACAGCTTTGTTTTCTCTGGAATACTAAGGAAAAAAATACAACAAATATAGTGCTGAAAGTCCATACAATTTGGAGGGGGAAGGGGTCAGAAAAAAACACTCAGAATAACAACTGTTTTTTACCACAGCAATAAATCCCCCAGACACATGAATCACTTTACAGGAAATCTTCAAACATTCTCAGCCCACACAGGGGCCTGAATCAGAGAGGAAAACTTTGCCTTGATCAGCCTGGGTTCAGCTGTTTATGTACCAAAAAATGTTAGTTCAGGGACTGGGGCAGTGGGTGTGTTGTGGCAAAAGGTGCATCCTGTGACATGGTTTATTCCCACCTGGGGAATCATCACACAGTTCCTCACCCCAGGCTTTTCTCAGAGCGTTTGAGGGCCTGCCCATCCCTAAAAAATCCAAAATTTGATGATCCTTGGGGAGCTGTCAAAGGAAGCCTGATTTCTGCATATAAGTTACAATATGTTAGCTTTCTGGGTAGGATTCTGTGGGAGTTCATGCTGTCTAAAGATTAGTTTGGTATCTCCCAAGTAAAGCAGTTTTCCTTACTGAGACCTAAGAAAGAAGAGGGGGAGGAAAAAAAAAAAAAAAAGAAAAAAAGGAAGCCTAAAGCTAACTGTTGCAAGCACAGAGCTATTGCTCTCTAAGGAAGCTCATTCAAATTCTTCATGTCCCTTGAACGTTCATGGTGATGTGTGTAGCTTGTGGAGAGCAATGCTTGCAGAAATGCAATTTTCTGCTGTTTCCTTCAGTGGTTTTAAATGTTGTTTGTGCTCTGCCATATGGGTGTTCCTCCAGGGAAGGATGAACCCCTCTGGGGTTCCTCTCCCATGGGGGGATGGAGAGCTCAGGAAAGGGTTTCCTACCTGTTTGGCCGGGCCCCCTGGGGAGTGTGTGCTTGTATCCTTCTCTTAATACCTCCGGCTCGTGGTGCTCCAGCAGCAGGCGGGCAGTGATGAGAGTCAGCTAATCCCTCTGATCGGAGGGATCAGCTCCCTTCTCCCTGGCAGCCCGTGCGGTCCCTGGTTCTCTGCCAGCGGGACGACTCGGCTTTTATCACCGGCACGGCTGGTGCCCGCGGCCCCGAGGTCAGCCCCTGCGCTCCGGCAGGCCAGCCCTGGCCTGAAAAAGGGGAGATGAGAGAAACACCAAGTGACAAATGGCACTAATGAGCTGGCTGCGGGGCACTTGGTGGGCAGGGAAAACGACCAGCTCCTTGACACAGTTTTGTGGTTCAGGCTTTAGGTACTTGTGAGTAACAACCACCTATTAAGCAGAGATGAGAGGAGTAGCCTCGTGCTGTGGGACTTTGCTCCTTGTCAGCCAAGGAAAATAAACATTTTGTTCTTTAAAACAGAAATATATCAATCACTGTTAATGGCAGGTCTTTTTCTTTAGTATGGCTCTCTGCCCCATCTCAGTGTGGTATCTCCCCATCCACACAGGATCTCAGCTATCAAAGACTTCATATATTTATATTTTTAACATATGTATTTGACACAGCTTGAAAGACAGCTGAAAAGTATGTGTTAGTGGTGAAATTTAAGGTCACTGTGGTTCAGCCTACTGAGAGAGCAGCGCACCTGGAGTTGTGCTCCCATCCTCGCTGCCTCACCCACCCTGATCGCTCAGCACTGCTGCTTTGGTTTAGATGAAACAGGGGTGCAGGGCTGGTGGGCACTACCCGTATGACATTTAGGCTGGCATTATACTGTTTGCAGCCATTCCTTTAGCTCTTCCTCCTGCCTTCTGGGCTGTGCCTTGCTCTGCTAGAATAAAGCTTTACTTTCTACAAAGCAGTGCTATGTAAACACAAAATAGTTTTCTCCTGCCATGCAAACAGGACAATTCATGATGTAAGCTCCTCTTTTTTTTTTTTAAGGCAGAGCTATTAATAAATCTATGGATTAGGTTAGCAGTACTGTTTGCATTAAAAATAGGCTGAGTGGGATGATGGCACACTTATGGCAATTGAAATGTGGTCACATCAGAAGGCTTGAAAGTACCTGATCCATACAGTCTGGCCTTTAGAGTTGAAAGAAATCTCATGATTACTGAAAAAAAAAGGACTAATAATCACCTCAAATGGTCATTCTCCTATTCAGAGGCAAGGTCACAATGTGTATGCCATTCACATGTGTTTGTGTGGCACGTTTTTTATTACATTCAAGGAAGGGGATGCCAAAATCTGCCTCTGTGATCAGCTTAGGTGCCTCATTGCACTCACGGTCATGTAGGCTCTCACAGTGGCTCTCAGGAATGAGGAGAGATTGTTTCCTTATTTCCTGTAGATGCCTTTTGCATATTTGAGGACTGCTCAGGTAGCTCCACTCAGTCTTCTCTCTAGACTAGACACTTGCAATTTTCTCTGACTTCTTGCCTAAGGCCTGTTTGTTGGTCCCATGGCTGTTCTCACACCTCCCCTCCAGGCTCCCTCCTCCTCTGGAATTGCAGCACCCAGAACTGGGGTCAGGACCAAGCCCAGCCCCTTGCTGTGGTCTAAAACCCTCCCTGTATCTCTGTGAGGTACCCAGCACCCAATAAGAAATGATGCTGTTGTAATAATGAAGAAGAAAATACTCAGGTTTTACAGAGGTTTCATCCAAGCTGTCTGTCCTTCTGCATGCTGAATTAAGTGTTCTTACTTACTTTCTTAGCTGTCAGACCTATCTGCAAAGCTTTTATTTTGCAAGTTGATGTTTTGTCATGCTTGATGTTTTGATTCAGAAACCACCAAAACCAACTTGGATGGTTTCAGCCTGGTGCCAGCGTCACCTGTCACTTCAGGGTTGAAACAGCTGATGCTACATGATTTCTAGCTCGGGTCCCCCCTGAAATGCTGAAGGCATTTCCTCACTCCCCTTGGCCTTCTCTGCTGCTGGCAGCACCAGCACAGAAGCTTCCATTTTGCAGGAGGGGGCTGCATCTTGCTCGCTGCTTGCGAGGTGGCCGGTGCTCAGCAACCACTGCTGCCTGGAGGAAGGAGCTAGTTCCAGGTCCCAAGTGGGTGATGCAGTGAGGTTCAGCA
>NW_009952707.1:700734-712733 GCF_000747805.2 Chaetura pelagica | reverse complement strand
AGTTACTGTTTTTAATTTCTGAGTGAAGTCTGTCTCACAGTTGGAGTGGGCTGCTCTGATGGATTAGGGCTGCCCTGTACTGTGAGTTCCCTGTGATGTGTCTCCTGTTTCCAAAAGTCGGTGGGGAAAAAGGGGAAAAGCATAGAGTTTTGACCCTTATGCCCTGCTTCTAAGTCAATTATGGCACTGCAAATGCTATTTCCTTTTCTCCATCTTGGTGGAGCCTTGCAGGCAGAAGGGCCTGTCCTTGCTAACTGAGCAGTGGGGTGTTTCACCCAAGTCTCTCTCGACAGCAGTTCAGTTCCAGGTGCTGAATGTAGCAGTTGTTGGTGTGAATCCAGGCAGCAGAAATCTGATGGGAACAGGGGTATCACAGCTCTGTAGAACCTACAGCAAATTACAGTCTTCTAGTAATGACAATAAAAAAAGCAAAACAAGAATGTCAGCTCTGGCTACAAAATATCTGTTTCAGTGTGGCCTGCACCACTGTCAGGGCTGACACCTGTGCTTTCTGCACTAAATGGAAGCAAAAACCTCCATGCCATACGTCTTCTGACATGTCTCACTTTCTTTCCATGTTGCCCTTTTTCCCCATAGCTCTGAGGTGGAGTCTGATTTTAATGGTGACTCCTCGAATTCAGAGGTGAGTGAAGGACAGACCTTGCTACTTGAACCCCCAGCCTGCTTGAGCCCCATCCAGAGGCATTCATCGCTTGTCAGGAGCCCTGTGGAGCCAGAGGAAAAACCCAAAACATCCAAAGTTGCTGATGGTAAGCAGTATCCCAACCCAGGGATGTTCCAGCAGCCTCTCTGAGAACTGAAGTTGGGTTTGGGGGGGAGAAGTTTTGAAGTGAAGGCTATTGTCTGCAATGTGGCCAGGTTGTACCCATTAACAGTGTCTTTTTGGGGGTTGGTTTCTGCATTTTGAGTGCTGGAGCTGAAACACCATTTCTGTGATGCAGGGCAACCTGGAGTAGTTGTCTTGTGCTTTTCTTACAGGGGTAGGATGAATGTTTTCCCAACGGTAAAAAATTTGTTAGCTATTAGCAGTCTGTGCAATATCTTCTGTGTTGTCTAAGCTATCTACTATACTCCATTCAGGGCATTCCAGGCAGACTTTTTACATGAGAGGACTATGTGGTGCTAAAACATTGAGGTCCTTTGATTTTTCTTCACCCAGGCTGCCTTGCTCTGGATTTGGTGTAAATCTGAAGGGACTATTGTGAGGAATTAATTTGTTCTTACTTCACACAAGGTCTCTTTTTTCCAGTCTGCGCTCTAGTCACACAAACCGGTTTCTTCTGTGTTTCTCCTGCCCTGAAACAAAGGTCTGGACACTGAAGGTGTATGTAGCTGCGCTCTCACCCCCACACACATATTTGCATTTTAAATCCAAGCAGAAAAGAGGGGATTTCATACAGTGATCTAGGTTGAGTCTTGAATAACGAAGCCCTTGTTTAGGTGAAAAAAAGGGCAGCAGCAAACCCCAAGAGGTGCTCAGCAACGTGTGACCCCATGCAGACACTGAAGGATTTTATCCTTTTTCCTCTCCAATTTCATGCTCTCCCCACCCCTGGCTGCTCATGTCACCTTCCTCCTTGCTGTCCCCTTCCTCCCTGGCTTATCTGGATCCTCCTGAGCAGCATCTCAGCTCCACATTCTCTCCCAGCCACATTATAGCACCCTAACGAGTTTTCTCCCCCTCAGTCTTGTCCTCCTCCCCCTCTGTTTCTCTATGCCATTCTGCTCCTGGCGGCTTCGCTAAGAGCCAGGGTTGGTTTGAGGAGAAGTGAGAACTCCATCAGCTCTTTCCCCGCCACCCCACTGGCCACCAGTCCTGCCCGGGTCGGTGCTGCCCCCTCCCGGCCGCCGCGGCGGGGAGAGGGGCCGGGACCTCGGGGGGCTGCTTAGAAAACTAAACCCCCACCGCTTGAAGTTTTTTGTTTGTTTGTTCCCCGCCTCCCCTTTTTCTTTCTCTCTCCTATTTTCACTCCCTGACTTTTGCCGCATTAGCTGACCGCGTCTTTTTTTTCTGTTTCTGTTCAGCACTGCAGAGAGCCAACAGTTTTCACTCCACAGCATTGAACAAGTATCAGAATTGGAGGAGAAAACTCCAGACGAGTGAGTATTTGTGCTGTGTCCTGTTTTTCTGTCTCTTGAATGCCTATTTCTCCTTTCCTGTAGAAGTTTTGTAGATGAGCAAATAGAGATCCAATTGGCATAAAATATTTCTTTTTCATCTTCTAGTCCTCAAAGCATAAAATTCCCTTCCTGTGTCATTGCTCCTCACATTGTTACATGTGCCAGCAAGTGATGTCCACTCTAATTCTCCAACTGAGAAAATGCACCCCTGTCTCAGAGCCACATATTCTGTCTCTAGTCCAGCCTGCAGTGATTGCTTTTGATTAAGTGCAGTGCTGGGTCTAACATTTTGAGTATCACTTATTAGCCATGCTTCTAGAGGTGTCCACTTACACCCATCTCCAGGTGCTTTATCACCTCTTTTTTTTGTTGGCAAAAGTCAGGTCAAAGTGGTAGAGTACTTACAGTGATCCCAAGAAGAGAGCTGGTGAAAAGAAGCATTGCTGGTTCTTGTCCTCTAGTAGTTTCACTTAGTTTGGGCTGACCCCTCTCTGCTCATGGGAATCTCTTAGGAATGCAGTGATTTCAATCATAACTTGGTGTGTGTTCAACCACAGTGCAGTCACTCCTTGCAGCTGGAACTGCATCTAGGTAATCCTCCTGTGCTGTGGTCCCAAAACAAGCCAGATGTCCCTGGGCACACCTCTGCTGCTCCTAACAGAGTTGCCTGGGTCTTGGCACAGCCCCTCTGCAAGTGCACCCTGTGCCTGCTCAGTCCCCACTGAGGACTCACAGGTACCTGCTAAGATTAATCATACCACTATGGGTGCTGGGTGAGCTTACCAGCATCCCAAACCCTCTCAAAACTTGGTTAGAAATGCAGACATATCTGTTAGACTGGGGTGTTGATAGCCTTCAGTATAAAACATGGATGTACAGCAGTGGAAAGCAGGGATTTTTGCATGTGATCAAGTGCAACAGTTTCTGGGCATGGAGACAGTAGGTTTTGGGGAACGGTCATGACAACCATGCTTCAACCCTGCCCTCAACTGCCTTCTACAACCAGAGAGGGATTTCTGCTGCTGCTCAGAGTCTCGATGGCCTTCAGACAAGTAGGATCCCCGTGTATCATGGTACTGGCATTCAATCAATGGTGTCTCAGTTTGTTTAGTTTACATACACAAACAAACCAGGATTTTTTTGCAAGTACCTGTGGTAGGATCAATTTTTGTATCTCAAAAAAGGAAACAAGCTGCATCTCTCCGTCCTGTCTCTGGGTTCTCATCTGAGTCAGATGTCTGCAGGTACTTGTGAACACTGTCACTACTGAACCCATGGTTCCTTGAAGGTTCCCAGTGCCACTCATCTGGGATAAGTAAGTTAAAGCTTAGTAGAGGATTCATGGGACTGTTTCACAGTCCTGAGAGAATGCTCCCACAAGCTTAGCTTCAGGAAACCTGTGACAGACTGTTCCTAGGGAGGTAGCTGTGCTAGATGGGCCAGGATGGGGCTGCGTTCCTAGGGATTCACTACATCTCCAAGGCACAGAGGACTCCCCATACCTGCAAGGCCTCTGTGGAGCAGCTATTTGGGACTTCCCATCTGGAGAAAGGCTGTCCCATGCCCAGGATAGGGAGGCAGAGCAGGGTGCCCTCAAAGCCTTGTGACATCTGTGTCATCCTTGGGCGTGTCTCTGGGCACTGTGCAGCTTTTGAGGATTGGCTTATACATCAAGGGTTGACTTCACCAAAGGCTTGGATTTAAAAACTTGCCTTAATTGATACCAGTTTTTAAAACATCAAACAAAAATTATGCTTATTCCAGGTTTGAGGGGGAAAAAGCCCAAAAAGACTGAGAGAGGAAGGAAGAAGACCAGGAATCACTCTCAATTTTGACACATTTTCAGCAAAATGCATTACTTACTCGTTGGCCAATGGTTTTCCCGTTTTTTGTTAAAATCTTCGCATGCCTCCGAAGGGCTCTAGAGGGAGCTAAAAGCCTTTCAAAGGGAAGAGATGTGCTGCATGAATTCCTCTGACCTTCAAGTATGCTATTAAAACGAGGTGTAAAGCACATTTGGCATATACTGAAAACAGAATAAAGACATTTTTCACTCTCTGGAGGAACGCTGTAAGTCTGAGACTCTATATTTAATCCACTTAATATTTGGTTACAAGAATTCATATGATCATTGGTCACATGAAAGAAAAATCTGTCTTCTCTTCAGACTTATTTCCCAAAACACATGTTTCATAAACAGCACGAGGTATGCAGCCAAGGAAAGGAAATCAGTGTCATGGTTATATTGGCTGAAAGGCTCAGAACAGGATATTACCTTTCAAAACCCTTAATCCCTGTCTCACAGCCAAAGGGAACCCCGGGCCCTTAATTTGTCTTGGTGACTTGAAGCAGCTTTTGAGCCAAGCACATCATGATGGTTCCCCAGGGAACTTTTTTTAAAAACTCTGTTTTGAACATGAAGCTGCAATCATATTCAGTGCCTCGGTGGGAATAAATCCATGATGTCTGTGAAAGATGGAAAGCTGTGGCTTTACAGCAAGCCATGCTCTCACATGTGCAGGTCCTGTCCTTGCAACCCAGTGCATGCCCACAAGAGCTGTAGTGGGAAGTGGTTCTCCCCACGGGCACATACTGTTACCCTGTAGAGCCCTGGCTGTGGGTTTTAAGTCCTGGTAGGTGTTAGGGCTGTCACTGTTCCTGTGATTGTGGTTCCTCTCAGTGTAGTGAGCCATGATGTTTGCCTGTGTCAGGTAACAAAGGGCTTTAGTGTATCAGGCTAAACCCTTCTGGCTCAGTCATACAGGTAACAGTGGGTTTTCGTCCTCATTCTGGGTTCTCGTATTTTCCTATGGTCAATTCTCTATACTGAATGTGAAGGTCAATGTGGGTGTGTGGGAAAGGAGGGGTGTCTGTCCTGAGGACGGAGGGTCAGGGTGGGATGGGGATAGGCTGTGAAAATGAAGATGGAGTAGCTCAAGTTTGCTGCTGCTTTCTAAGAGGACCATCACTGGACTTTCTCAATGTGTCTGAAATCATGTGAAGGGTGGTTTTTCACTTTCTTCATTTTCTTCTCCCCTAAAAACTAATTGCAAAAAGACACAGAAAGCAAGACCAGCAGCAGAGCTGGGTTTTGGTTTCCAGGTGACAGGTGACAAAAGCTGGATTTGTCTCAGCTCAGCCCCTCGATGCTGGTCCCTATGAGAGTTCCTTAACCAACTCCAGTGCATCGTTTCCCTCTGTTCTTGACTGAATGTAACAAATCACATCAAGATTGGGAACACTTAAGTGAGACACTGAGAGGAAAGGCAAGTTGGCCTCTCTCTCTGGCTTGCCTTTTCTGAATTTCACATGCAGGAACTGTCTTCTCTCTCTGGTGTGTTGCTGTTGTCCTTACACAGCTTTTAATCCCTATGTAGAAGAACCAAAATTTGCTTTGGGAACCTTTGTGGGTTTCAGAACTAATAACTGAGTTTGGGATTAATAATTCAGCTATAAATATGCTTGTCATGTTAAAGCTTGACATGGTAATATCTTGGCTCTGGAATACTTATATTCTGTCCCAAAATTATTTATTATGTAAAATTGCCACAGACACAAGTATTAGAGAGCTCTCTTGACTCCCTTCAGGTGCAAGTTACCTCCTTACCTTTTTTTCCAGCACGTCTAAGCCTGTCTGTGCTAGTTTTGGTTCAAGACCTTTAGGAATTAGCTACCTTACCTGATTGTAGGAGAGCCCCTGTTGGGCAGCCTGTTGGCCTGGCTTGGGAGACCGCAGGATTATTTCTGTCCTTACTGCCTGTAGGTGATTGCATTTGCCATTTCTTTCTGGTTATGAGAGACAGTCCTCTCAGAAGTCATCCATTTGCTTCATTTCTCAGAACTACCCAAAGCTTCAAAAGTCACTGGTTGTTCTAACTGCTTCTGCTTTTAAGGCCTGAAAGCCCTCTGAAGAGGGCTGGTTTTCCAGCAAGTTTCCTGGAACTGAAAACAGCTTCACTATATCCAGCCAAAAAGTGGAAGCAGTTTAGGTCCACTGCTGAAAATGTCAACACATGTTTGGCACAGTGTGCACACACATGTGCATGAGGCCATAAACTTCATTACTGTAGGTCAGCTCTTCAGGTACAACTGCATCCAGATGACTTTTTAACTTTCTACTCTCAGCCTTTAATAGCAAACCTTATTTAAGACAAAAACAATGCAAATGTGATGGTAAAATTTGTGTCTCTGGCAGGTTTCCCTCTACTGTCCGGCAAGAAAGTGGGGCTGCACTGGAAGGACAGCTCAGCCAGCTGTCAAAGTGGTCCTGGAGAGGATCACTCCCAAACACAGGTATGAAGGAAAATTGTGTAAAGCAAAATGAGCATGACTCCTGTTGGAGCATGTCTGCTTTCAGCATCCTCTTTCAAATAGTTTTAATTCAGCAAAAGTTGGGGTAATGCCTGTGCTATACATAGGGAAGTGACTTGAATGCTGTGCTTGACAGAACCATTCCCAAACCACATGGCTAAGTGGCATTTGCTTTCTGTGGGACTGAGACCTCAATCATGGTGAGAATTAGGTACTAACCTGCTGCATCAGCCAACATGTAGGCAGCACTACTCTGCCCTTCCCTCACAGCAAGAGTTTTAGTTCCTACTGAGGTTTCCTCTGTGCCACAGTTTCTGCCCAAAGGAGAGGGAACCCCCCAACTCTGTCTCCCTGTGCTCCCAAGCTGGCTGTTGTTCTGCCTGTGTGGTTGTAGGGCTAGAAGGAAAAGTGTGCCATGTTGGGCAAGGCCAGGTACCAGCAGGGAAGGGTGGAAGGGTATCACATCTGAGTGGCTTAAATGCTGCTTTATCACTGTGCAACAGTGGGTGAAAGGCCTTGGAGAGCAGATCTGGGAGCCCAGATAAGGGTCAGCCTGCCCTAAGTGCAGCACTGCAGCAGGAGTTGTGGCCAACAGTCCCAAGTGAAGAGCAGCACGTCCCCTGGACTCAGAGCCTGGCAGAACAGGGACCAGCCCACACTCTCCACATCCAAGCCCGTTGAGTTAAACACGATTAACATTGCTTGACCTGAGATCTATGTTAGGAAAAAAAAATAATATATCAAGTATTCCACATCCATGGTAGTAGTTAAAATCCGGTCCAGGACAATAGGGCCAGGAAGGGAATGTCCCAGGGGAGCAGAGCTGCACAATGCTGCCTGGACATGCTGTGCTTGAGGAGAGGTGACTCCATGCTGCAGCTCCTACTTCATGAGCAGTGCTTGGGAGCCTTTTTCTTACTTTAAAGAGAGAGGATTAAGAGGCTATTTATGTTTATTGGTATTTCTCATGTGTTTGTTTTTTTTTAATCTGAGATTCTGGCCAACATTAATTTTAGTAATCAAATAGAACTATGAAACAGGGAGTAATTATTATTGCCTTATTTCCGATGCTTCTGAGAAAGTCAGATAAGTGGCTTCACCCGTGTGAATTTGGGAATCTATCACATAAGTGGAAACAGGAATTTAATTTCCTTACCATCCATTATCATACAGCATTGAGGATAAAATGCCTCTCTTTTAAGAAGGAAAAAAGCTCTAGTTTTGATCTGCTGGCTAGCTAATGGGAGCATTTTCCTTCTTACTATCTCCAGCAGAAGTTTCAGTGGCTAGAGTAATGAATTCAAATCTTCACTAAGGGAAAAATAATCATGAGAGAACTAATTTAATTGTTTAAAAGTAGTGTTTGCATTCTACAGTCTTTTCTGGATCACTTAATTCATTCCTACTTGTGCCATGTTAGCATGCAATATTATAAAAGCAGTTGGAGAGGACAGATGATGATCTCTTGTGCTCACTGGAAACTCTAAGGTGATGAAACTGGAATGCAGGCAGGAGAACAGAGCAGATCTACTCTTGCTTGTTTCCCTGTAGATAGGACTGTTTCTGAGAAAAATATTGAAGGCAATCCATAAAGTTATGACAGCTTCTTAGCAGGGATAACATTATTTGTAGACTATTAAAATTTCCAGTAGCATTAGACCTCTACTCCTAGAGGAACAATAGCCCTTTCTTCCTATTGTATTATCATCTATGTAGGTATGTGTGTACATACAGAAAATATGTTTATTAGTGTTATGTTTAGACTGAAATTGATTAAAATATTGCATGAAATAAAAGATACACTAAAATGTATTTTCCCACCCCTAAAATAATCTATTTTTCATAGCTGGCTTCTTACAAGAAATCGCCAGAAGTTACAAGAGGTCATTTCAAACCTTCTAACCCAGTATTTCAAAGAAGAGAAAAAGCTAGAGAGACGCCTGAAGACACTCATACCTATGTACCCCATTGCCCTTTTCAGAACTGCACCAGAGGCTCTCCACAAACCCCTCCTGGGAATGGGACACCAGCTGATGATTTTTCTGAGCCTGAAGATGTAAGTGGTGACATATACACAGCCCAGGGCTGGAAGGAAAAAAATAAGAAATATACCTCTGGACCAGAAAATTTTAACAGGAAGACAAAAGTACTGTCACCTTTGGATTTGAAAGAAAAATATGACAAAAATAGAAGGCAACCAGAAGAAAAGCTTGAGCAAGAATTAAAGGAAGCAAAAAAGAGGCTGATGCATTGTACTCAACAGCAGCCTTTGTCATATGATTCAAATGGGATGGACTTAGGTGGAACCAGTCCAGGAATAAGGCGTAATGGAGACAAAAGAGTAATACAGACTTCAAACAAAGGAGTAATAGAGACTTCAGAGGAGAAGAATACTGACTGTAGAAAGGATGTGTTCAAAATACCTCGTTGTCCTGTCCCACTGTCATTTGCAGGTGATGCTCCACCAACTTTGCCAGTTGACAGAAAAGATGCTCTGAGGAGTCCAGATGCAGTTGCCAGGGAGCATGTGGCTGGCCAGCCAAAATCCCCACTAAGGCTCATAGCCAATGTGATCAAGAGATCCATTTTGGAGCCTCTAACCTCATCTCCAGAAGGACTAAAGCAAGACTCAGACAGCAAAGTCAAAGACTCTTCAGAACAACCTTTCTTCAGCTTCCCCAGTACTCCTGGCTATTCCCTAGGCCAAAGAAACAGTAACAATAACAGAGCAAGGAACACTCAGCCACAGGTGTTTAAAGTAGGGGAGGGGGCAGGAGAATGTTTAGGAAATGGAAGCCCTGTCTCAAATCCATCTCATTTTTCTGTATGCTCTGAAGACAGATCCCCAAGGAATTACAGTGAGGAGGTATCCTACCCAGTCTACAGTCCTCACACCAGGTCTTCCAAGATAACCAATACACCTCATAAATCATCTTGTAGTAGGATGGAGGATGTCCCAGGACTCCTTGAAAAGTTTACCTTTGAAGAGACTCCTCCAGAGGCTCCCACAGATGGCATATATATCTGTAACAAAAAGTGCCTCCTTTCATCACCGGGACCCAAGAACACCTCCAGGGACAATCTGGATGACTCTGCACAGAGGGGTAGTCTTGGGTCACTCTTTGGTAGACTGAGAAGTAAAGTCTGTGACCGAGAAGGGAATTCCTTCATGTCATCTCTGCCTTTCATGAAGGACCATTTTCCAGAAGACAGACCACAGTATTCTTCCACAGGTGAGGACCTGAGCAGAATTACTGTTTTCTGGTAATAGCACTTAGCATTTAAGAGACCTGTCTGTGATCAGGCAAGCATGTACCTGCTGTATGTTAAGTCAGAGTTACTTTCTACAGAGAAAGACCTAATTCATATATATTTTTTGTTACATTTTAGGGGTTGCTTCTGGTTTAAAGAGCAGAGTGGATTTGCAAGCAGAGTGCAGCAGGGTGGATGCAGGTTTGCTCTGCTGCTCACTGTTGTTCAAATGTCTGGGTCAGGAGAACACACTCGCTGAGGTGGAAGGAGTGGAAGGGCAGAGTGGGGTGCTGTGCAGAGTGGCTGGTGCCACAGCACTGTGTGCTGTGAAAGGGGCAGTGCAGTGGGCAAGCAGAAGGGAAGGCACAGGGAAGTCAGTGCAGCGTGGAACACATCTCCTATCCATTTCCATGAGGAGCTTGGAGACTGAAGCAATATGGTTGCAACAGCAAGAATCTTGGCTTTGTGTACCTGGCTTCTCAGCAGGTGTCTCTTGAGCTCTGCCTGCTGTTGCAGTGACAGAACTATGGACATATTTTGGGGAGCTTTGGGTTGTCACTAATATTCTCTTGTTGCTTTATCTGAGAGGAGATAGCACCTTACTGACCTACTCTGACCTGTTTGTGTGTCTATCTGGGCAGCGATTAAAAGGCATCCATTTTCGTGTTTGCTTCCCAGAACACGGTTAGTATTAAAATTGCAGACCAGTCTAAGAAATATTGATGTCAGACAAAAAGCAATCTGAGCAATATGAGGTATGAGAGCTGCACCCACCTGTCTTTCTCCATGATCCATCTTCCCACTAACAGACTGCAGAAAGCCACAGTTAGTAAACTAACTCACCTATTGATTTTTACTGACATACCTGTTTGTTTCTTACTCTATTGAATTGCAATTGAAATTGTAACCCCAAAGTTTTTGCTGTACTGCAGCATGAAAATAACAATTTGTATGTAAAATATGAAGTCCAGTGATGTTCCCAGTGATCTGCTAGATCCTTTTTGCATCCTCTCTGTTTCAGAAGTACTGCATACTGTCAGGAATTTACACGGTATATGAGAGACTTGATCTGAAGCTCATGAAAACTGATAGAATAACTCCTGTTTTCCTTTCTGATATATTTTTTAATTGGATTCTTGGAGCATCCTTTATCTAACAACTCACAAAACCAGGCATCCTCCTGGAGCCAGAGCATGCTAGGGACTGCACTGAAGCCACAGAGAGTCGCCTGTGTTCACACTTGTCATGCTGTGGTCTCAAATGGGAGGCTCTTTCTGAGTCTATACCTACTCTCACCCATCAGCTAAGCCAAACTGACTTGTTCTTAACTAGGTGTATTACAATAATTAGTATGTAGTGTTACTACTAAAATGGGAAAAATTCTTATTAGGTTTGAATAATGCTATACTTTGCTTTAAATATTTTGAAACATGTTGGTTTAAATATGTTGCATTCCTCTGCTGTGCAAGTCAAAAGAGGAATTATAAAATTATTGTAATTATTGAATATAGGCATTGCAAAGTCTTTTCACAAAAAAACCCCAACAAAACAACAGAGCTTTGATCTAGCCATTTGCCCAGTAATCTGTTGTCTTCAATGTTTCAACATTGCAGCTCACTGAACCTTTTCAAACATTCATATTTGAGTAAATCAAACTGGTAAAGAGCCAAGTCCTGCTTGGCTCTCTAAAATGGCATTTCTTTCTCATATTGGCACTTGTCTGAGGCCCAGGCTTGGCAAACTTCAGTCGTTAACTGATGGTAAGTTTTAGCCCACATTATATGTAATTATTTTTCTCTCACATGAATCTTGGAAAATTATTTTCTTTAAAGAAAAGAAATACTTCCAGCATGTTGCAGAAACAATTTTTATTAGTTTCTGTTTCTTAATCCTCTTGGCTCTTTGCAGAAGGGCTTTTCTATCCTATTTGAGGCCAGACAAACTTGTTCTGTGCAATATTGTTGGTCTTACATTACATGCTGATGTTTTGTCCTTCAATGGGCTGTTGGCTTGTGGAGCCAAAGAATGAGCTGCTGAGTGATGAAAGTCCATGGGCTTGAGATGAGACTGGGCAAGCTCCTTGAAGAGAGATCCACTGAGGAGTAACCAAATCCTTATAAATCACTTCCAATTTAGAAAGGTCCTGAACTGAAAGATGCTTGGAGGCTGGGCAGGTGTTAAAGGGGAGGAATCACATATAATAACCCAATGCCTACAGCATTCCTTCAGACATCCACTGCTGCAGGCAGACTAAAAGACCTTCAGTCTCACCCTACACAACTACTGTTGTGTTG
>NW_009952707.1:675938-700434 GCF_000747805.2 Chaetura pelagica | reverse complement strand
TCCCTACACCTTATCTCATTTAATCTACAAATACATGTCCAGAAGTCTTTCCTATGCGGATGACTTTTGCATTTCTGACTCAGGTGTCTGTCCAAACTCAAACTATATTCTGTCCTTCTGTCATCTCCTGCCAACTGTTCAGCCACCAGCTGAAGCTCAGCATGAGGAAAAAGCAGACCTTAATTACTCAGCAGCAGACTGTCTATCACTCAAACTTACGTCTGCAGTTACACATTTCATATGGGTCATTCCAGCTCCTGATACCCAGACCTGGTCTAAAGGCTTTCTGGCTAACTCTTCTCTTTTAGAAGAGATGTTCCAAAAAAACACTTTGAAATTTTGACCTATGTAAAGATCTGGCTGCACAGACTACCTGCGTGTGACCTAGGGCAAATCTTACTGAAGTAATGAGGGTTCATGCACTGATTTCAGTGAAAGACTGTGCTTTTAAAAAATGAAATCCTATGTGAGTTTGCCTGTTGAATATACAAATGTCCCCAAATAGCCATGCTGGAATTTCTAGGTGCAATTGAAATGTTTTTATTTGCTGCACAAGTATCTTGGAGGTTTTTGTCCTTTGATTCCTCCTTTGGGTTTTGGCCTGCAGTTTAAAATTAAAAGAAACCCAAAACTTGAACAATAAAATTGATCAGTCAGATGGCTGACTCATCTTTCCTCATCCCATCTGGTTGAATTAATATTTGAAAAAAAATGATACGTTTTTGAGATCTTTTCTGTAGCTGTTGGGTTTTAAGACTTGACATATTTGGAGTAGACAAATTATTATTATCTAACCTTATTGTGGTTCTAAAGTTCAGATTTAAATGACCCCAGTAAGTGTAAAAGTTCCTAAGCTGAGCATTTTTTGGGGTGAACTCATCTAAGTCTTTACATCTGGTGGCTAAATTCTCCCTATCCTACCTCTTTGGAGGTAGAATTAATGCTCAGTCATCTATAGTAGAACATATATGCTGTAATACAGAAGAGTGGTTTGTCACAAGTTTGTTGGTTTTTTTTTTCAAAAATAGAATAAACTTGTGGTATCTTTCTCTAGCTCTGCATAAAGCAAGCTCACTCAGTGAGGTAATATCTTACTATGCTTGTTATAGTTGTCTTTAAGTTGAATTTTGCATCTGGGAGTATGTTTTAAAGCATATTTCTGGTCTCTCCCACAAGGAAGGAGCCCAAAAAAAATAGCTGAGCAGAGCATTGAGTGGCTGCCCTTTTAATGCTGAAAGATACTGTCCCACTGTTTCTTTATCCCTGAAATGTGGAAGGGCCACACATCTGGGAACCAAAAACCTGTATCCTCATGCCAGTTCTGTCACTTTTTGCTCAGTGTTCCTCCTTGGAGCAGCTCATGCTTTAATTATCAACACTGCATTAGCATAGAACCTCAGTGGGGTGAAAAGTATAAGCAGTAAATATGGCAGAGTCTGTAACCATCAGTGCACACAGGTGGACTCGTCAGATGCCTCATTGATGATTGGTTTTGCTTGGCCCTTCTTCCTGTAGGCTTCTTTGCTGGAGACAATAAAGGGCATTGGTGATTGCATTCAGGTGATTGTTGTCTCAGGGTTGGAGTACTGTGTCCCTTGAAATGTGGAGCTGGGTTGGAGTAATCTAAGTGGCTTTTCTTTGCAGAGCAAGGTGCAAATACCTGGCTCTCCACAGCAGATAGAAATTGGGAGGACTGTGGATTATATTAATCTTTTCCATGTACAGACATCAGGTTCCTTGTGCTCCTAAGATGGCCTTTGGAAGTTCTTGGAGAAGTCATTGACCTCTGTTGACTCTCTGTTCCAGAAAGGCAAATAGCTCCTGATGGACACCCCTGAGGAAGAGGCAGGTTCCCTTGTGTTGCAGCAGGCTGCTCTTGCTCCAGACCTTTTAACACTTAAAATTATTGATACCACTCAAAGGAGAGGACATGGGGAAGCAGTTCACTTATTCCCACAGCTGAGAAAAGAAAGGGAGCATGTAATTACTTGTGTTTCCAGCCCTGCCAGGCTGTAAGATTTGCCTCTTGTGTATTGTGGAACGTGATTTCATCAGCAGTGTAACCACAGGGTAGTTACTGCACAGGGAAAAGCTGGGTAGGTGAGTTTACTCCTCAAAAGAAGTAGTGACAGTGTTCCCCCATGTGCCTTCCTCCAGCTCATGCACTGGGAAGGCCTTTGCAGCTGATGTCCCTGCTGGGGGCAGAAATGGGGTACAGCTGGATTTGCACACTTGCCACAGAGCACGGGGGAGTGCGTGGCACCAGCATGACCCTGGCAGCTGTGAGCCCTGGCAGGTCTGCAAGCAGGAGCTGTGTCCCCCTTTCAAGTGCTGTGAGATGTGGGGATCTGGGGTGGCAGTCTGGGCAGGTCTGGAGCAGGGAAATGACCTGGGAGGCTGGAGACCCTCCTGGTATTTCTGCCTGGGCTATTGCACCTCCTGCTGCACGAGGACCTGTCCTGCAAAAAGGAGGGCAGGACCCAGGTCTGCTTTGCTGGATCCTCTGAGCTTGCAACTTCCTTAGGCGCAAAGGTGCTTCTAAAATTGAGATTGCTGAGAAAAACTGGAATTTCTGCCTCATATTACTTGGATTTGCTTTTATTGCTTTGCCAGCTGGAGTGAGCGTGTTTCAGGGGTCCTGATTTTAAATTTGGGCTCGAGACAGAAGTCTTACTTCAAGACTGGGATCCAGGACAAGACAAAGAAGAAACATTTACATTGGGAGCATGGGAAGCGATTTAAATCTTAATACAACTTGCACATAGAAAGCCAACTGTTACCTCTCAGATACAAAGAAAAATGGCACTGTTAGCTTTAAATAATGTACATTTCCAAGATGTTGCCCAGCTGTTAATCATTAACCCTGTAGCAGGTTGAAGCATAGAGACAGATGTTCCAAAAGCAGTTTTATTTCCTGAAATAAAGAGAATGAAGCTATGAATTAGACAAATTAAGAAGAAATTCAAATATTTACACCCAGTTGAAACAAGATGCTGGAAAAACAGGCATGATAAAATTGCTGCAATTAAATGTAATTTAATTTATAATTCTGAAAGCATGCTTCTTCCAGAGGCAGCCTTTCAGTTTTCCTTATGGAGTGCATTGTTGTGATGTATGGATTTTCCTGACTTATTATGGCATTTTAATCAACAGTTCAACGATGTGATAATATTCCTAAAGCAGAAAAATAAGTGACGTTTGTTTAGACACAATTAATGAAATATTTATGTTGCATGAGGCTGTGTGATAAAGCCTTGTTCTCTTAGTCCATTTGCTTCTGATTACATTTGTGATTTTTTTATATGACCAGACATTCTGACGCCAACTATTTTACACTGAGCAGATGTCATGTAGTAAAAATGGGTGCCAGATGCTACAGCCACATAAGGGTAATTTGTTTAAGAGCTGGCTCAGACTTTTTGCATTCAATTACACTGTATAGTGAGCCTTATACAATCATTTGGGTAATATGGCTAACTTCAGATATACATTTTAATGAATGTTGAGTGAGTTCAGAACAGTATGGTACAAGCAGAGTGCTCAAGGAATTAATTGATTTGTATGTAATACCTGAAAAAAAAAAAAAAATCAAATATACCCAGACAGAGTTCTTGACAGGGATCAAAAATTTAATTTATGCTGTAGCCAAATTTCCAAATTGCTCAGGGTGTTGCTGATCAGAACACAGGACAGGTGCAAAGTGTCTGTGTAAGTTAAGGAACAGTACCTTTTGCTTCATTGACTATTTTGTTCCTGCATTTTAGGATGTGAACACGTACCTGTCAGAAAAACTACTGAGTATTATACTTCTTCCTCTGACGATGATTTTGAATCCAAGCCTTCATTAACACACAAGGTAACCTTGACTTGGAAACAGAAAGATATTTTCTCAGTTTGACTGTATTTCAGATTTATCATATGAGTTTGATCTAAACCACATTCTAAATGACAATTTCTCAAAGTGGGGATGAGAATGCTTTATCAGTGGGAGGTTATGTGTCATGGGGAGAAAAATACATTTGAACTCTTTAAGAGAAATGAAAAATCAAAATTTCTGTTTCCTCCTTAGATCTTTAATTCCCCCAGGCTACACCAGCATTGACAGAGAAGGTCTTAATTTGACAAACAGACATGTTTCACTGAAACCACTTTGAAGCTGCATTTTTAAGTGACCTTAATTTGTAGCCCAACAAGCAAACTATTGAAAAAATTAAACCGAACAGATGCAGATTTCCCGTGGGGAAATACAACTTCATTTGAGAGGCGCTACAGGCAGGTTGCATGGCAAACACTGTGTTTATCCTAATCAGCACAACTGCATGAGCCACAAAGTTGCACCCAGACCCACCACACTGAAGGGCTAGCTGCACAATGAGATCTCTGAGCCCCACCTTGGTTCCTGTGGCTAGCAGGAGTGGTGGGGTTAAACCACCAGTGAACTCTCGATACGCAGCTCTGATTTGAAGAAACAGAGCTTTTATTGCCTGCATAGCTCTTCGGAAGTTGTTTACCTCTTTCCGGTGGAGGGAATATCTGTAAGTGGAATTAATAGTATGAGGTGGCCCTTTGATTTATTGCCTTTGAGAAAGGAAAAAAATAGGAAAACAAAGCAAAAGGCTGCCCACTGCACTGGAGAAACAGCTGAGCTGAAAAGCTAAGTGAGGCTTTGAACGGAAACCCAGTTGCACAGCTCCAGAGGAAACAAAGTGCCACGAGGCAGAGGCGCAGCAGCGTGTGGTGGCACGTCCCACCAGTGTGTGTGTCAGGATGTGCTGAGATGTCAGAACTCATCATTCATCTTTTCTGTTACAGGAAAGACAATCTATAGTAAGATAATATTGTGGTGAATTCAATAAAGTTTATAGAAAATAGAGAAAGGACAGGAGACATGGGAGAAAACTGGATAGGAGCAACTCCCAACAACTCAGGCAGCCTGCAGGGACAGGCAGGACCAGGCAGCAGGGAAGGCAGCTCTGCTGGAGCAGCTGCCAGAAATGGAGAGAATGAGCAGTTACCACACACGGGCATTAGCAGTGACTCAGTTTTGATACACATTCCCTACTCAGCTTGTTTCTCTCTGCTGCCTCCTAGCACTTCTTCTCATGCCAGTTCTGGCTGCTATTTTGCCAGTACTACCGTTTTTCTCTGGCAAAACTTGGTGGGAAAAAATTTAGTGGCTTCCTCTCTTGTTAGCTTTTTAATTGTCTTGTCTTCAGTACTTGTCTGTTCTGTCTCCTCCAAGATGGGAAAACCACAGCCTTGAAGCACCTCCAGGTAGTTTGGGTCAAGGGCAAGACGGAGCAAGTGCAGGTGATTCCCTTGGCCAGCCCTGCAGCACATGCTGTCCTGCTTCCCTGGCAGCAGGGGCAGGTGCCCCAGGGAAATGCAAAGCACCTCAATAATGCAGCAGAGAAAAACAGCATTGGGGAAGATTTCATAGGGCCTCAGGTAGTGTCCCATGACAGTTGTTTCTTTCGGACACATCCCTTGTACCGCGCTACGAGTGATCCAAAGTGCATTTCACTACAGCAATAGAAATTAGTTGAGTTTCCTTAAACTGGTGCTTTCCCTTGTTTGGCTTGTTCCCTGATTATGGTCATGTCTGCAGAAGCCACGTGTGTTGTATATAGTCAATTTTGTGATTAGGATATTTTTTATTGAAAGGCACAGTTCACGCTCACCTAGGGTTGCAATAAGAGTTTGTAATGATTTAAAGTCAATGTAGGAAAATGCATTAAAATATTCCTATATATTTACACTTCGGTTAGGTCGCCCCAAACAACCCTGCAGTAGCTCACCTTGATTTGATCAGAGGAGTGGGGTTAGATGATCTCCAGAATTTTATCCCAATCTCAACATTTGTGTGATTCTGGGGAAGATTTGAGAAAACCTGTAATGCTACACTTAGGCTTGATTGCCTTTCTCTCTCTCTCTCTCTCTCTCTCTCTCTCTCTCTCTCTCTTTTATAGGCAAAAAGGACTCTCAGGAGGAGACGGAAGCTAGAGAAGGAGACAAAGCAACTGATTAAACAAGAAGAGCTGAAGAGGCTTCACAAAGCACAGGTGAAAACCTAGCTTGCAGATGTCCCATCTATCTCCCAAAGTGACTAGGGAGGACAGGGGGTACCCAGTGTGGGCTCTGCACCTCTCCTTGTTCCTCACTGTGGCTCACTGCCTTCCGTGTTGAAATCCCCCCAAAACATCAGGAGCGGGAAGATGTAGGTGGCAGGACCTTGCATCTCATATGTCTCAAATTCACGTGCCCCATGAGATCATAATAATTTTTTAATTGTGCAGGAAGATCAAGGGGGAACAGTGACTGACTGAAGAGGGAAAGACATAGAATTGGGAATTATTCTCAGCCTCTGAGAATGTGAGAAACACAGCTGTTACTCCTCTGTACAAGAGAGTACAAAAATACAGTGATGGGTTTTGTTCTCTCTCTACCATAGCAGTGAAAGTCAGGCATTTCCTTTCCCAATGATGGAAAACAATATCACTATATACAGGCTCTGCTTTTCAGAAAATTTTGGGAAAGTTCTGAACTCTGCTAATGTATTATTTCCAATTACAATTCAAAGATTTGGGCATGCACTTCTGTGCAACTAAATCTCAGACTGTTCTGTCAGGTGTCAGAATTTTCAGGTCTATCTGTTTCACTTTCCACACCTACGTAACTACATGCGTATATACACACAAAACTTAAAGGCTTATGTGGCCACTAGAATTTTTTTGTTTCTGTTCTGTAGCATAAAGCAGAGAAACCTGAGCTAGATTTAATCTCATTAATTCAGGTTGTAATGTTAATCAATATTACGGTAGTGGGGAGCTTTTTGAAGGCAGAGTTGTCCATCATCTTCTGTTTTATTACTATAGCAGGTGGATAATTTTGGATGGAGCTTTCATTTAACAACTTTGTTATAATTTTTATCTGAGAATTGTGAATCATCTCAAAGTACAATTAGATGCATACATGCCTTCTTTTATTTTACTCCTTTTGGAAATATTCAGGTCCAAACCTTTTGAACCATCTTTCATGTTTGTTAGGCTGTTCCTGAGGGCTTGGCTTGGTATGCGCTAACACAGCCTGAAATGGAAACTGCTGAGCATCTGTTTGACAATTCAACCTCTTAAGATGTTTCATGCCTATTATCCACATGACACCTCTGAAAATCTTATTTAAATGGGGACAGACCAGTAAATGTAAAGTCCTTCCTGAAAGGCCATTGAATTATTACTTCTTAGACCCTTTCCTCGCTGTGTCGAAAGCTTGTGTAATAGAAAAGGAAAACAACAAAAACCCAAGGACAACAACATAGCTAGCAAAGATTTCTAGCTGTAAACTTTCAATATTTATGAGTTTTATTCAGGTAGCATCTAAGAATACCTGCTTCTGAATGTGTATGGTATTGACTTTTCACACCTTGTGAGACAGAAACTTTATGATCTCTGTTTTACAACAGGAGAGCTCAAGTTCAGAAAAATTGAAGTTCTTTTACTACCTACTATACCTGCATAAAAATGTAACAGATACCCAGTGGAATCATTACATTGCTTAGATGCCTGACATACTCCATGAGTTTGCAAATTCCATGACTCCTCTGAGACCTTTTTAAGCTGCCTCTCTAACCACTGAGACCATCTTTTTGTCTGTGAATTTTTAAGCTATCTCTGTAGCTCTTACATCATTACAATTTTGCAGGCAGTTCAGCGCCAGCTAGAAGAATTAGAGGAAAGACAAAGAGCTCTGGAGATTTTTGGTGTCAAACTGGAGAGAGAGCTAAGAGGAGAATCAAGTAAGTGAAGCAATGTGTGTTTGCTTATTTGGTGGTGGTTTTCTATCCTTTTTCAAAGAAGAAGGGTTTTAATTATAGTCACAGAAAGAGAGTTCAGCACAAAATCTGAAATGAAACAATAACCGGAAAGACAAAAATAATTCTTTACCCTTTTCCTCAAACTCTGATAGCTCAAGAAACTTTATCCTGAATGCTATAGATTTTCTGTTGGCTATCACCGATCTGGAATTATTTGCTTTGTTATTGAACCCGAACCTAACTTCCCTGTCCCCCCATTTTAAAAAATCCCATCCTGAGCTTAATTTCATCTTCTGGAAGGAGCCAATGAGATTTCCAGGAGCTGCATCTCAGTTACCGAGCCAGCAGCAGCCCGTGCCTAGTAACAGAGTCTTTAATGACTTCTCCTGGAGTGTGAAATGCCATTAATATGATTAGAGCCAGCGGCCATGCTATAGCAACAGCTGCATGCAGGCTCCCAGACTTGAACTGCTCAGCTTTCCCTCCAAGGGGTGGAAGGTAACAGGGATGTCGTCCTGGCTGCAGTTGGAGGCAGTGTTTTCACCCGCCTAACTGACAGTCTGAAGTACACAGGACTGCACTGCCCTCCCACCAGCCCAGCCTTACCAGTTGCTTCCCAGTATGTAAAGGACCAAGCTGAGAAGAACCCCTGCACAGAAACAGGACAGCTGAAGGTTTCTGTCAGGCTCAGAACAGGAGTGGGAATGTGAACAATGCGCATAAGGGACTTCAGAGGGGGCTGCAGTTCCGTGCTGAAAGGAGGAGGCTGGGGAGCCTGTGGCCTGATGGCAAGTGTGTCTCTATTTACCTTATTTTAGAAAGCTGAACCTTCTGCTTTCATGACAGGCAGTTGCACAACACTGAAAACTTGTATATGTATTGATACCTGATCTTGTCATTGTCTTAGCTAGGCAACCCAGCACAATGTCTATAAGCTGTCTTTTTTAATGCCATATTTCTTAGTTGTTATCACCCCTATTCTAACACTGAACTAATCAGTTCAGCAAGACATCATTTGTCCAACCTTTTATACTTATTAACTAATTTCCTGTAATTGATAGTGACAACCTATTTCAAATGTTATTTTTAGCTAGCTTTTTTTTTTTTTCCTTAAAACATAACTGTTTCTCAAATGGCACCCACCTTGCTGCCTGTGAGAAACTCTGCTAAAGAGACTTCGAGGGTTTGACGTGTTAGTTTTTTTCTTTACTGCTGATTTGTTTAAGGGTAGATTTTTTAGGAAATGTCAAAAATACAGGACAATAGGCTTCTAGGTCTTGGGATAGACACCAAATACTAGGATAAATGGCCTAGAGCCGCCTCTTGTTTTTGCTGTTTTGACAATCACATTTCCTAAAGAAGGCTGGCTGCCAACAGATTGATGCTTCTCATTCTCTTCCCATCCTTAGTAATTGGATTGCTCTCATTAAGGTGAAAGTACTATTTTTTCTCCCTGTTGATTGTTTGTGCGTAGGTGGCCAGTTACAAATAGGGCAGATACTGAAACACAGGATGTTACTGTGTCTCAATAACTCTTCTTGTGCAAAAGCATGAAGCTCTTAAGTTTCCCCAACAAAGCGTGATTTGTTGCTTGTAATAACATGTGTGTAATGATGCAGGAATCAGTGAGTTTTAAATTCTCTTCAGCCTTCTTAAAAATAATAGACATTATTGGTTAACGAATGACCAGTGTTTATTAGGTTAAGTTGTATTTAAGCAGGTCTGTGCTCATGCAATTCAACTGATTTAATAGGTATTATTAAGGTAATTAGAAAACAATCACAGTTCAGCAATAATATTGAGCTGCAAAGGTTGTGAATAACCAAATTTAGAGACAGGCCTACAAACCCTAGTCTTCAGTGACATTTACGCAACTCTCCTCTAATAATTCTGTAAGCCCAGGATGAATGGCCTCTTTGTTAGGGAGAGTTATTCATTAGCTCCTCAACTGAATTAGAAGAGAACATGTGTGGGTGTGAAACAACTGCCACAAAGACTGATGAGCAAAATGAGGCTTTGATGATCTTCTAATTGTAGTGGCAACAATTCATGTATTAAAAAAAAAACAAAACAGTCCCATTTTTCATGCCCCTTATTCCCTTCATTCTGGTCTAAATACCAAATAAAAATCACTGCTGTACCATCACTTGTTTTCTACTGACATTTATAGAGCTTATGGATATTTTTCTGCCTACAAGAAATACAAAAATAAACATCTCGAAACATATTTTCCACTGAAATTAGCATAACAGATTGGTTAACAAAACAAGTAATGAAGAATGTTGGTAAAGAAGAAAAATCTGTGTTGAGAAAATGTTCAGAAATCTCTCCATGGTTTGGAAGGTAAACATATATCTGCACATGTTGCAGCTATTTTTTTGTTTCGTAAGGAGCATATCCAAGTCTTCTCAGAACTATCAACAGAGCAAAAAGATCTGTTGAAAAGCTCTAGGGATAAGGAATGATCTGTTTAGCTGTTCCTAAAAAGGTTTAGCTGTTCCTAAAAAGGCACCAACTGGCCAAACCCCCTTACTGATGAGGAACAGTCTAGCATCACCCTGGAGAACAGAAGGTTGAGATTTTGAGAACAACGTTCAGTAAATACACCTCTGCAGCCTGTTATTCCCTCAAAACTGATGAATATAGAAATAGCAGCATAATTAGATGAACACTTGACTTTCAAATGGCATCCAGGTTCAAGGAGACTTGGGTAAACCAGGAAGAAAGTTTTGCTTTACAATGCTGTAAGAAAAAGCCAGCATGACTCAGAAACCAAACTCAACTTGTTTTTCCTCTAACCTTTAAAAAGATCTGTCATATTGTGCTACGCAAAAGACTTAATTGGCTTGTTCTGCCCTTGGAAGGCATAAAGCACTCCATCAGACTTAAATAACTATTAACATCATTATTAACAAAAAGCTCAGGGGAAAATTTCCCCTGGGGACACTTGGGGAGCATTCTGTAGGATGGAGGACAAAAAACAAGGGCTATTTTTATTTCGGCTTGCACTGAGGATTGTGCTAAAATGAGTGGCATTTTTGCAAAGTGCATTTCTCTTTGTTTACCTCAATCAACCTACAATACAGTTGTTTATTACAGACATTGATATTTTAAAACTTAAAGAGGAAATGTTAAAATATATATATTTGTATAATCAATAAAACAGCAGAAAGGGAATAGTAACCCTCTGTAACCTGCAATTCCAATGTTTTACTGACAGTAAGATAGGTCAAATTTCAGTCATCACTTCTGATGGTGGCATATGAAGACCTAAGACTGAATACTAATGCTGCATCTCTGCATTGGATCTGTGAGAAGCCACCACTGACATGTCCCAGGAAGCACTGCTCTAGCCATCACTCTGAGAAGATATTTTTAATTTCCACTTGCTGACCTGGAAGATCCCACAGGAACACATCCATTGCTGCCAATTTTTAATGGATTCTGGCAGATATCAGATCAAGTTTGCTTTGCCCTCTCCTGCTGCTTTATCCTCCTGTTTCATGGTAATTTCAGATTGAGGTCAAATCCTGACGGGAAATTGCAGAACTGCACCCAAGCCAGCACAACTCCTGTTTTTGGTGCAGGGATCTGTGTCATTCCTCAGATTCTGGCAGGAGGTGACCTGGGCTCTCTGGGATGACAGTGCCTGGTGAAGGCAGTTTGTCATGAAGGTGAGGGGCAGCTGAAGCAGCGGGGGCAAGAGGGTAATTTCTGGGGCCAAAGACTAAGCATATTTCAAAGCAACAGGAGGGCATCTGAACTTCTGCTGAGCTGTCCAGGACTCCAGCTATCTCTCCACTTTATCACCTAGTTTAGTGATACTCTTGTCATTGTCATTCTGGAACTTGAACCTGAAACCTTTGGGCTTAAATTTCAATGTACTCAGTCATCTGAAATAAAGGTGCAGTGCTCTTAAAGCAGGAGAAATCACATACGTTTTCACCCACAGAAACTAGCCAGGCTGATTGATGGGGATTTTATGCTTGGTTGTCTAGCAGTGTGATGTAAGGACTGAGGAGGAGAGCACTGTGTCCCCCTGCCTGCCCGTGTCCCCTCCTTTTGTCTTGTCCCAGGTCTGGCTGTCCCTGACTCCCACACACCACAGCACTGTGTTGAGGCAGAAGCAGGTTTTCTGGTTTTGATATTCTGAAGGGGTCATCATTGTTGCCTCAATGTGAAGCAGTGCAAGATATTTGCTTTCTAGAATTGTTTTGTGGCAGCAGAGGGTGGAGGGGCAGAGCAGATGTTGTGGGAGGTTCATTCATAGTGCTGCCACTGCTGTAATTCTGCATGGAAGGGTGGTGGGGTGGGCTTGTTTTGTGAGGAGAATGAATGGAAAATTTGAACTGATGAGCATGCTAAAAAAAGGACAGCAAGGAAGATATATACATGCTCTGACTTGCCACTTGAAAACATCCAGGGCTTCTCTGTTGCCAAAGATTCTTGTACAGGTGGCATTGCAGGAGCAGTAAAGGCCCTCATCTGGTGAAAGAGAAATCTGTGCTCCTCTTCAGCAAGGCAGTCAAGCTGTGAGCTCTTAGGGAGAGAGACCATCTCATGTTTTGTGTCTGTATACCTATACATATCTATCACCTACTAGTGATACCTTGTCCCAAAGTGTCACAAAACCACACAGTAATAGTAGATTTGTCCTGTCCCACAGCCTTTCCATCATTCAAAGCAGATGCCAATTTAGAGGCCAGTTGGCAAATGAATGGAAATTTGTAGAGAATTTGATTGTGTCTCTTATGCCCATGGGAAGCAGGGACTAAGTTGATACTTGCCAGCACATACATCTTCAACTCTGATTTTGTTAGTGGGATTTACATTTATACATATAGTTCAGCTGCTGGAGTCCACTACCCACAGGGGAGCTATGTTATCAAAGGCAAAACTAAGGATAAGAGCCCATTAAAAAAAGGAAGTCTATATGATTATTTGAAAGAAAAATCTTAACTTCTAAAATAAATTAGTTTTAAAATCTAATCCATCTGTAATTGCAATAAGCTACAACATTCAGCCAAATGATTGTGATGTCTGTTATACCCAGACTTCACTGATTTGAGTTACAGGAAAAAAATCTACCTTTGAACTCACCTAGGCTTACAAATGAGAACTATTAAAAGTGAACTTAAGTGGCAAGAGCATTGGAAGGAAAGCTGGTAATGCACACTTAACTCTTTTATTTTAAACAGATTCAGGCACAAAGGATGAAACTCAGATGCTGCATGAATGGTTTGAGCTGGTCCTGGAGAAGAACAAATTAATGCGTTATGAGTCTGAGCTTCTGATTATGTAAGTAAGGACAACCATTAATGCTACAGAAAGGGGCAGGGGAAGAGTGCACTCCCGTTACACCTGAACACCTTACTGTGTGCTGCAGCTTGAGATTGTTACAGAGTGAACATACCCAGAGTAGTGGCAATCTGTTTTGAACACAGTTTTCCAGTTGAGCCCTCCTTGTCCTTCCCTCTCACAGTGGTTCAATTATTTCAATCTTACACAATACTCTAAACCAGTACAGCATACAGATGCTCTGCCTGCACACAATGTGGCTCTAATGAGCACTGGAGCACTTTCTCCTGTGGAAGAAAAACAGTCTGACAAGTTTATCTCAGTTTATTGGACAGAGGAGGAAAGATCTAGGAATTACTACAGCCATGAAACAAGCAGATACACCAAGCAAAATAAAAGGCACCTCAGATGCCAGTCTTTGTGGCTGATGAAAATAATATTGGCTGTAGCTCCCTCACCTCAAGAGACAGGCAGAGGTGACTCTCAGCTATTTTCTCCACTATTTCTGGGCTAAGTGGGAAGGCAATGAGAGCTGCAGCAGTCATTGTTCAACCTACCAGTGTAGGTTGCTCGTTGCCATTTTACTCAACCAGCACCGTGCACAGTGTGTGGCAGCCCAGCCACTGGCTCCAGCTGCACCCCAGTGTCTCTCTAGACACTGCTGCTACCAGGGGCCAAACATTTTATTTTCCCTTTGATTGTCATTGGATGTTGTGGTAGCAATGCTTCCTGCTCACTCTGTCTGTGAAGCAGAGTTAAAAAAGCAAAGCAAGCTGCTTTTACCACTGCAGGACACAAAATGTTGCCTGGATGTGTTCACGTGTGTTAATTCCCTTGCCCCAGGACCTGTTCCTGTGCAGTGGGCCTGGCAGAGCCCTTTGTGTGTGAGAGCATTCAGTCCCATCCACAATCAAGTGGTGGGTGCCACCAGCAAAGCACAGCTGGTTAAAGCCCTAAGTGTTGTGACATCTGAAGGAGCTTAATGTGATACATAATGCAGAAGAGGGTAGTGGTGCTTTTGGCATTGCTGTGGCAATGTGGGCACAGCAAAGCTTTTAGGCTTGACTGCCCATGAGGAGAAAAAATGAAAATATTATATAAAAAGAATACAGAATCTTTTGGTTGAAATAACATTAATACATGTCTTTATTGAAAAAAAAGGTTATTATTTAATATACCTCTTATTGCACCTAGAGCCCAAGAACTAGAATTGGAGGACCACCAAAGCAGGTTGGAACAGAAGCTGAGAGAGAAAATGGCCATTGATGGTAAGTCAGAGTGTGCTCCAGCCCACAGACCGTGCCCATGGGAGTCCCTGCTTGCTCCAGAAAGGACCAGAGTAGATGAGGCTCTTCTGCCTGCACTCTGCTGTGAGTGCAGGTCAGGCAGCAAACCACAATTTGTAAGGTCTTCTTATCTGACTTCTCATGAAGACAGCTAAGCTGACTTGCCCAGTTTTAGGCTGAATTGGATCAGAAGCATTCACACATGTAGTCCAGCTGCCACCCAAATACAAAAGAAGTTATCTGCTTTTATGTTAACTGTAGCTTGACTGGTTACTGCAGTATTTTGAAACTGCTTTTTGATACTTGGGATTAAAGTTTGGGTTTATCCTTTCATTCAGTGCTAGAAAAGAGGGTGTGAGGTGGAGGAATGCAGGGAGAAGGGGGGTTACATAGCACTGAATAAACTGAAATACCCTGTTGTGTTCTAAGCATGTGCATTGTAAGTGACAGCAGTTTTCAATATTTTTTCTAAAAAACAATTTCCATCTTCTTAGAGTTTCTACATTTTATATGGATAAACAAAATTTAAATTCTAGCTTAAATACTTTAATAAAGTATTTATTAATACTTTGATAGCACAGGAGTGCTCTTCCTATCCACTCCCACTCTAAGTTTTCTTAAAAGTACTAAAGGCTTTAGAACTTTTATAGTTAACCTTAAATGGCCAAAACACATGGGAAATTTCCCCTGGACTGTAACATGAAAAATATGAACTGCTATTGACTTAATTTCTTGTTGACTATAATATTAATTACATCTGTACACCAAAAATTAAAATACAGAGTGTAAAAATGGAGTGACCAGGTTTTTAACCTCTTCTTCTTTTGATCTTTTAGACAGCCTTAAAGATGAGATGGATCTGAATGAGGAGGATGAAATTTTTGCTGAGATGATGAAAGTGGTTGAGCGAAGGGACAAACTTGTGTCTACCTTAGAAGAGCAGAGAGTGAAAGAAAAAGCAGAAGACCAGCACTTTGAAAGCCTTATATCATCTAGAGGCTATCAGCTGAGCAGGATTTAAACAGCCACGTGCAAATAAACATTATTTCAGCAATATTCATAATCATGGAGGTACAGTCTTCTGAAAAATGAGGGAATTCAATTTTAAAATCAGTTTATTTGGGAAACATGTTGGTTTGTTACCAAAGGCTCCTAAGCAGTTATTTTGCTCATACAAGAGTGAGTCATGTGGAGATCAGTTTAAAGGCTGACAAGAATACAGGACTGAATTTGCCTGCATGGTGGGCATCAGGGTCTGTGAAAAGGAAATCAGAGCCCTATTGTTTTCCTGGAATTTTATTTTAATGCTGAGACTAGAGTTTCTGAGAGAACATGATGACATCATGTAGTATTTTTGAGATGGCATTACTTTCCATCTGTTTGTCTGAATCTGTATGTGGTTTTGTTAATATTTTGGCACAGCCAACCCATGGTGAACTATTCAAAGGTCAGAAAGCAAGCATCTCATATGAAAATAAGGTTAGTTTTTATTTCTGGTGGAGGAAGTTTCATTTGACTAATAACTACATGTAAGTACTCATTAAAACTACTGTAAATACAAAAACAGAAAATAATTTTCCAGGTACTACTAAGTTTTAGTGCACCCTCTGTTTTAGAACAAGAAGTTAAAGCAATATTAGACACTTATATTTTGCACAATGCTAAGCAATTTTCTAAGGGGTGAATACCCTTGAGACTTATATATTAAAAAAAACTTTTGTATGTCACAGATTAAGGTCTTTAAAATATGCTAAATGGTTATTTAAAAATAACACTCCAGACCTGATTAGTACTTACAGGATAAACTTTACAATTGCTTGATAAAATACATGACAAATAGTATCATAGGGTGGGATGAGTGATATAAAGGTTAAAGCTCTCCCTGAGAATAATTCCTCAAGAGGATTGCAAAAATTATTGAGTTTGTAATTTCAACATTTGATAGAAAATGTTGCAGACATATTTAAACTACACTTCTCTTGCTGCTTAACAATATATGCATATTTTTTTGCTTAAAGCAACTATTTCCTATCTTTTTTGTACATGCATTTGTAGATAACAGGCAAAGTAGATATGTAGAAATTCTCATTAATATTTGGTGTAAGTTAAGTACTTCCTTAAATCTGAGATAATTCTGCCATTTAAGATTGGTAGATTTCTCGACTTTACGTATGATGCACTAGATTTTCAAACTGAAAAACAAGGAGAAACTGAAAGACTGATTCTTTTTTAATATTGTTTTACCTCATGCTCTGAGGAGACACAATGTTCTCGTTATTTCATGAATGGTGCTAATCTGCAGCAGTTGCCTGTAGTGCAGCCAAAGCTAGAAGCATTCCTGTTCCAAACACTTTTAACTAGAAAAACCTCTTGGTAAGTACTTTTAGGGTAACAGACACAGTGGATCCTTTCACAACATTTTATTAATTATCTTAAGTTTTTGCTGTATTGTAAGAAATTAAAAATATCCTTTCTAAAGAGAAAAGCAAGGTTTTACTACTGACCACAGATAAATAATACACCTCTATTGGTGCAAGGAATTCACTATTGTTCTGCAATATTTATGCCTTTATATTTATTTACTAGACTGTTTACAGAGGCCAAGAGTGTCTGGTTACATTTTGGATGTTGTCTCTGATTTTGACTGATAAACGTTTATTTCTTACAGCTACATATAGGTAAAGCTCTGCATTGTACAGTAGATAGCTTTATCTGTTTGGAAAATAATTAGGAAAATCATAGGAATTCAGATTTTTAAACAATATTTTCATTTACTGTAACTCAAAGGGATACCCTTAAAACAGCATGTAAGGCTTTAGCAATATAATTTGTCTTTCATCATTTGGAAAGACACAGCAGAATTCTTGAATCTATTCCAAAATTACCATCAGACTTTTAACTTTCCTGTCATTCACAGGCTAAGCATACCTGATCTTCAGGTTACATTTTTATTGAGATGGTTAGCAGTGATTGATTTTTAAATTAACTCTATTACTCAAGATTGACACAAAGTAGGAGCAGGCAAGGCAGCAATAAATATTTTCATTTTCTCTGTCGAGATCTGCTGGTATTTCCAGTTTTGTGGTGAAAATTTGTGTATTTTATCACTATTCCCAAAAGCCTCATGTAATCCCACAGAACAAGGATGTCTAGAACATCTACCACAATTTTGTGTAGTACACAGAGAGTCATAATGCTTTTAAGGCATTTTTTTAAAAGCTTTAAAGCAAACTTCTTAGTGCTTTGCACAGGAGGGAAATTCAGCAGAAACCTCCAGTTATAGCAAAGATTGTTTTTTTCACCTCATTTTTGCAATCTAGAAAGTCTGTTTGCTGTCATGTTGCTGCTGTAGAAAGAGGAAAGGCAGCCTCAGAGAAGTGATGCTCCTAGTCCTGAGGAGGAGATTGCTCTCCTCCCGCAAAGCCCAGCCTGCATGCCCAGGGGAGATGCACACACTGCACATCTCAGGTTCAGGTCGCTCTGCACTGTGTATCAGCCCTGAGGATTATGTTTATAGCAGACACCTGTTCAGCTATAAAAGCAAATGCAAAAGGGTGCTTTACTTTTAGCTCCAAAGATTTGAGTTCTTGAGAATATTAGAGTCAACAGAAGCTGAGAGCCATCAGCATTTTATGGACTTCAAAAATATTCTTTGCTAAAAAGATGGTACTTTTCTGGATGCCATGTAGTCATAACACATTCTCCACCCAAAACTGTGTGTCTGCTTTTGAGTAGATAAATCAGTCAGGCTACTGTTGCCCTGCCTGATAATAAGTACCTGACCAGACTAGATCAAAAAATGAACTGTGCAAGTGATTTAGAAAAATAACAAACTCTTAAGTCATTTAATGCACATCTTCATGTATCATGAGAGTAAAGAAGGAGAGGGGTGACAAAGAGAAGCTATGTGCACTGTTCACAGGTCAATTTAATATGATTGGCTTGTATTAGAAATGTATTCAAACACTGGTTTGGTTATGAGTCTTTTTGCTGCTCAGTCTTTTCTGTAAATTGACTTACTAACTTATAATACATTTGTTCATTTTTTAAGTCCTTGGCTCTGCCATTTTTGGGTATAATATTATGTGCTGTAATGTATTGACTGTGTCTAAATGGACTAGATGTGAGTAATTTTCTATTTGAAAAAAATAAAATTGTATCTCACTCTCTGAAGTTCCTGAATAATTTCCATAGCAATTTTTATCCACCAGTATCTACAATGTAATAATGTGTGTCTAGGAAAGACAAATAGGTAAGAAATTTTATGTTTCTTAATTCATATACTGGTAAGTAAATCACACCATCCTGCAGGTTATAGATTAAATTTATGGTTTAAGAATAATGACACCCTGAAGTTAGAGGGCATTCAACTTTATGTGTAACATAAGAAGTTGAAAACTTAATGAGATCAACAACTTCCTCACATTTTGCATTGGAATTCACCACCTTTTTGGGGCATGACATACAAATTGTAACATCTCCTTGTAGACTTGAAGGAAAAGTGTCACTGCATGGATGATAAAGAATTGGTAATCAAAACCTGAATTTCTGATTTTCAAATTTCACTAACTCTATCAGTCATCTTGTTTTGTTGCTTTCTACCAGTGGGAGAGCCTTACAGAGCAAGGCAATGTGCTATTTAGATCTGCAAGATTTGGACTTAGGTTGGTGCCTGCACTGTTGTACCCTGCTGAATGACTCTGAACTGACTGATAGTGCTTTCCCCTTCAGAGGACAGATGGACAGGTGCTTGTCTTCAGAAGTTAAGGTAATTTTTCACATATTTGAACTGAAGTTTTTAATCTACTGTCATATCCTTTCCCTTCTATCTTGTGTGCGTCAGAGGCAGATGGGCATGGTAATGACTTCTCTGATAGTACCACACTTAAGTTCTCAGGGCTGCACAAGTGTTACCTGCCTGCTGGGTTTACTGGAACATGTTCATCTGTGTTTAAAACCTTGCAGCCATGTTGACTTCTCAGCCTGATGGTCAACACCTGGAGGGCTTGGCTGGCTCAGGAGAAGGATGTGGGTAGAAATGCCACAATGGAATTTACTGAAGCTTCCCTTCTACTCACAGCACACATACGCACCTCCTTGTCCCCTCTTCAAAGGATCGTTGGCCTAAAGAAACTCAATTGGACAAGAAGTTCAGGAAAAGGATTTTGTAAGTCGTTATTTGACTCAAGATCAATCCATTTGCCTCCCAGGTAAAGGAACACCTCACTGATTTTTAGGGTATTTGGCCAACAAACTTGGAGATCTGGTGCTTTGAAACCTCTCTGCCCAATGCACATCTGATTTCAACTAAGAATTTCACTTTAGCTTAGTAGTTTATTTCCAGAAAGATATACTCTGTTTTCTTTCCTGCTTGAGCAAGTAACAGGATGTGGCTCAGCAGACTGGAGATTCTGTACCTCTTTTAAGACTTTGCTGCTGTTAAGATCTAAAGCTGTCCCTGCTGTGTTTTGCGTGGGCCATATGATTTTTGCACAGTTTAGCACGATAGGTTTGCCATGTTAGTGTGCAAATACTATCCCTGCAATCTTCATGGCAGCCACAGCTCATGAACTTACATCCTGGAAAATGCTTTGTGATGTGTAAGGTATTTGCTGGATTTCACCTCAACCTCTTTGTCTAATATTTTTTTTTTTAAATTGTGGTTTCTTCTGTTGGTTTTAATGGACTGTGAAAAGAGACTTGGTGGCCCTGTGTGCCAGCAATTCACTTGCTGGAATATTCATCTAACACAGAGGTACAAAATTACATGCACAAGTGAAGGACACAAGAGCAGCTTATTAAATAAATAAATAATTATATTGTGTGTTTTTTTCTTTCTAAAACTATCTCAAGAAGACCAGGTGTAGATACAGGTAAACTTGGTCTGGTGTTCACCCTGGCTGTTGGAACAACATGTTATCAGAAGCATTAAATACCAGGATGATGTTCTCATCTTACTGAAAAGTTTAAGACTCACTTTCTTTCCTTAGAAACTTGTCCAATAATTAATCTCTGTGACTGTTAACATGTTCTCTTTTGTCTTTTGTGGATATTTGTCCTCATTGCATCTTAGTCTATCTTTTTTGCTCCTTGATATACAACAAAAAACATGCTGTACTTTTAAAAAATCTGGTTGGAAATACTCTGAGATTTTTATGAGACTGTGTTAATTTATTATTAGTTACGTTATTTATTTAAAGAGAAGATTCTTATCCCAAAGAAGATACAAGTTGAGTAGGAAGCACAGCTCTGCTTTGAATTCAAGCAGAAGTATATGCTCAATCTTAAATTCACTTTATGAGCTGGAAACAAATTTATCCTTGAGTTTCAGCTGAGCCCTTCTACCCTTGATCCTGATGTTTTCTGCTGTTAAATGTAACCACATTGTGTCATTGATCAGTCAACTTTAGGCCTGTCTTAGACGGTCTGAAATCACAGCAACAGCAGGAGATTGATAAAACACTTTTGAAAATTCCACTTCAACTCCTTAAACAACAAAAATGGTCAAAAAACTAGAGCAGAGGTGCACCTAGGAGAAAAATTGTAAGAGGAAGCTCCAAGACAAATTAATATTTATTGTATGGCTTTAATCAGCCTGGCTGCCACAGTGCTCATCTTACCAGCCTAACCTGTGGTCGGTATATTATGTGCCTTGACTCTTCTGCCACATTCAGGAAGTAAGTCTCTGTTCATGATCATTCTGAGTCCCATAGTAAAAGAAATAAAAAACAGGTGTGTATGGACAGATATGCAGGTGAGTAAGAATTATTTGAGTATGTGGATTTAGCCTTCTTTTATTGCCTGGAAAAAAATATATATGCGATCAGGATACAATTAATTTGAGCTACTGGCTGGCTCATCTGTAAGAACAAGGTGCTGACAGGGAGTGTGGTGAGAGCTCTTGTGGTCTCCTCCAGATTTCTATATGCCAGATGCAGCGAGTCCAGACTGAATGGCAGCCTGCTGACTACTGTGTTCTGCACGTGGGATCATGAGGCATGATTGTGAAAGTATTCAATTATCAGATATAAAACAGAGCAAAAACCTAGCCAAACAAAAATCTCCACTGAACTTATATTTGTGATTAAAATACTGCATAAATAGTAGCTAGGCATTTAAAATCAGCATTCCTGTATCTGTCATAACTTAGACCTTGTGTATATCTATAAGTTCTGTTGTACTGAACATAATCTTAATTTAAGGTCATATGCCCAAATATATTCCCAGATCAAAAAGAAAAAAAGTAGCATACATAGTTCTAAATTTAAGATACAGGGGGAAAATTGTTGTAACTATCCTCAAAGAGGAACATCATAAGTGCAAAACCAGTGCAATAGTGTTATACCCAAAGAACTGCAAATAAATTCTGAAAGAAACCCATTTAAAAAAACAGTAAACTTTAGACTGTGTTACTTTAGCATCTTTATTTAAAGCCAAGTATTTGTTTTTCCAGATTTGATAAAGCTGATTTAAAAGACATTAAGTTACATTTAAAATTTATTTTCTCCTTGCAAAACATTCATAGCTCATGAGGCTATTAAATAATATATTTATATAAAAGAAATAATACTGCATTTGTCATTAATTTACATATGCTGAGTGTAGTGAAATAGGAAAGAAAGATGCTTGTTCTTTTCAGCTATTTTGTGTGAGAACTGGCAAATGCATGTTGAATTATGACTTTCCTATACTGTACAACCCAGCACCTGTTACTCTTTGTGAGGTATCTGGCTTGTTCTTTCTGTTTTTTAACACAGAGTGATACAAGGGCAAACACACTTCTGCTTGCCAAAATGCTGCCTCTTCTGCTGTACCCCCAACATTCTATCTTGACATCTATGCATAGTCATTTAGGTCCACATGGCAACTTAGTTGGATCATTGCTCTGTTTGTAAATGCCACAGACAGACTCACAACTATATGAAAATGGGTTTGATGTGTTTAGTTATCCTCTTTTGGAGTAGTCTTTCATTATGCTCTTAAAAATTATTCAAAACTGTTCATCTAATCAATACACAGTGCAAGTAACACTTCTGTAAAAGTAGAATAATATGTGAAATTCAGGCTGTTCTGTAGACAACAGTCCTGAGACACAATCTGTGCTATAAGCAAGAGAGCAAACATAGGACAGGAGAGATGGTGTTAACAGCTCAGGCTCATTCCTGCTTCTAACTGATGGCAATATAGATGAATAAAGGTTTTCTCCAGGGCATATACTAACTATATGCAAGAAATACTCATTGATGTCTACCCCTCATCAGCTAACCAACATTACGGGCTTGTAAAAACACAACAATTATGAGTTGATTTAGACATATCCTCATGGTAATTTTATTTCACTTATTATGCCTAATGGATAGATAGATATTTGCATGAAGTGTGTGTGGCTTTTTGCCTGAATTGTTAATCGAGTGATTAAGTGGTAAGTGAAAGTAGTGCATCCAGATGACACTAATGCTGTTCCAGTCCTAGGTGCCGCCTGAACCAGTCACAGGAAATTATCTGTTTTAAAGATACTTCTCTCTTAAGCTACTCACCTGCAAATCAAAGCAGGATTGGTATAGGCAATCTATCATGCTAAGTAATCTTTCTTTCCCACTGGCTTTTATACTGCCCTGACAACAGCTGGTTTCTTTGCAGCAGTGGATACAACGATGCCCACTGCCTCTGACCACAGATGTAGTGGAAACCTGCAAGAACTGCTTTGTAATAGGTGCTCAAGGCTGAAACGAATGTAGTAAGCTTGATCTTTAACTTGCACAAAACTATTTGGTAACACTTTATTTAGTTCTTTTCTATCAGTGCTGATCACAAGGTGCAGAAACATCTGCCTGCAGCTGTGACACTCCCAGGACCTTCACTTACAAATGGTGACAGACCAGCTGAGCTGCCTGAGCCCTGGTCCTGTTACCGTGTTAGGATAGCTCCCAAAATGCAAAGAGACTAAGTTTAGGAAGGAGACATTGTTATTTAATGCAGGTTTGTGCAAAGCTGGGTGCTTGGTGCCTTCCCACAAATCAAGCACATCAAGGGAGATTTTTCGTTACATATTTATACACAGAACTATAGAGTTATTAAGTTTCCAGGTCCATCCTCATTATAGTGATTGGTTAGTGATTAACCATAGTTACATCTCTTTTTCTGCTATCCCACATGCTCAGGAAAAGGGTCTTCATCTCAGCAGGAGTCTTATTGACCGAGGGGTGTGATTTTTAGTATTATAATGATATTATAATGAGCTAAATTCACCTACAGAACACAATATCACAACTTCAACAGCTTCAACTGCTCAAGGCTGGTTTAGCCATCAACTTCCTTGATTTTGGTTCTTCTTTATTACATATTGCATTCCTTATGTAGACTTCAAGTGTCCTCTGCCAAGTTGCTGATTTACATGAGACACTCTCAAAGCCTCTTGATGAATTGCCTTCTTCAAAGCCTGGTTATTGCAGAACGTCCTTGCTCAGTGCCAGCTGTGGCACTAACTGATGCCTCTCTGACTGCAATTTTAACCTGTATATAAATATATATATATACAAAGACAGTACATCTTACACAAAATAACCACATCATTCTAAATTTCTGAGTTATTTTCCAGCAGTCCTGCCTGTGTCTAACTTTTGGCACCTGTGTTAAGCAGCACTCCGGTGTGTGTGTAGTTGCCTGCATTGGTGCATTTGACCAACCAGTCTGAGTTGGTGACTGGCTCTGCTGCCAGACAGGAGGCGGATGGACCGTGGGCTGTGGGACACGGTCCGTGCCTCAGGGTAATGCTGGTCACCCAAAAAACTGGGTCACTCAGCTGGGAAGGGAGCGTGGCCTTCACACCATTCGGGGGCTTTAGCCCTCCTCGAGAGCCAGGCCAGCTCCTGCTGCTGGGCTTTCTCCTTCCCGGGACTGTGCAAAACGCGCTTTTCCTAAGCCCGAGCCGAAGAGCGGGCAGCAGAACCAGGCCCCTCGGCCCACGGCTGAGCCCCCCGAGAAGGGCAGGGAGGGGCACCCGATGCACTGGGAAAGGGGCCCTTGGGATGAGGGGGTGCGTGTGGGGTGGCTGTGGGGCTGGGGAGGCTGTGGGGCTGGGGAGGGGGCACCGCTGTGG
>NW_009952707.1:658671-674815 GCF_000747805.2 Chaetura pelagica | reverse complement strand
GGAAGTGTTTCCCGGCGGTAGGTGCGGGGCCCCGGCCGGCCCGCCGGGCCTGCTGTCCCGGGGCAGCTCCGCGCCGCTGGGCAGGGCCTGCGGGTTGTCCAGGCCCCGGCGCTGCTCGCAGCCCGCCCGTCTGAGGAGCTGCCTCTGATGTGGTAAAAAAACCCGGGAACTGTAAACTGACACGCTGTTTGACCCACAGTGTGTTGCTTTATGTTGGTGTAAAGCGTGGTGAACACAGGCTGCTCGGAGAGCCCGGTGCAATGTACGCAACTGATGTCATGTTTGTAATAGTAAACATTCCTCAGATGCTTTGAACTTAACCTGATGGTGCTTGTACGAAGCAAAAAACCTTTGCCTCATGACACTGGACCTTGGAAGAACACCAAGCGTGTACAACAGTCTGGTTCTTTGTCCATACATGTGAGTTAATATCCACCCCCCCTACTGAATCAGCCTATTTAAAATCCCATGAGGCAGAGAATTGGAATTTAACCTCCCTCACCCATCGTTTTCACAGCTGATGTTAATTTAAATACGGAACAAATAGAGTCAAAGGAACAGTCCCCTCAAAACAGTTTTTCAAGCAATGTTTGTTGCTTCCAAGTGTGAAGAAAGGTGTTAGGATCAGCAGGCCCTTGCCTCTGATGTGTGTGTGAATAATGAAACTGGGCACTGTGTTTCAGAGCAGCACCAGTGCTGCAGACACGGGCTGTACCGCTGGCAAGAGCAGCCCCTCGTTCTGGAGCTATCATACCATCTTTCTGAGGTGCATGGCCTTGCTTTTCAATTAAAATTCGTGTTGCATGACTGTGCTCACGTTGTTGGCTTTTTCTGGTCATTGCAGATGGTCTAGAAGTTGAAATAATAAACAGAGTTTATTATTACCCAGTCTGATACGTTATTCTGTTAGGGTATTAATGAATATTAGTAGCATTGAACTAGCAGTGATTTTCTGTGGTGAGCCTGTATTGTAGGTATGGTTAGAGATTATTAATTTAGCCTGTTTGTAGTAGATTTTGTATGTCCAGTATTATTTTTATTATTAAACAATGCAGTTGTCCTCAGTGGCAGATATTGTCACAGATCTTCAGCAAACTTATCGAGGCAGCAGTTACTTTTATCCACAATCTTGTAATTTCTCAAAAAGATGTATTTTGCAAAATAATATTTCTTGTTACTTCTATATCTGTATTAAATTTAATGTTGAAAACCTGTACCTGCTATTGTGTTATCTCATCATTCATATTTACCCTTTTGAAATTTTGGAACAGCATTAGTGTCATCCTTTGTGTTTCCCAATTTTCTAAAGTCTATTCAAAAGTAATAGTGGTTTGTATAAAAAAATAATTAACTTTGTGAGGAGTTTGTTATTTGCTGATGGTAGAAGAAGAATTTTATTAAATTGCCCTTAACATCCTTCTTGCTTCTGCATGTTTTTATTATGCTGCTTTAGTGGAAGCACATACAGCGATGAGATTGATGCGGTGCTGTCTTCCTTTTTTGTTTGTTTGTTTGTTTTTAGCAGATTCAGATGGCTTCAGAGCTGGTAAATCCTTCCTGTGAAGCCTGGTGCAGAATCACAGAATTGTTAGAGTTGGAACTTCATGCTTCCTAATCTGCCCTCCACTAGAAATAGATATGGGTTTGCAAACTATCAATGAGTTGTCTTGTTTCTCACTGGCTGTGGCACACATGAGTTCCATCTTAAGTTCTGCTGGCACAGCTTGTAAGTTTCCAGGTGCATTTGAAGTCTAGATAGGAACTTCATATAGAAGATCAGACTGCTTATTTATCTAGATTCTGATTCTTTTCCCTACTTTAATTGACCTGTCTAGTGGCAGGTTTCCTGTAGAGAAAAGGTCTTGGTCAGAGAAGTGCACATGGTTATTCAACTGTTAACACACATAATGTGTTAGGAAATGTTCAAGACATAGGCATTTGGAAAAAAAAATACGTTTTTTCTGCTGGGCATGTTTAGACCTTCAACTTTTGGAAACTAGAATGAAGAACTCTTGGGTTGCACCTTGACTCTTCATATTTCTGGTAGAACATCAAGATCTGTTCTCTAGTCCAGTTAGTCTGATATAGATTTCTCCCTTATTTTGTTGTGAATGTTGATCTCTAATCATGTAAGGTCTCTAAATGGGATGAGCTGTTAGTAAGTCGTTAGAAATAAGACTGTGGGGTTTTTTTCTGTGTAGGGTATTATTTTCCCCTTTTACCTGCTTAGTCCTGTGCTTTGTGATTTTAATGTTCTAGTAGTGTAAATCCATCTTCTGTACTTCACCTGTGTCAGTAGTTTTTTGAGGCAACAATTCTGTCTGTTCTGATTGTTATCTTCAATGTATGGGCAGTAGATTAATTTAGGCTGTGCAGAAGATGCCTCTGTCATCCCAGTCTCCCGATAAACTGGGTTGATCTGGCCAGGGCTACTGTGGCTTTCTTCCCAACCTCCGCACCCTCACAGGCTACCATGGGACTGCTGCACACCCGACTCTGTTCCTCTGCTGCATGCCCCTCTGTTCCCTGGAATTGAAAGCTCAGGAGAATACCTAGTTCTTACAACGTAGCAATAGGTCAAGAAAGTCAGTGGAACTTGGGGTAGGTGTAATAAGGAGGAACTGAAAATTTTGCTATCTTTCAGTTGGTATGAGTCCTGCTGTTACAAAGAGGACAGAAACTTACTGATTTATTTTGGTATGTTACCACAAAGGTTAAGAATTAGTATTTTTTTTAATAATGCAAAAATATTTTGCCAGCTGTAGGGAGTATACTAATTACATTTTTGTACTATCTTTGTTACATATTTAGTTAACTTGTAGATGATGCACGATTATTGTATCCTAAACATACCTTGATACAAGTGCAAGGAGATAACAGATTGACCTCCTTTTTTTCAGATGCAGAGGTGTGTTATGTTATCTTAGAAATTCTTCATGCTGGGTTCAGTAAGATCATACGTGATTGTTGTTGAATTTTCCTGGCCTGGCAATCATAGACACAGAAATTTCACTCCTAAGACCTTACCATAGCGGAGAATCTTAAGAATTGGCCCCTGACATGCTAGTAAATTTGTGACACACTTGGGAACGGAGAGCAAAGTTCAGAAGTGCTTAAATTGCATAGGAGCAGATGGGAAACAGACAGTTCGGGCTCATGAATTTGGTAGAGAGCAATTAACTCCTCATTGCATGGGCTCTTTTGATTTTCCAATTGATGAGACATCAATTTCAGTACTTTGACTGCTCTTCTGCCTAGTTTACTTGGTGTTGATGGGCAGGAGAAGGAATTGATTTTCTTCTAGTTTCCACTTACAGTGTTTCTTCTTTTTCTACTGTATCACTTGTTTGGATTTCATTTTGGTATTTGAGGAAGGAAGCTGTATTCTCAGTATAGGAAAACGTATGTTAACAGTGTGAAATATTGTAGGTTCTGCAGTTTCTTGATAATAACCTTCAACTTAATTTTTATTTTGTTGCCATTGTGCATTTCACAGAATACTATGAAATTAAAACAAATTAAAAATTCAAATTAAGTGTAGGGTGATGAGGGTTTTTCAGGTGTTTTAAGTAAAATTTTTGTCTTTCTGGAATCCATGACTGAAATGCCTTGTGTGAGAGTTCGTTCCTTCGGTCTGGGCATTCTACTACAAAATCAATGTATTTCTTAGTATACAAAAAGTATTCTGCTGAATTTTAATTTACATACTTGGATTATTTTATTTGGTCCTGCTTCTGCAGTTTCTTTTTTGAGTAGAGTAATGCACTGGTGCAAAGGACTAATTTTTTCTATCGGTAGACTTTTGCTTTTCTTTTCTTTCTCACGTGAGAGATTCTAGACTAGCTTAAATGCTTTGCAGTCTTTGTCTTTTCTATTGTTCTCACCTGTTAAAATGCAGATGAAGCTGAAAGAAGAACTGATTTATGGTCTACCTAATACATGGTGCAATGAAAATGGGCCACTGAATGCTAATTTCATACTGGTGCTTTGAAGACAGCATGTAGTGCTTTCTGTGGAAAGGCAATGGCATGGGAATGCTTCACTGTCACTCATATGTATTGTTGTCCCAAAGTGGGGTCTCTTTGAATGGGATGCAATAATCCAAGCCACCCACAGACTCAAAATACTTGCTTTATTCCAGTTCTGCACAGAAAGGGGTGCTAGGTCATAAATCTACAAAGCTAGCACACCTTCCCTGTAGCACAGAATTTGTTTTATGCAAAAAAAAAATTTCAAAATTTCCCTATCTCTAAGTGTACTGGTATCATTTGTCTACATGATTGGTTAACTAGCTCTTCACTTCCACTTTTCACTAGCATGCTCAGAGGGTAGGGGCTTTTATGAGTAGGGATTCTTTCAGCATAAGGGAAGGTATTTTAGTATGTTAATGGGGTAGGTTCACAGTAAGTTTAATTAGTGATTGTTTTCTGTTATCTGTTTTACTTGATGCTCAAGGTGAAATACATTAATGGCTAGCCTCTTGCATTCACTCTTCTTAACACCAAGATAAGCTCAGTAAATATCCCCTTCCATTGGTTATACTGACCTGTCTTTTTCTACATCAGTATCTGTACTTTTGAATTTCTGTCTTTTACTGAATTGACCCCAGGCCTTCTTATGCCATCAGAATAGCTGAACAGCTCTTTTTGATGTCTGACATCATGCACTTTACCTTCAACCCCAGTGCGTAGCAACTGAAACGTGTGTGTAACCTTTCCCATACACACTGTGTTACATGATGTAATGCCACAGGCACATCAGGACAGCTGCGTAGCTGATGCTGGACAAAATCTTTTAGCACCACAATTGAAATAATTCTTGCCTTACAGCAAGCTCTGTTACGTAGATAAAATACTTCTGTTAAGTGGAAGGAACGTGGAAAGCAAAAAGAAATATAGAGGGAAGAGGCCCCTGCTTCATTTGTTATTGCATTGCTATGAGTCCTCTAAGCACATCTACAGGGTATTAAAGGAGAGTATTGGGTTTTTGTTTTCCTCCTTTGAATCCAAGTTGTCAGGGTGTGTCTGGGGAGGCCTTTTGACTGTTGAAGGACAGAAAGATAACAGCCTTTGAAACACTTCTGTCAGTGTAGGCAGAATACCCAACTGTTGCTTGTGCTGGGATGGCAGTAGACCTCCAGATGCACCTCTCAAACGTGCAAGTAAATGGCAGCTCCAACAGGCTAGAAGCTGTTACCTGCTCTGCTTTTCTGGGTTTGTGCAGGTGAAAGAGAAACTGGTGCAGCCTGTGATAGTTTTTGGATCTGCCTTTCTCTTGCCTTCCTGCATCTTCTTCTCTTCCCACAAGTGCTGCTCTCTGTAATAAATGGAAACTAATCAGTACTGTTAGCTGTTATCTGTAAGGCATTGTTAGGCATCTCTTATTATTTATATGTGGCTAAATTGAGAGCTAGATCACATTAAGTCAGGCACTTTATTTTCACAAACATTGCAAAGAGCCTCTGCATGCAATTATTTGCAACCTAGCATTCTTTATCTGTATATCTTCCATATGTTTCTCATTTTTTTTCCTCCTGTAATCGGCATTTTAACATTACTTCTGGCATTTCAGTTTTTCTAGGACTCATGATCTCATTAGCAATTTTATCTAATCAATCCATTTTCTCTTTGGTTTTGGTTTCAAGAGACTTTTTTTTCTTTTAATAGGCTTTGGTTTTGGTTTATTCAAAGAAAAATATGAAAACATTACCCGTGAATGCATTTCTGAATCTCAGAAGTCTCAGATAATCCCTAACTTGTTCTAAAAAAGTCATTGTTTTAACCAAATATTAATGTAGGACTCAGTCCAGTTGTGCTTGGTCCATGTATTTTCTCTACACCAATATGTGCAAGAGGAACATGTGAGTCCCGGATATCTGCATTTTTGCCAGACAGGTTATTGAGTCTATATCCAGAGGTACCCTATCATGGCAGAGCTGAGCATTCCTGGTGCCTGCTTTATGTGAATGTCTCCTAGCATGTGTAAACATTTGTGAAGGGATTAGATAACACAGGTTTGTAAAACAAAGGATATATAAAATGCACTGACAGTGTTGGGATTAGCACAAAATACAGCACTGCCCACCTCTCCTCTGCCAGAGAGGAGGCAAAGGAGCTAGTGGTGTCTCACAGGAGGCAGGAGGACCCATGGTTGCAGTAGGGCATGTGTGTGAAGAGAACACAGAGCCAGGCTGTCCTGCTGGTTCCCACAAGAGCACCTCTAATCCTTAAATCCATCCAATTGCTTTTGAAATAAATAAGGTGATACAGGTTTTGCTTTTGTTTTTCCTCCTGTGAGATTAAATCGTGAAATTAGTGCTACAGGGTGCTCTGGATACCAGGAATGTTTTTTAAAAGGGGGGAGGGACTAAAAATGGGTCTGAGTGCATTCTAGATGAAAAAAAAAAAAGTGTGCAATGTCCCACATGTGAATCATGTAGGCCATCATCAGTATTTCTAGTTCAGAAATAATTAAATGCCTATCAAATTAATGGCTATTTGGAAGCTTGTACCAGGGGAAAATATTCTGTTGGTTTCCTTTTCCCCATTTGTATTGCTAAGAATGCATTTCTGCTAGGAGCTGCGACCCTGGACTTTGATCAGCTATTCTGACCCAACACAGCTATTAATTCTCTTGTTCTCTGACTACCTGTGTGTGGGCATAGAGCCACTGAACTCTGTGTTTGACTTCCAAAGCAGCCTTAGATAATGTGGGCAAGTTAGCTGTTACAGAAGTATGGCTTTTATGTCCTGTGTTTTTCCATTGGAGCAGTTTCATCATTGTCTGAGTCTACAGATTTCATGCAGGATAACACTAAAGATGCACGGAACGGGTTAAAGGAAGCAGGGTGGTGAAGAGGAGCAGAGCCAAGGGGTCTGGCTGTGGAAAGCAGCTGCTCTCTGAAGTGAGCTGGGCTGGGAGGAGGGATAGGGCTGGATGGTCGCGGGGAGGGGGAGTGTGGGGAGGATGTCTTCCAGTAAAGCTGTGTCCATTCCTTCCTCTCCTCTCTTCAGCAGCAGCTTCTCCCTCTCTCCTCGTGCTGCCTTGGTCACAGTGGTCACTGCTTCTCTTCAGGGTGCTGTGAGCAGACATGGATGAGGGTGCTTGGGGGTTTGGCAGTGCTTTTTGCTACAGCTGCTGTTCCCCATCTGTGGGGAAGGGGTGGTGGCCACAAGCTGCCAGCTGGACTGTGCTGTTGTGGAAACTGGCAAGCTTAGGTTGCAAAATTACTGAATAGTTACTGGAAGGGACCTCTAGAGATCATCTAAAGGTTCCAGTGTCTTGATGGTTCAGGATTTTCAGCTGAGGGAAGGTGGACTGGTCTGATAAACCAAGCTTATACCTCTGACTGGCCAGGTGTGCTGAAGACATGATGACAGCATACTCTGTCAGTTATTTTCAGTGTCTGCTGTAGTTGGCTAGATGCATAGCAATTATCTAGATGAAAGGTAAAAAAGATTAAAGTGGTGAATAATATCAGCATTAAACAAGTTGTTGAAGAGCCTCCAGTGCTTCCAAATTACATGACAGAGCCATGGAAAGGATGAAAAAACAGCTAGAGGCCATCTCAGACTGATGTACCTTTATTTCAACATAATTTTTTTCTTTATGTTTCCAGATTTAAATAAGCTATCCCTGATACCAGATTCAAAAAAACATGCATCCAATCTTCAGCGTGAAGGTGGATATAACCAGGTGAAGCTGTAGAAGAGAGTAAATATGAAGTTCTCCTTTTCATCCTCAGAAAAGTGAGCGTGCTGTTGAGGAATCTGTAATTTTAGAACTCCAGCATTTTCCTTAGCATTTAAGGAATCTGCCCTGAAGGTGAGAGGAGACCAAGGCTGACAAAGAGAAAAGTTCTCGCTAGGTTTGGTTACAGCTTGTGGGGTTCTACATCTTCTGAAACCCCTCAGCTCAAAGGCAGCTTCCTGTAAGTGTAGGTCTTTGCTTCTGTGAACCTCCCTTGAACAGAATCTCTGGGGTAGATCATGCTTTTTATTTTCTCTTTAATGTCTTCCACAACCAGTAAACCGTGCCCTCCCTGCAGATGGAATAGTTTAATACTGGGCTCTCTGCCTTTCGCACTGAGATTAAGATAAGGACAGTCCAATTCTTTTGTTACTTTACTGTGTCCAAGATCAAATGCTTCCAATTAACTTAATCCACACAGTTCTGCAGTCCTTTTCAGCAAAATGCTGATGTCACTGAGAGTGAAATCAGTAGTTCTAGGGGCAGAGTTCTTTGTGAAGCTTTAGAAAAACAGTGATTGAGGTGTATCTAAAATACTATTGCTTTCCCATCTGGTGCTTCTGTCCTCTTCCTTTTTCTCCCCATACCAGTTCCTAATAAAATACATGGTGCTGTTGACTTGTGTCCATGATGATAGGCTATTTTCTTAGCTAAACTGCAGCCAAAACTAAGAAGAGATGACCCTTGGAAGGGCAGTTAACACTCCACTAGGTGCAGTCAGTGCTGTGCTGAGAGCAATGTGATGCCATTTTGTGTGAGATAGGATGAGCTAGAAGGCAGGATATTTTGCAGTGCTTCACATTTTGACTTGTAGCACTTCCAAGTGCTGGGATCAGAGCTTAGTTTGTTCTCTATGTATTCTATGTGCCTTCTCCAGCTCATAGTAGTTCCTCTGCTTCTTTGGGTGTGTAGCTGTACTCAGAGCCTTGCTTTTGTATGTATTGTCATACATTTTCTGTTTCGTGTGCTAATATTTATTAACATAATATCCTTGTCCCTCTTGGAACTGGGGGTGTGTGTGTGTGTTGAGTACGCCAGTGAGTTAATTCACTTTGTTGACCAGACTGAAATACAAACAAAAGATATCTTGGACCAAAAGCAGACTCAGATCAGCAGCCTTATGAGAATCCTTAGACTTCCATGCTACTATCCATTGACAACATGTGGTCAGGATGGAGAAAACTATGGGCTAGAAAAAAAAGAAAAACAGGGATGTGACTGGTCAAGAGTGAGTTGTACTGGCAGAGCTTTATTAGGAAGCTTAGCCACCATCTGTTCACCCTAATCCTGCACCTGGCTCTAGACTGTGCCACTGTTCAACAGAGTGATGATCTTACTCAAAATATTAAAGAATTGCAAGGTTAAGAAACAAGGCTCTCTAGCCTCTCAAATGTTCTGCTTTCCTTTTAGTTTTGTAGTAGTCCCTTTGAAATAATCACTCCGAAACGTTCTTATCATAATGTAGATTTAATACAACATGAAAGAGAGCACATTGGTAATAAGTTAGTAATACTGCTTTTAATGTTTTTATTCTACTTCATGACTTATTGATGTTTATGTTAAGTACTATGTAGTGTACCATGGTTGACAATATCTTACCTGCTTTCCTTACATAATTATTCTTGCTAAAGAAAATGCCTGGAATATATATATCTGCAAGTCATTCTTGGTAGTGGTATTTGTGGTAACTCCTTTTGGCTTTTTTGATTTCTACTCAGCATAGAGCTGATTCTGTTCTTTTCCCTTCCTTCCACAGTCTATGGCACTGACCAAGTGGTGGGTGATACTAACCTTTATTCATAGTGAAACCTATGAAATTCCACTTGGAAAAACGGACTTCAGTCAGGGTGCTAGGAGAGGGGATGCAACAATCGCCAGCTGCTACTGCCTGCCTTCTAAAGCTCTGAGCAGGGACTGAAGGACATGGTAGAGTGAGGAGCAGCTGTTCTCTCCAGAGTGGTAGAGATGTCCCAGACATGAAAATACAATCTCATACTGCAAAAGCTTTGAAAGCATCAAAGATCCTAAATGTAGTCTAAACATAATTTCCTGAATGTTTCTTTAGTATAAGGTTCATAATTTTTTAATGGAAAGTATGTTCACGAGAAGGAAAAGCTATCACCACATCTTTAGTATTTGTACTGAAGTCTGTAGTACTTGAATCTCTTTTGCCTGTCTTTGCACATGCTAAGACAACTTTTAAGTGCTCTAAGGCTGGCCTCTTGGCTTTGGTGGCTGCAGCAGTGCACAAGCAAACAGTTCAAGTGAAGTTAATGATGCTACAGACAGGATGGAGAAAGGGAGTAATGAAATAATTTATTTAATACATGTTTTTCTGCATTATCCTTTTGGGATACCATCTATTTCCACTAGCTATGTTTCTTTAGTCATTTTCCTGTAGTGCTTGCCTATATTAATGTCTAAGAATAGATTAAGGTTCCTCTTACCAGTGATGTTCAATAGGTGGACTCCAACATAGCCCTTTTCAGACAGTGTGCAGGAAATGACTGCTGATTTCTTTTATGTTAGGACATAATTCTCTGGTGTCCTGGTTTGAGCTTCTCATGTACTGCAAAGGAAAAATATAAGTTGCTTCTCATGGCCTGGCCAAAGGTTTTGTGGCCCTAGCTCCTAAAAGTGCATGCTGTTGTTTCACTGCTGCCCTGCCAGTTGTACATGCACTTCCTTAGCTTATGATTGATTGTTTCCCTGCAATTCCAGACAGCCAAATACTTGGGTATTAAGCAATCATAGGGCTGTGGTGGACCACCTTCTTGGCCCAGCAGGCATTATGCTTTACAGATAGATGAACAGGGGTACAGGCAGCCTAGAGGGTATGTGTGCAGCAAGGGTAGGTGTTAAGGTCAGAATTTCCAAGACCAGAATGTCTAAATTGCCATGCCCTACTTATCCAACTGTGAGCTGGATTAATGAAAGGGAGAGTTTAGACAGAGAAGTACTTTGGGTACATTTAGTGGGAGAAGAGAAGGATGTTTTCTTTTGTATTTGTACAGGTGGTCCTTTTGAAGCAAGCCAAAATAAGCTTCTTCACCTGGGTAATGGCCTGAATAGGTTGGCAGGGTGTGAGTGTGTGCAAAGAAAAGCGTAACAGTTGGCAGTGTACAGCCTTTCATTTATTTTTTCATAATAAGTTTCTTCTTTGACCATCAAGTTAGACTGAGGCCTAATAGCTTCTTTTCTTCTAACTGTAGCGGTTCTGAAGCAGCAAACTATTAATAGTGAAATATTGGTTTAAGAAGAACGCTAATGCACAGGGGATTCTAGAGCAAATGAGGCAATGCTGTCAATGGTTCAGATTGTTCTTAATTACAATAATGGCATTATAGGAGCTGCAGTTGCTGTCGGGCACAAAAGAAGATAATGATAATGTCAGAGTGCTCAGAGTAAATGCAGGATAATGTATTGCAGTACTGGATTAAAAAGATGATATGCCTAACTTGTCGTCATAGTTGCATGAAGAAGAGGAAGAATGGTAAAAGGCCAGAACAGTTTTTGTTGTAACTGTGTAGTTCAGGGTTTGGAGGGGTTTTTTTTGTGGCCTATACATTCAGGCTTAAGAAGAAGTGTCAGATCTCATGTGTTTAAATGGTATGTATTAATTTTACTAGAAAAGCTGATCACATCTGTCCTCCCCCTTGGAATAAAGAAAATCACCCTTGCTTTGAGAAGAAAGGAAATATGTGTTGGCTCAGTACTCTTATCCCCTCAACGCTTTTGATATCATTCCTGTTAGAATAAAAGAACATGAATATGGTAGATTTGGCCCTGAGTCAGAATTTGCCCCAGTAGCCTCTGGAAATATGTCCAGATCTATTTGACATATATGATCCCTATTTTACAGTGAGGCCAAAAACAACAACAAAAAAATTAGACTCTGAGTTTTGGGGATGTTTCAAAGGTGGTTCTGAATTCTGTGGCTAGAGGCCAGGTCTGAACTCTAGTACTTGTCAACATTTTAAGGCCATGTCCTGGGCACTAAAATGTATTGCTGTAGAGGAAGACACTTCACTGTTTTACTGCAAAATAGAACATGCAGCAAAGTAGCTCAGGGTCTTGATTCTTGTCACTACTTTGTTATGATTCTCAATTGTAGGTAAGAACAGAAAATAAACTAGAAAATAGGCGTGGTGTTCTTCATACCACGACTGTTGGAAGTGACTTAGTGCCTTGAATACTTCCTAAAAACTCGTTGCAGTGGTGAGTTGAACTGAAAAAACAATAATCAGAATTCATTTGCTTTGCATCTTTATTATTTTGTTCATGTTTAGGTGACTGGAAAGAGTAACTCAAAAATGAAACAATTTCTATAGAATCCAAACAAATATTTTTAGGAGTTATCTCATGCACAGCATGCCAGTTTGCTTTGTAAATATTTCCCCAAACGGGCTGCAGGGTGCAGGTGCTCTGTAGGGCACAAGGTGGCTCCAGTTCACGAGGAAAGCTGGCGTGAGTGGATTAAATGCCAGGAATTAGTTCACAGGAATCAGCTAGAAGTGTGTGTCAGAATGGAGCTCAGCATTTCGCTGGTATTTTGTATATGAACTGCATCCTAATGGGTCTCTGGAATAAGACTGTGACTAGTCTTAGAGTAGGATTGGTAATTTTAGATTGCATTTTGCTTCTTGCATTTCATTTTTTAAGGAGTTACCCCAGTGGATTTTATCAGACTTTCTGAGCTAAATCCGAGTAAAGGGTAATATGACATTCCCAGGGTACGCTACAAGAAAACAGAGCTGGTGTGTACAGTACGAGCAGAAATGTGAAGTAACTAGGCAGAGGATAAAACAGAGGTTCAAAGGTGGATGAGAGAGGTTTTTATCAAGCAGGTCATTAAAGTTTAATGGGTAAGGAAGAGAACAGACTAAGTTGATAAGAAAATCCCAAATTATAACCAAACTTCATTAAAAAAAATGCTTTGTGTCTATTGTTGTCTGTAACAACAATGTTTTTGTTTTCAGTCTCTTAGAAGTGAATTACTTGTCCATTTCTATTTTCAACACAGAAATAGCTGCCAATAGTCTGCCCTTACATGGAACATCTTCATCTGAGCATTTCTAAACACCTGAGAAATTTTGAGTTAGGACAGAAAGGGAGAAATGTTTGTTCTGTTTGTAACATCTGCTTGGGGTAACTGAGGCAGAAAAAGATTAATTGAGTTGATTTACTCCTATGATCTTTTGCAGGGTAAGAGGTGGAAATGAACAGTGGTCTCCTTATTTCAGTGTTTAATCTTGCTCCTTTGTGCCATTCACAGTTTTGTTTGGTTGTTTTAACACACTGTTTCATGTCTTGATACAGTCGAGATTTTTATATGAAACGAAACTTCTAATTGTTTGATGTTTGTTGTTTTTTTTTTAACAACAGCTCATTTGGTCAGCTCATTTTTTTTGTTTGTGTGAAGTAGGAAGAAATTCTCCTGGGTTTTTAATTTTTCACTTTGCTTCACATATTGTTGCATAGTGTTTACATTAGATAAATATATGAAGAAAGAGCAGTTCTTAATGTGATCTTTGCCCAAAGGAGGATTTGGTTAAGAGATTCAAGTTGGTTTTACTTAATAACAATTATTTCTGGAAGTACTATCAGGTGTTAAACCAAATTCATAAGCCTGACTTTGCCACGTTATTTATTTTAGCAGTCTTAAAGCGTACAGTTTTTGTCTCTAACATCTAATGTTAAATACAGCAGAACAGATTAGGTGCAAGACCTATGCAGAGTTAATATTAAGAATAAAATAGTGCAAAGCACCTTTTTGACTTAGTAGATTCTCTGTATTTTCATTTTCCAAATGAATTTTATCAGAAGTTGTCTGTGGGCATGATTGCAATTAGTAGCACCCCATATTAGATCTAATCCCTTTGTTCTTCATTGAATCAGAACACCCATTAAGGTCAAAGAAAGTTTTGACTGAATAAGGAATACACCAACTGGCTCTAGTTTTAGTACATATAGGGCCAGTTTGTGGGTCATAGCCAGCTTAGAAGTGTACAGCTCCAGTGATTCCAGATCTTGTGCATAATAGGCAGATCCTTCACATTGTTAGGACGGTGCTTTATTAACATGTCAAACACAGAAGAAATAAACCTGACAATTTCATAGCTGCTCAGAATCTTATTAGCATGTCTTAATGTTTTGTGTTTCTAAGCTGAAATTATGCAAATATGTCTTCAAAAACATTTCCCTGTTTTCATGAGAGAGTGAAGAAAATAGAAGTAATAAAAAATTGGAATTAAATACCCAAATAGTTTGGCCAATTAATAAATCTGCAGTTGCAGAATAGAAGGTCTGTGGGCTGGAGCTGGCTCTTAACTTAATGTTAACTTACATTTAATTAGCCGACCAGATGGAAGCTGGCTAAGCTTTGCATGAAGGCTTGTGGGAAAAAGGCATAATCTTCCATTTTGTCAAAGGAACTAATACCACAGATTAAAGGTCGGTGTTCTTTTCAGAATTTAAAGAGTGGATGCATAGCGGCTGATGCAAGAAACAGCAAGGGCACTAATAAATTAGCTTAACCCCTAGATGACTAGTATACTAGTTCTGCTTCACTTGATTCCCCAGTTCAAGCCAGTGGTCTTCAGTTTTGGTAATAAATCCCAGAGAGATAAGAATATCTGTAAATTTTATTCTTTTGTCAGGAAAGTAGAGTCATATGTAGGCAGTTAGCATGGATAGAGAGATGAACCTCTGGGAAAAGGGAGGAAGAGAATGTGGGAAGGAAGGAGGGAGGGAGGAAGGTTGGTTTATGCTAATTGTCTGAGCTTTTAACCACTCTTTGGAGGTAATTCCTAGCGTTTTCAGCAAGGTGGGAGAGAGTTCTTTCTGAAGTGAGAATAGCAACTTACATAACAAGAATATAAGAATTTAGTGTAAAACACAGAATGCCACACTGCTTGTGCAGAGAGTAAGGTAACCTCCTCCAGTAGGCAGTAATTATTATAACTTTGGTCTGCCATCTTCGCATATCTTATTTACAGCAGAAATATTTGTGCAAAGTCTAGATTGGGAAACGAAGCTGGGAAATAAGCACATATTTTTTGAATTAGGTTTATGTCTGTGTTCATGTCCAGCACTATGATATCTGGCACTAGGGAACTGGATCTCTGGTGGACTTTACCAGCTGAGATGCAGGCACCTGTAGAGCTGGTAGGTATCTTTTAGACACCAAAATACATACCTGGACCTAGGTACCTAAATAGCTATTGGAGTTCCCCCAGTGTCTAATCCCCTGTTAGTCCAACACAATGTATTTTTAAACAGCTCAAGACTTTAGAACATTAAAAAACTTGCTTCTGTTTTGTAAAGCTTTTTTGCTACTAGCGCTTTGCTAGTGTTTCGCATCTAAACTTTCCCGTGGCAGCCAAAGATCCACTACCATTTATTTTTGTATCATTTAAGTGAAATTATTTGGATGGGATTGGGTCAATTCTTAGGAAGAGCAAAGTACCTTCAGACCTCAGTTGATAATCTGTACTTGCTGACAGTTCCAGGAGAGAGGGCTAGGGAACTGCATAAACATGAAAAGTCTGCAACCTTTTTATGATTGACTTGTGTAGCTTGAGATCAGATGTGCTGAGCTGAAGTCTGTTTATTGTAGCATTTTTAGAGTGTGGATATTCTCCAAACTGCAGCCCCACAGTCTGCAAGGTATACAAATAAAAAAAAATAAATGTTAGGGAGGAAGGCTTTTCTACTGTATCAGCTGAACAGGAGCACATACGGGTTTGGAATCCCACCAAGTACTTTAAAATCTGTATTCACGTATATGTATGTTGATGTTTTAATCTCTTTTCTCATTTTTAAATATACTGAGGATAGAAGAATTTTACTAGTCGCTGTTTACTAGACCACATTAATCTACAGTTACCAAATGGTGGTGGTGGAGATACCACAGTAATTTTCCATTATAAGTTACTGACATATTTCAGATGCCACTTGGTGACAAAATATTTAAAGGGAATGGTAAATTTAAAAACAATTGTAGTTGCAAATGATGGAATCAGCACTTATCAAGGGTCTCAGTTCAGTTATTGTAGACCCAGAGGAGTATAGGAGAAGGTTGTGCACTTACGGGAGAAATGTAGGTAGTATGCAAATATTTTTTTTACTTGTCAGATAAAGCTTAACACTGCACATCTAAACTCAGTGATAAAAGCCTATTGCCTAATATGGAGAGTGTAGTATAACCCAGTAGGATTTGTCCCAGTAAGTACATTTGAAGACAACATTTAGGAGCAAAGTAATTAATTTACCTTTGTTAAATGTGAATGTCTTCAGGTTGGGATCATATTCAGTCTCATAAGGGCATGAGTACCTATGAATTTTACTTTCACTAAACTCTGTTACAAAAAAACTGCTGAAATCGGAAGAGTCT
>NW_009952707.1:650815-658511 GCF_000747805.2 Chaetura pelagica | reverse complement strand
GTTACAAAAAAACTGCTGAAACCGGAAGAGTCTGGGAACTGCCCTTTTCATGGAAGTACTGTGCAGTATGAAACTTGCCAAAACCTAATGGATCATTTGCAGGAAATTGGAAGTTAAAGTGCATGAGTCAGTCTGCTTCGAGGCTGAATGGTTTCCACTGAACTTAAATAATGAATGCCAAGACCTAGACACAGTACAATCAACTGCAGCAGTTTTATTCAGTTGTTTCACCGAGGCACTGTAGAGAATTCTGTGTTTAGTGGAGTCCTCCTTGTAATTTAGTTCCCCAGACTTTAAAAGTGTTAGCATACATTGTTGTTATGGTCATTGAAACCTTTGTAGAAGCAGCAGCAGCCTGAGCATTTTTCTTCTTGCTTCAAAGCAATTACTACAGAGTATGGACTAGACTGCGCAGTTTCAGGGATTTAATCTGCAGGAAACAACCACCCACTTTTGTAATGCCAATCTCCAGAAAAGGCATCTTTGTCTTTTTTTTAATCCAGAAGTGACATGTTAGCTTCACACTTTCTTCTCAAACGACACAGTTCATTTATTTCCTGGTGTGTGCAATATTTATTGTAATATATCAAACATCAGATAAGAGAAAAGATGAAATAATTCTTAATAGTTTTGATTTGTAATAGATCCCATGTCCAGAGGATATTTGTGCAATACCTCTTTCTACCAGGTTACTAAATGAATCTAACTCTTTGTAGGAATTCAACAAAAGAATGGGTTGTTCCTGTATATGCACATGGCTTAGATTTCCCTAATATAAGTTACTCACTTACCTGTCTGTGCATGGAAGGAGTGGTTGAAGGCATGTATGGCCTGGTAGCTTCTTTGCTCAGTTCTTTGCTCTTGCAGTGGGAGTTTTGTTCTCCAAGTTGTATCAATAATTGAAACTTGTGGGCATTTCTGAGTTGGAGAATTGCTGTGTATTTCAGAATCTTGGGACTTTGGGTTCACACAGGCAGTGTGATGGGAGGTAGGTGATGTGTCTCCAGCCATTCACAATTGCTCATGACAGTGTCACTGCTGAGTTACAGAGAACACTGTGTGCCTGGAGTGACAGAATTACAGAATGGCTGAGGTTGGAAGGGATCTCTGGAGGTCCCCAAACTGAGATGTGCCCACCTAGACTGTGCCTCATAAATAATGGCTACAGACTCAGCTGTATTTATTTATGTGCGTTGACCAGAGTCCCCTTGCCCTCAAAGGAAAGTATTTCCTCTGGGTGTTTCATGGGAGCAGACCATGTAAAGGCTCCAGAGAAATCTTACTGCTTCAGGTCTTGAAAGTAAAGCTGAGTTGCAGCAGTGGGTATAATTATCTGGCACTTTTCTAATGTATATAATCTAAATAGGAATGTTAAATTTTATTTCTTTTGTTAATTTAATTTTTAACTGAATAAGCACTTTTTTTTTTTTTTTTCTTTACATAAATAGCAACTATCTCTTGTATAACATAAAAACAAGCAAGTGAAGGGCCAACCAGCTCAGCAGTTACTGGCCAGAGATGTACAGCTGTAGATGAGTATGATGCATATGATGGCTTTTCAGAATGCTCTGCCAGCCTCCAGCAATTTGTCACTGACAACTCTTCTTATATATGTGAATTTTTTGTTACCTTCAGTGTGCTACATAAGGAGATCCTCAGTTTTACCATGAGCTTTCTGAACATCCATCCCTTAATGGTGGTTGTACTTTCTGGAATACTGTTTTTTGAATGTGCATTCCCACTTCACTTGCTCTGCTGAATGATCACGTGGTCCTGAGTGCACATGATTTCATGTGGACAGCAAGATATTAGGAAGTTCCAGCATTAATACTGTAGTTTCATTCCAAGGTGACTGAAAAGATGGAGTCTCACACTGATCATGATCCCTTAAGCCAATTTGTGTGTTTGTGTGGCTGTGAAATGAATAGGATTGGGAACTGACACAGGCTAAAACTATGGCTTTTTACTGTTGTTGACTGGTTGGGTGATTTTAATCCGAATCTCTTCCCTGATGTAATTTATCACGAGACCATGTGAATTCTCCTGCAATTATGATCATGTGAGAGTGAGAATTAGCAACAAGTTGGGGAACAAGGTGCAATCTTTCAAAAGCAGAGGCCATGGCACAGGTTCCTGCATTAGGGTTGGAGATTTAATTATTGGGTGCCTCAGTTTCCAGATATGTGAAATGGAGAAGTGACAAGGATTCAATTTGAAAGACCATTTGAGCTTTCTAGCTGAAATATGTTAAGGGTTATTAAGTGTGAATATGGTGAAAAGCTTAGCAAACAGGTGTGGCTTAAATAAGTAGTTTGAAATCCAGTAATTCAGTTCTAGGTTTAATTGAAAGTTGTAATCCCAGCAATTGGTGCCAATGTCTTCTAGGATTTAAATCTAGGGCACTGAAGCGTGTAATTTAAGGCTTTACAGAACAGTGTTAGTGGATATATGCTTATCACTCAGCACGTGTTAGTATTATTCCTGTGGAATGCTCTTAATTAAAATCCAGTGGTTGCTTACAGTGCATTTGATACTTACTATCATGAGTGCTCAGTCAAGTTAGCAGAAACATAAATTTAAAAGAAGAATGATTTTTCTTGGAGGTACAATATACTTGGCAGATGCTTTTGTAACTGATGTTGTCATTAACATGCAGGAGGTTTCTGCGGGAGACTCCTTGTTGATGAAATTATTTCTATTTTCCAAACCCTAATACTAGCTTTAGTGTGAGGAAAGGGACTTTTAAGTCTGTACACCAGAAAACAGGACAATTTTGCAGGAAAACAGCCAGTAGGTCATGTCTAGTTTACACACTATATTCTTAACATCTCATACTTAAAACATATTTGTTTTGAAAAAGTTACACCCATGAAATCTGTTGATAAATCAGATATTTTTTTTTTCTTCTTTGAAGAGGAGGAACATACACCTAAAGAAGTGTTTTGTGGTATAATATTGCTTCTTTCTGAATTTTTACATATTTTTTTTTTGGCTGGTGTATAGTTGGTTCTCAGTCAATAGGGTTAATTGTTTCAGTGTGAGCAACCAAAATTTTAAATATGAATTCTAACTTTTTGACCTCATTAATCACACAACTGCTTGACCTATCTTGCTGACTGTAGTACTGTTTTTTTTTAAATTGATGAGTCATGACCATATATTAAAAAATATTTCTTTAAAAATAAAAAAGGCCCTGCTCGCATGTTTTAAAGATTTTGTGATCTAAGAATTTAGCCTATGAGTGTCAGTACATATTGCAGTGGGTTCCTGATATCGCAACTTCAATGAAAATTAGATCCAAATTAGAGCAGACTTTGAAAAAGGGTTGTGGGCACATGTTTCTGGGAGTGGCTGGAAGAACTTACTGTACAGGAAAGATCGGTCATGAGTGCAGCCTACCTAGAAAACAGATAGGGTCATGTTTCTGGTTGAAGCAAGATGCCGAATATCAAGCAAAGAACCGATTAATAAGAAAGTTAATTTTCGTGTTTACCCAAAGAGAAAAACTCCAGCTATGCTATAATTGACATTACTTGATTTGCCTTCCAAAAATATTTTTAGAAATTCAAGTATTTCAGCAAACCAGTTGTTGTTGGTTGTTTTTTGTTTTTTTGTTTTTTTGTTTTGTTTTTTTGTTGTTGTTTTAATGCCATTAAAACTTATTTGGAGAAAAAACCAAACTCTTGGGCATCAAAACCCTGCCCTCTTTTACAGCCCGGCACTCAGGAGTTGTTTAACCCGCTGTGTGCACAGTAATGACAGAGTTAGAGTTGAGAGAAAACTGAACAATGACCGGTGACAAGATTTAATTCTCTCTGTTGTTCATTTCAAAGACAAGTGTGTTTTAAAATCCATAGCCTTTTGTACGTATAAGAATATTTAAAGCCTGTATGTGGGACGAGGCTCGGGGCGTGCTGCCGTTTTGTGTTTCAGAGTGCGTGGAAGAACTGAAGTGAATGCTGGTGGTGCCCTCCAGGGGCTGCCATTACCCCGTGAGCGGGGGGTGGGAGGGGATACTGAGGCACAAAGCCATCGTCTGTCTTCCTGGTGCACAGAGTCCAGCCAGCTCCAGTGCTTACCCTGCTCTTTGGACTTTCTGGATCACTCTGCTTTCTCCATAACGGCTTCCCTTCTTCCAGGTTATTCTGTTCCTGTGTTGCTTTAACAGTTTCCTCCCACCAACCAGCCACTGTTTTAATTTATCAACACAGATAAGAAGTTGTTCATATATTAACAAAAACCTCCTTTGGCTGCATTCACCCCTCTCCCTCCCTCCCTTTTTTCTTCCAATTCCTGGTGACCCTTCTTTGACATTTATTACCTTTTAAGAAGTGGCAGGATCAGGCCATTAAGTTGAAATGTATTATGAAATACTTAACCCTCTTGTCTCCTCTCTGAAACACCAACCCTACACATACTAGTTACGCCCAGGGGCTTCTTGAAGAAAATTTTAAAAGTTTGTTGGGTTTTTTGGGGGGTTTTTGTGGGTTTTTTTTAGAAAAATGCCATGTCCAAGTGTTTTGTCTCTAGCCTAGATTGTGGCATGTGTAAGATACAAGAGGGGTAAAACCAGAAAATTAATTTCCTTACACTCTGTGTAAGTGTTTCCTTACACTCGTGTCTCTGCGAGCTCTACTTTTACCATTTAAAAAATGAATTTTGGATAAAAAAATACACTGCAGGGTTCCACACTAGTCAAGGAGTTAAAAGTCTGGAGCTGTGCTTGATGAGCCAGATGGTCTTTAACTGTAACATTGTTCATATTGTTTAGATTATCCTGTTGCAAGTACAGCGCCTCGTTTACCTTTTATGGAAGAAAGTGTGGAAAATTGACCACAGATGTAAGTAACCAAGAATGATGGCTGAGGCAATTCTTACCAGGCCTCCCTCTCTAACACGCCTGATCCTGCAGATAAAAATAAATAGAGAAATGTGAGGCAGCATGAGAAATATCTAGTGTTACCTATTTAAGTGTTTAATTTGAGCTCTGTGAGCTACTAAAATCTTTATTTTCTTAGACAGAGATTTCTTCATATTGAACTGGTTTCAGTCTCTCAGTGTAGGCAGCCTAAATGTAGATTTTTATCCAGGTATTAAATAGCACATCATTATATATTTTTTCCATCCTGGTTGTAAGAAGGGGGGTGGGAAGAAGCCAACTACGCTGACCTCAAACACAGCCTATGGTCCAAAAATCTTTGTGAGATTGCTACCCATTTTGTGCTGTAATGAGGGAGCACAAACTCGCCATTAATATTGATTTTATTGGTATCAGAAGCAAAGGCAGTGCCAAATTAATTAGAGGTACCTTGTTGTTACTCCTAATAATGGACTGCTGAGTTAGTGAAGCATCTTGCAAGGCAGTTCCAGATTGAAATAAACTTTTTTAGACAGGTATCTCTTTTGTGCAGGATCTGGAATTGGAAGGCTTAGTGCTTACACTGAAAAAAGAAAAAATGCTACAAATGAAAGCAATAAAGCCCTGTTTTATAAAGTCCTTTTGTCTCCTATCACTTTTCTTTCTCTCCCTCATTTCCTTCCTCTTATTAGGAGCTGCTGTCAAACTGCATTTACTTATGGCAAGTGGTTCCCTTCGGAGCCCCTAAGCTGATATGGCTGCATTTGCATGCAGGTGCTACTGTGGTGGAGCACAGCCTCTCGCCTGCCCTTTTCCCCCTGCCTTGGCAAAGCAAAGAGAGCTGTAATTATAAACCAACAGGTTCACCGTGTGAGGGCCCAGAAACTGAAAATCTCCTGTTTGTTCATCAACATGGGTTAGCTGGCTGGTACTCTTTAACAAGGTGGTAGATTCCTTTGGCTTTTAAAGGCAACGTCTTCCCTTTATTACACCAAGCCTCGGGTGATCTGGGAGATATTTTCTTTTGCCTGTGCAGTGCTTTTAAATTGAAATTTGACAGCATGGGTTTCTAGAAGCATGGACTATCAGATTAACTTTAATATTTTTTTTAAGTCTTCTTTAAAAATTGCCAGAAAAGTGTTTTGCAGGAATCACAGGAGGTTGGGGATTATGCTGAGAACTGTGCAATCTAAGATGTAATGTAAAATCAGTGGTTAACCTTGGAAATAGACTTATAAAGCACAGTTCATACAGTCAATTTAAGGTGCCACTAAGTGGGACAAGAGGGAGCTAGTAGTACTTTTCATATTTTTAATACCTGCATTCAAAATATGATAAATTGGATTGGCAGTGTTTTTCATGGTTTAACTTTTAGTCCTTCTTCCTGCAGGATCCGGAGAACAAATTCTATTGGACATACCAGCTCTGGCACTGTGCCTATTGTTGTAGCATAGAGAAGGGGGAACCTGTGGAAGCACAGGTGGGGAGGAAGTGGCAGCAGCACCAGAGTGGGCAAGTAGAAGGGTGACAACAAACCAGGGTGTTGGAGGGGGAGATGGACAAGGTGACAGAAGTGTTCAGGAGGTGATCAGCTTGAATCAGGATAAAGTGGCTGAGATAAAGATGGTGCTGTGGCAAGCTTATGAAGCTTAGACAGAGTGGGGGGACTACTGCTGAAGTGAACTAAGCCTGTATCTGGGAGCTATCAGCCCTTGAGTACTAATCCTGGTTCTGTTCTGAGGCTGCATGAAGAGTTTGGGGTTTTTTGTCTGTTTCTCTATCCATACAACAGTGATGATAACCATTATCTGCATCAAAGTAGTATCATGAGGCTTAAAGTGCTGCTGTAGCTCTTAAACAGCAGAGATTTGTTGGCCTTTGTGTGTGCCCAGATTCATAGATGCTTACCTTGGTGACAAATACAAGGTTTTTCTTTCTTCTTCCTGTTAACAGTGCAGGGAAAGGGCTTAGACACTATCTTGGCTACTACAACAGACTTGTTAACTTAATTACAATTGGGCTGCACAAGTAACAATGGGCAGGATTTGATTGACATGCCCAGTAGTCCTAATGAAAATGTACACATCTGAAGAAAAACAGAAGCTTTCAGATCCCTGGTTGTACCTGGAGACCTATCAGAAAAACTAGGGTTAACTTGGTCATAGACGTAATGTTTTGCAGCAGAGTTCTAAAACTGATCCAGACATGTCAGAGACATCAGGTTCTATGTTTGAGTTGATTATTCATTCAGCAGGGGAGCCTTACCTGCATTTTAACTCATTCAGACTAGGAATAAATACTATGGTTGATACTATGATGGTTAAACTTCAAATGTTCAGAAAACAGTTTTAAAGCAAGGCTTTCCAAGGATGAAGATTCCCATCTAGATTAAATTGCCAAAACACGATTCACAGCAGCCAAGAGATCACCCATTAGGTAAAGCAGAATTATGGATCACTGTTAGTACTCTAAAAAAAATAAGATGGAAATGTTCTCATTATCTGGGTAGGACCAGTTGAAGAGAGCACATAGGAAGAAGAGCAGTGCCACGTGATACAGTCAAGACTCTGATGTGTGAGACACTTTGATTTTGCTGTAATAAAATATCCCACAGAGACGTGCTAAAGACACATAGGCCTGTATCCTGTGGGGATAGATTTTTACACCTTTACTCAATGAAGGGATTATTTGTTAAATTTTACAGAAGGAAAGCAAAGAGTGCTTAATCAGTTGCAGCTAACCAATACAGTAATTCCTAACTTGGTCTCTAGAGGGTAAAGTCAACATAGCTGTATCTACGCTGTGCTTTTTATAGACCTGCATCACAAAGGAAAGAGT
>NW_009952707.1:650275-650683 GCF_000747805.2 Chaetura pelagica | reverse complement strand
TGGGTAATCCTGTTTTTCAAGTGTAGAGGTACAGGTCAAACAGACCATAGAAAACACAGGTTTGTGGACCCAAGACCCAAATGAATAATGTTTAGAGCTGAAAAATAGCCTCTTCTGCTATTTCTCTCCAAAGCAGACTATGGATTGAAGTAGAGCCCTCTAAGACATACAGGGAATGGACCACATGCTTTGAAACCTGGCACTGCTGTTTCTGGGATTAAAATATCAAATATGTAGATTGAGTACCAGGTTTACACAGTGGGTTGTAGAGTTCATAGAATCATAGAATCTTAGGGGCTGGAAGGGACCTCGAAAGATCATCTAGTCCAACCCCCCCTGCCAGAGCAGGGTCACCTAGAGTACATCACATAGGAACGCATCCAGGTGGGTTTTGAATGTCTCCAGTGA
>NW_009952707.1:632627-648727 GCF_000747805.2 Chaetura pelagica | reverse complement strand
AACACCGGTCCCAGTACCGACCCCTGTGGGACTCCACTAGTCACACACCTCCAACCAGATTCTGCCCCATTGTCTACAACTCTCTGGCTCCTTCCTTTCAACCAGTTCCTGATCTACCTCACCACTTTACCTGAGAAAGTAATTGAAAGTTAAGTTACTGAAAATGGAGTCAGAAATAGTCTGTGTCCATATGATGGTCCAGAAGATCTCTTTTTCTCATGCTTGTGTGATATTTTGGCTTTTTCTCTTCATCTGTTTATAAACATAGGACTCAAGGAGTGAAGCTGTTCTTCAGAGGGACTGTGAATAGACAAAGTGCTTTCTCAGTCGGATGGGAGCCTTAAGCTCTAACAAGCATTGCGTCATTTGTAGAACAGACTAAGGACTTCCCATGAACCGCACTATGTAAATATTAGATACTTTTATTTTTAAAGTGGTGTACCCTACAACTCCTTGTTTCTCACAGATACGCTGAGAATTTCCTTTTTTCACGAACAATTCCTGTCCTAGTAGAAGCCTGTTTCCATGACTAAACCTATGATGAGACCATCAACCTAGTATGGTTCCAGGAATAACCTACACATCAGCTATACCCTGCCAAAAACAGAGAGACTGGTTATTGAGACAAATGGTTTTGGTTAATATGCACCACAAAGTAGAAAAAAAGATGCCTATATATTTTTGTTCATAGATAATTATCAAGAAATGGTGTATGGAGAAAAGTAATGCATGGTTGGGGAATAGAAATATAAGCGTTGCACTTTCTCTCCTGAATATATAAATCACTGCAAGTTTTAAAGCACTTGCATGACTCATATGCAGAGGTCATAGACCAAATTTGCTGATGGAGGCAGGATGAAACATTCGGCTACATTTTTATGGTATTTTTCCTGCTGGTCTTAGCTTTTTATTTACCCAGAGTAATACAATTTTCCAGGGAAGTGTAACAGCTCCAACATATGGAACTGCTATCCAGTTCACTGCTTAGGTGCAAAACTGCATGGGAACAGTGGTGTGTCAATAAATAGCTTACTGCATGTCAGGGAAAGTAGTCTCTCAGGAACCATATTGCCAGCTTGGCAGTATTCTAGAAAAGGAGATCTCAAGATGGAATTGGTATATTAATGCAGTTCAGTGAATGGACCCAGGCCTAAAGGAAATCCAGCCCAAGTAATGTGAAGACTAAATGGAAGGCAGAGAGAGGTAACGAGAAAGAGGGGTTTATTAATTCACAGGTCTATAAATCAAGGGGTTTTCCCCCTTACACTGGCACGTATTTTGAGCTGATTTTGGACATTCTTCTAAACCAGTACACTGTAGTTTTTCATTTGGGAAACAGTACCATAACACTGAAGAAGTTATTTGGTAACCAATTGTGCTGCCTTTACTCCTGCTGAGTAATATTTTTGTGCCACTAAAGAAATCAGCAGTACTTATTATTTAGGTCTGATCTGCATACTAGTTTTAGCCTATAGCAAGTGCTTTTGAAAATCGCAATTAAATCTTCACATTTCAATTTTGCCAAGTGAATTGTGAATAGCTAGTGCACTGTTTCTCCTAGGACAGCTTCTTGGCTTTGCTTCACAGACCTTTGTGCTGGTTGTGAAAGGGATGTGGAGGGGCCTTATACCAGGTCTGTTAAAACAGCTGAGGATTTCCTCAGCATGGTGAAATCTCGACCTAGGATGCAATGTGTCCCACTCTGAGTTGCTTGTGAAAAGTAAAGAACTTTTTGGAGAGTTTCACAGATGCATTTCAGAAAGCTCAACAGATCTCAGACCTTCAGTGATGAAATAGTGTCACTTGTACCCCCAAAGCCACCCCTGAAATCCCAGATGCCATCCTTTTGAGGCTGGGGAAGGCATGAAAGCAGTTTGGGAGACACCTCTTTTCTCACTGCAGTTATATGTCAATAGTCTTCAGCACTGCCAGAGGTCTGACTGTTATTTCTTGGTAACAGCATTTTATGTGGCTCCCCATTTGTATGATTCTCGTTTCTGCTTATGTGTAACATGTACCTGTCTTCTCGTCTTCCATTTACACAATTCCTGGCATTTTAAATTCAATTAGATCAGATTTAGACTTTTTGTAATGAATCTGCATCATTTTGTGTTCTGCATACTCCTGAGATAGCCTGGGGGAGCCTAATAGATGCTATTTATGTCTATCATTTAGAGACATGAGAATGCATCTGATTGGCTTAATCTGTCTTTTGTTAGCTCTTCTCTATAATTCTAATCACCACTTTACTGCAGAATTACACTATTGAGGAAAGTAAGATTTTTCATAGGCAGGATGCTAGGCATATTTAGAAGTTAGAATCATAGAGTCATTTAGGTTGGAAAAGACCTTCAAGATCATCAACTCTAACATTTAACCCTAGACTACCATCTTCACCCCTAAACCACATCACCAAGCACTACATCTGTACATCTTTTAAATACATCCAGGGATAGTGACTCAACCACCTTTCTGGGCAGCCTGTTCCAGTGCCTGACAACCCTTTCAGAGAAAAAAATTTCCCTAATGTCCAGCATAAACCTCACCTAGTGTAGCTTTAGGCCATTCCCTCTTGTCCTATCATTATTTCCTTGTGAGAAGAGACCAGCACTTACCTTTAAGGTGCTTGTAGAGAGCGATAAGATCTCCCCTTGGCCTCCTTTTCCTTTAGACTAAATAGCCCCAGTTACCTCAGCCACTCTTCTTAGGACTTGTTCTCTAGGCCTTTCATCAGCCTAGTTGTTCTTTTCTGCACCAGCACCTCAATGTCTTTCTTGTATTGAGGTGCCCAAAACTGAACACAGTGTTTGGCCTCATCAGTGCCAAGTGCAAGGGGAGGATCAGTTCCCTAGACCTGCTTGCCACACTATTTCTAATACAGGCCAGGATGCCATTGGCCTTCTTGGCCACCTGGGCACACTGCTGGCTCATACTCAGCTGCTTGTCAGTCAGCACCCTGAGGTCCTTTTCTGCTGGACAGATTTCCAACCAGTCTTCCTCCAGCCTGTATTATTGTGTGGGGTTGTTGTGGCCCAAGGCACTTTGACTTACTGAAGCTCATACAATTTGACTCAGCCCATAAATCCAGTCTTAAGTCCTTCTGTAGAGCCTTCTTACCCTTAATGCTCCCAGCTAAAATGGTGTCATGTGCAAACTTTCTGAGGGTGCATTCTATCTCCTCATCAAGATAATAGGTGAAGATGTTAAACAGAAGTGGTCCCAACACTGAGCCCTGAGGAACCCCACTTGTGACCGGACGCCAGCTGGATTTATCTCCAGCCACCACTCTCTGAGACCAGCTGTCCAGCCAGTGGACAGAGAGCATGCCCATCCAAGTGGTACTTTAAAGGAAAATGGCTCTGAAATCTTAACAGCACATATTCTGCTGATTCTAGTGGTAGCTCAGGTAATAATTTTCAAGGTAGAAGTATATCTGACATATTTAACTGACAATAAGTTCAATTAATCCATTTCTGGTATTATTTCCTGGCTTCAACAGGATAAAATATGGGCAGGATGCTTCTGTGCAGCACTGAACTCTACTGCTAAGAAGCAGTTTGTGTAGAAGCAGAACTGAATGCTGATGCTACAGTGCATTGTGTGCGGCAGAGGAGAAGGACTGACAAGATTTGACAGTGTTTATTACTGTGGTGGTGCGATACCTGGTGTCCTCTACGTGTCTCCTAGGTCTTGGTTGCTTTTGCGCAGGGCAAAGCAAAGGAGACAGAAGCATTAAGGGCCTGGCCCTGTAATTTTCCAAATGAAATCAATCAGCATAAACAGTAAGATAAATTATCTTCTGATATCAATCAATGCTTTTCTGTGCCCCTTTGCAGTAGCTGAGAGTCAGGCTGTTGCTCCCCTGTCATCCTTTTTGATGACTTAACACAATTTTTTAAACATAAAAGTCTTGTTTCAGGTCTGAGTTGTTGGCTTATATGTTTAAATTGGAGGCATGTCAGTCCTCATGCAATCAACACTTTGAAGAAGGTCCATGAATGAGGTTAGGTAAAATGCATTTTTTTTCCCTACTATTATCTGGGTTTTCTCAGAACCTCGATAATTTTATCTCATTTGCATCAAACATGCAGGTAACTTTAGAATCCTGCATCTGTATTGTTTCTAGGGAAGCAAAATAAAATTAAAAATGACAGTAATTGACATTACATGCTATAATTAAATTTCCTCCTCTGTGAACCAAAACCTTTTAACAAAGTATTGCAGTGCTATTTCTGTATTTATTTGTTACATGGGTTAATGTGCTATGTGGCAGATACGGTATTTATCCATTTTCACAAATTAAGCTATCAGTGTCATGTTGCCTTTGAATTGTTTCCTCTATTGATGGCCAAAACCGCTTGAAAAAGACTTTAGTCCTCCCTGGCTATAATTCTGTTTTTACAAAGCTGAAAATTGTGGGGTTGAAAGTGAACCCTTAGGAACAGTTTGGGAAACTCTAGACCCAAAGCATCTTACCAATGTGCCGTTTTTCCCCTGCAGTGATCTCTGTTGAGGGAAGGGGGAGGTGAACAAGCTTTTTGAGTGATGGTTTTGTTGTTGTTGTTAGATTGTAGGAATTAGAAATTAAGTCTGGTTTGAATTTACATTTGTGGCAAGTGAAAATGGATTACAGAAAGTATTATTAGAAATTCCTCTACTCTGTTCCCAAGCTATGTGCTTCACACCTGCTGTTGTCAACTTCTTGCCGTTGTATCCTCTGAGAAAGCAGCTCTGCTTCAGCTAATTTGCAGTTTACTCTAATGTAACTACATGGATTAGAGCAGTTTGCCTGGGCATTGTCTTTTGGGTACTACTATAGGTACAAAAACTCACTGTAAACCAAAACAACTTTCATTTACTGTTTTTGTAAAATAGCTATTTTTGTGCATGTAAATAATATGTGCTGCTTTTAAAGAGGTATAAATAATCACTTATAAAACAGGTTGAATTGATGATGCAGGTTGCTGTGGCTTCAGACTTTGTGAATTTTCTTAACATATTATCATCTTCAGCATCCTCCTTCATCTTTTCAGTGGAGTGTGGTTTTCCTTTAGCTGTGTATACCTGCCAAATGGGATTGCCATAATAAACTATCTGGGACACTTAGGGTTCTATTCAGAAATTAAGAAAAAGAAAGCTTGGTAAAGAACTGCCGGCTCAGTATTGTCCTGCAAGTGAATGCTGTTATTCAACAGTTCAGCAATCCAGTTTCCCAGTGCCAGGAAGCAATGGGACTCCAGGAGTCAGAACTGGGAGCCCCGTTACTACTTGCGAGTACAGCATGAAAAAGGACTGTTGGCAGGGGAAAGCTGCTTTTAGGAGTGACCCAGTAGCTGCAGACCAGTGCATATCAGAGTCCTTAGAACTGGTGAAGAATGTTGTTTCAGAACAGCTCTGTGTCTTTTTTTTGCAAGGAATCACATCTGATACAAAACCTGGAGAAGGAATATTGTGTGGCACAGCTGGCTTACTCTAAACAATAAATACCTCTCAGTTCTCCGTACTTGCCTTTTGACACTGGTATTTTAAATGAAGTTCAGTTGGACTCTAGAAAGGTAACCACTTTCCATGACATAGAAATGAGCCAGGGATGTGTCACTTCCCTCATCCTGCTCCAAGTTGAAGCAGACACTTAAACATTTTACAGCTTCTGAAAAGTTTTAGTCTGTAAAAAACTTCATAGCAATTTGGTTTTTAGCCTGAGTAAGTAATTACTTTAGATTATCTTTTCATTACTGTCCCTCTTTGGAAGGACTCATAGCCATAAAACTAGTTCATTTCTTACCAGTAGTTTATTATTCATTTGATGGCTCATACCTCTTTTTCTTTGCTCTATAGCTTTTTATATGCTTTGGCCTGTTCTAGAGCTTAATCGTCCTTCCATATGAGTTTTTGCTAATTATTTCAGTAGGGTGGTATTTATAGAGAAAGGAATACTGTGATCATGACCTGAATTTGGTAATACCACGTGCATCTCAATTCTGGCAACAAGACTCAAGGATTCTGTAACTCTTGTTGGCCAGCCTTTGTTTCATAAAAAGAAAGGGGGAAAAAAAAAGAAGGAATTTTCATTTCCAATATTGCCACAGTGTCTTGTGTGTGCCCAGACCTTTCCTATGCTTCGAGGGAAACGGTGACTTTATTCAGTTGTAAGGAGTGAACTATGATAAAAACTTGTGTTACACCTGCCATTTGAGCAGTTTGTTCAGTTATATGACTGATAACAAAAGCACACGGTCAAAACTGCATCTCAAGATTCAGAGTGCAATTTAGCAAGCTGCAAAAAGCAGATTTAGTTTCTTTTGCAGATGGTCTTTGAGTCTCATGTGGCATCATATTAAATTATATAGGCAGTCAGTCACTTGTTCTGAAGCGATGTTCTGAGCTGAGAGTTGTGATGTGCTTGGACCATTCTGTTGGAAAACAAGCTCTAAAGCTAATACAGCTTCTCCGAAGAGCAGCAGCAAAGGGGCCTGCAAAGAAAGGGGCTTCAGACACCTGAAAGACTGCAGTTCTCTTGGTGATGCAATATGAGAGTGGCCCAGCGACCCCTATGATGGGCTGTGGAGCATTTTGCCCTAAAGGTAGGAGACTAGACTGATTAATGTGGTTATTTTTCATCTTTATTTCTCTGATACTTTAGGAGTATTGTTTTCTGACCTTGTATTTTTGCAATGGTAGTTATTTTTGGTTTGTAGTATTTTGTAGGTAAGAATGAGAGTTTATTTTCTTCTTACCCTTATCAGACTTTATTTTTCCTGGGTAAAAGAGGAAGAAAATACAGTAGTTTGTTAATTTTGAATGCTATTCCATGAAAATATTTCTGTAATATGAGTGAGATAGAATTAACTGTTTCATCCTAGTGGTGTATCATATTCAGTTTGGTACAAATTCAGTCCTTAATTAATACTGCATCCAGTGTGAAAACAGTAATTTCTTTTTTTTAGTTTAATTTCCACTCAGGGAAAATTGTAATTTATAGTAGAAATCATTATTCAGATAGCAGTTTTCAAATAGGCTATGTGTCATGCAGTAGGTAAGTTAAAATACTCATGCTTGTTTGTAATACTAAACACTTTGTAATAGGAATATTAACAGAAACTCATTTATGACATCAACGACCGAAGGCTGCAGATTATTTCTGTTAAACTTTGAATGTGTCAGTGCTGTGAAGTAAAACCTATTTAAGGTTATTTACTTAGATGCTTGAATTGCAGTTTTTTGTGTGATCATCTGCAAAGTAGAAAATATAGACAGAAATACTATTGGTATGAATATTTTGCATGCTGAAGTGGATACACTGGTAATGCCAGCAGCTTGTGCACTGCATTTAACACGTAGGAGCATTAAGCAGTTTTTTCCATTGTCTGACAGCACTTGACAGGTTGTAGCAAGCACTGCTCCAAACTTACAGCTTGTTTGAGATCTCTTGGAAAAGATGGCTGCAGTGCATGTGCAGTTCAGAGCTATGGATTCACCCTTGCAGTGCTGGTGCTTATGCTGCTTGCAACTTGTTTCCTGATAAGAAAGATGTGAACACCATTATCAGATTAACAGTTCAGTAAGGTAATTTTTTTTTAAGATGGGCAATTTGGAAGCTGGAGCAGCTGTTTTGAGTTTTATAAGGAAATGAGCAAGATCAGGCATGCACAAGGAGGTACCAGACAGTCCCCTTCGAGGACAAGACACAGGGCTGGATGAAAATAATTACTGCTGATTGTATAAAAAGAAGGATATTCCTTTTGTTATGGTACAAGAGGTACAGGTATTCCTGTCCATTCTATGTCAGGCTAAGTGTAAGATTACAGACAGATTTTTAAGGCTGTATTTTTAAGTGCTTAACTTCCATTTCACATGTGCAATTTGTGTCTCCAGAAATGAAACATATACATGTATCCCTTAATCCAGAAGTGCGTCACTTTCTATGCTGCAGAATGAGGATAATGCTATTTTCTTCTGTTGGTGGCATGTTAAACTAATTAATTCTGATTAAGGAACTTGAGAACATAGCCTGGAAAATGTTTAGTTTTCTGTGCAAATTGAGAACTAACTCTGCTTTCCTAAGCCAACACAGTTTCCAGTTTGTGATACCAAAGTCCTGTCTTGCATCATCATCTTACACTTTTGTGTAAATGTGTTTTAGGAGAACACCACAGCCATACAATTGATCACACCACACCGTGAGTTATCCCTGCTGACAAACTTCTCCCTCTAGGCAGGGATTGCCACAGCCCTACTATATTCCTTCCTGGCCCTGAAATGACCCTTCATGCTGTGCAGCTGGGTAAGGACAGGAGGGCTTCCACACATCAGATGCACATCTTCATCATGCACACTCATATGAAATAAGGATGGGGAAAGAAGTTTGTTTTCTGTGATCCTTTCTGTAGTAGTCCAAATCTCAAGTTTTTCTTCTGTCAAATGCAGAAATTGGTCTCCACATTGGTCAGGAGAACCCCAAAGGGTAATTTTTTCTTTAGTATGCTAGCCGATAGATTTCTGCCAGTTTAAGGTGTAATTTTTCTGCCCTTCACCAAACCCAGCCCATTTTCTTGAAGAATGTAGCTGGGTTTCTGTTGATCCAGCCAAAGCCACAGCCTTGTTTTTCCATCCTGAAGGCCTCTCTTTAGATCCCAGTTCCCAAATTAAATCCTGATTCAGTCCTTGACAAGAAGCTTCAGATCCCTAGGGTATGCTGCAGAGAATTTTAGGCACAAATATTATGCATAGCAATGAATTTAAATCTTTATTATGGAGGGGAAAAAAGATGTCACAAGTCAATTCTTATTTATTTTACTGAAACTGAGAACTACAGTTAGATGCTCAGGATTGATGCAGAAGATAGCAAAGCATAGATTGCAACCTAGCAGTTATGCAAATAAATAGTACATCTGGACTTTTGTATCCATTATAATTTTAATTTATTTTAGTCCTTCTTATCCCATCTTCCTTGTGTTTATTACTTGTGCAGCCTTGGTGTCACCCTCAAACTTTATCTGGGTTGACTTTGATAACAAAGAAAGATCTTTAAGCATGACAAGCTCTCATAAGATGAAGGTGTTTTGGTTCAGTTATTCCCTTGTGGAATGGAAGAAATACTTGGCCAGTTGCTACAAATCTTTTGTCACAAAGTCATTTATTGAAGATGACCAGATATCTATATTAAAACACAAGTAGCTCTAGGAAATACAGTTTGAAAATAGTGGCCATGTGTGATACATACACAAATTCATAGTGCTTGAAAAGGAACTGTAAGTTTCCAGTAAATGTAGCCATTTTTCTAATTCTTCCAAGAAGAAGTCATCCTCTAGATTATTGAGATGCAGTGGGTCTGACACTTAATTTTTTTCTCCTTCAAAGACAAGGCTTACGTACACAACGAGAGAAGAGGAAGAAATTCAGGAAATCCTCAGCTTGCTACTAGTGTGCCCTCACATTCCTAAGCACTATTTTTGGGCTTTCCCGTAGGAATAACTAGAACTTGTTGAGCTGGGAAAGACTTCTTGGAACAGTTCTTTGGTTTTGTCTTTTCTGCATGAGTGCCTCTTGTTGATGTTGGAAGAGCTACTATTAGCTGGTTGGTGATTCAAAGAACTAGGCAAGTCAGTCCTATAAAGCCAGCTTCTTCTGTCCACAATATTTGGAAAATAAAACCATTGCAGCAAGCTGGTGAGCATATAGGATGAAAAATTGCTTTCTCTTGGTTAGGACTACTCCAAGAGGTCTGTTTGGCTCTCTTCTGGATGTTGCCACCTTCAGATCTGTTACAACATTGAAATCTCTCTTATAATATTGAAATATCAGTGAGGAGGATGCAAATGCTCTCCCTTCTGTCTCCATAGCCCTAAGCACCCCACGTAGTTCTCAAGTATCTCAATAAATACTCAATAAATTGGAAATCCTAGCTGACAAAAGATTTGTTTCAATAAAATGTTTTGTATTTAGGGATACCATGTGCACACCAGCTGACAACCCTCAGGTGCCTTTTCCACAAAGACCCGACCAATGTATCTGAGGCTGGTTGAGGAGTTTTCAGGCTGGGGTCAGATTCAGCACAGCACATTTTCCTAAGAACTTGGAATGGTCACAGCATTTCTTATATGCATGGCTTGCTCTTCAGTGGGGGAGAAAAATCTGTGTCACTTGAACTCCTGTCTGCAATTGTTCCCAACACTGTCTTTGAGGCTTTTTTTTTCCAGTGATATTTTAAACACTCCTATAAGGTGACAGGCTTTTCAAAACATCTGCAAATACTGCTGATGTATTTCAAAAGATGTGTTGAGAGGATGCGTTGAAGGAATGAATGGAATTACTGGCATCTGTGTTAGCTTGACACTGCACCACTTGTTACCTCTTAGAAACTACAGGAAAATCTGAGAAAGAACCTTCACCCCAAATTAAATGTGAAAGCACATAGGGCTTAATGAAGCTATTTGTGACGTGGTGAAGAAAATTACATGTGCTTTAAAAAGATTGAGTTTTCTCCTTGTTTTGTTGTTTTATACCTACTCAGACCAGAGATCTGTCAATCTGTGGAGGGTTTTTTTCCCTGCTAATTGCAAAAAGAAAGGAACAGCAAGCTAGTCACTGAAGTACTTCAGAGTAGCTTTGGACTTTAAAAAAAATTCAAGGCAATAAGCATTTAATTTGTATTGCATACATGAAAATTGGATTATAGCATTTCTCTCATTCTTTTTTTTGAACAGCATTTCTCCCATCCTTTTGTGTGCATGCCATGTTTGGTTTAATAGAGAAATGAGAAAAGAAAATAGATTATTTTTTGGAGACTGGGTACTAATGCAGTAACATTAAAGGCAGGCACATTGTTGTCAGCCAGTTTGCATATTTATTTACTTTTACAAATGGTTGGCTTGGAGTCAGCAGTTAATGGAATGAGAATGATGTTCCTGTACAGATCATTTCCTGAGAAACATTTTCAATTACAAACATATCTCTGCTTTTCTTTCCTCATTTGTTATGTCTTGGAGAGTAAATGGGGAGTAGCATTTACAACTTAAGGTTTATGTTCTGAAGACAATTTTAACAATGATCCCCACATAAAAAGGCCTCTTTGTAGTTGTAGACATATGTTTATGATGTTTTGTGCTGTGAATATCAAATTTCTGGTGGACGTTGTGTCACACTCTGCAAACTTGTAAACATCTATAAATCCCTTGGATCATTTTAGTACCATGTGTAATGCAGATTTATTGTCTTTTGTGTGGATTTCTTTTGTTTCAAAGTTAAAGCTGAGCTGCCAAAATCCATATTGGCTGAATTATGTATTCAAGAAAATTAGGCAGTCCCATTTTAGATTAATATTTTCTTTTCCCTTTGTGGGCTTATAAGATGCACACACACAAGCACTGGAAAATAACATTTTGGATGGATGGCCCAGAAAACAATTGCATAAGTATGCTTGACTAAATAGTATCATTCTGTAAAAGCTTAAACTAAGACTTTTTGAAAATCCTTTTGCTGGTTTTTCTCTCATTCTCTAACTATCTTAGGTAATTTGGATCTCTTCTCACATTTGTCAGTACAAATTCAGAGTTACTCCATTGGCCTTATATCAGGGTATAAAACTGGAGAGAATGAGAGGGAGAATAGGAAACTCACTGAACCAGTGGGTTGGTATAAATCAGCATAAATCCACTGAAATCTGAGTGGATACCATCATTTCCTCAAGTCTGCATTGCAGACTATCAAGTCAGTAGAAGAAGAAAAGCTGCTCTTGTGCATAAGTGGTTACAAAAGCAAGACATCAAAGTCATGAGAATTTATCAAATTTTGCAGCCATTAAAGAGAATATGAAATAAAAAAACAATTCATCTAAATTTGGCTCAGTTATAATTGAGTGGATATCTCTGTCTGCACAAGAGCAGTAAAGACATTTCTTATTGAAAATCATCATTGTTCTAAATTGGCTGAAATTTCTGGCTTCATATGTAAGCATATGCAACATATGCATGCATGTTTGAGTGTGGGTTTATATACAAATATCTAGTGTTTCTCTGGCAATATGGTGTCTGCAGCTAGCCTTCCAAGTTGTCCTTGTTCCAGGAAAAAGTAGCTTAAGATTTGTTGACATTCACATGACTCCAGGAGTTTAGGCTTTCCGTAAAAAAGCAAAGGACAAACTACCTGATGTTATAAACTACTATAGTAGACTACTGACTAGCTTTCTGTACTGTGTCTGTATCTTCATATGATTCTGTGGCTTTCTCATATGAAGATGATACTAAAATATCACGGAGTCCTGCGAGTGTCAACAAATTGCAGCTTCCACAAAAACACCAAACTGGAACAAACCAAAGTATTTGCAACATTAAAAATGGCAGAGAATACCTTGAATGGAAAACCCCTATGTTAAAGGAAGTAAGTTAAAGAACTGCAGAAGCCTATGTGTATATGTGTGTATATTTGTGTAGGTGTATATACATGTATTTAAATCTCATGATCTTGAAAGAAAGAGAAGCATTGTGTTACTGTGCTCCTCCTACATTAGGGTTCAGTTTTAGTTAATACAAACTTTCAGAATCAATCTGTTAGTGTTGTAGTACTTGAATAGTTTTAGGTTTGCAAGTATGGAATCAATTATGTGGAAAGACATGGCTGTAGCACTCAGAGGAGAGACCATTTAACACTGCATCTTGCTGTATTTATTTTATGATTCTTTGAATAGATATGCTAAAATACATCTAAACCACAGAGAGTGTGTGGGGTGATGTGGTATTTCTGAGCTCAGTTAAATAATAAGATGTATTTTATTCAAATCAGAGTAACATTAAGCCCTGAATACTAAACAGGACAGCAAAAAGCCTTCAGCACACAAAATAAACAAATGAAAAACCCAAATGAAACTGTCTAATAAATACAGTGTGGAGCAACAGGCTGCATGTACTAGAGGAATTAAGCCAATTTAAACCGTGCGGGCAGGGCTCCACTTTCAGATGTGCTTGGCGTCCAGCAGTTTCAATGGCAGTTGGATGCATGCATCAAAGGGCAAAGTCTGGCTCAGAGCACCCGCGTGGATTTGATAGCATAGGTTTATGACCTTGTAATCCTAGAGCATCTGAACCAGTAAGAACTCCATCCAGCTTAAAATAGCTGCTGTAGTTGCTGTTGATGCAAGCTTGTGGGCTCCCCAGCTCTGGGGCCAAATTTGGTGCTGGCATGGTAGGAGGAAGTCTGTTGACAGCTGATATCAGTGCAGTTGCACTTGATTACATCATAATGAATTTGGCATGTGGAGCTGAACCAGAAGCCTGAGCAGAAGTGTTCTTTCCTTATCCAGAGTTAAAACTGGGACTTCACATTGCCAATCCATAGAGATTTCTCTGGCCCATGTGTAACTCACTTTTAAAAGTACATTCAACCTCCAGTTCCACTCAGCATGGTGACTGTAATATAACCATGAAGGACTGGATTTTCATCTCACATCCAAAAGGATAAAGTTCCAAATTGGGCCAATATAAGCATGACAAGAACAAGCCCCATGGTAGCCAACACACTAGGCTGCATCTGGGCCGCAGCAGAGGGTGAGAACAGAAAGGTGCTCTTAACTTTAATTGCTGGGGTTGTCTAGTGGCCAAGCATGCCCATTGTCAAGCAGGCATTTCTGTGGATAGTGTCCTTCAGAGGAGCTGCCATGGGTCCCAGTGCACTGGTGAGGTGCAATGAACTGCTGCAGCTATGTGCCCTCCTCCCTTCCTGTTTTTTTGCATTGTAAGACTCAAAGAGGAATTCTTGCTGGTGCTTCAAGTAATTTCTCAAGATATTTCAAGAAATGAGATGATCTTATTTTAATTTCAGCTGCTGCAAGAATTGCCCCAAACCTATGCGCTTTGTTTTTATTGAAATACTAAATTGCTGAAGTGATTTTCATGAAAATTAATTCAAACAAATTAATGAAAAGCAGCTGAGAAATGGATTCCTGCACTGAAACTGTGGTATGCAAACTCTTAACCTCAATCACATTTTTATGGTTCCTCTATAAACACCTAAGTGTATAATAGTGGTTTGTCATGGAACTTTTTTGATGGAAATTCTTAGAAAGTGAGACTATACTACATAATACCTTTTCTCTCCCTTTACATACAACTTGGTATAATGCCTGTGTTCTTACCTATTCCTTTTAGTAGTATTGTTAATCTATAGTTACATCTTTTCTCTTCAGTATTGGGAAGGAAATAAAAAAGGTGCTGCCAGGCTAAGGGTTTCTCCATCACGTTTTCTACTCATAGGGGAGAGGGGGGCAGAATGCAGTGGCTGAGAAGGAGCTGTCCTTTCTGGCAAACTGGATCCGTCTGGGATCTTTGGTTCATCTGGGGGTGTGTTGGGTAGGTTCTGCATATGGCTCGGGCAGATGTGAGAAATGTATGTGATTTGGGTGAGTTGCTTGGTGGAACAAGACCACCACATGTCCATACTGCGTCCAGCAAAGCAGGACTTAGCCACTGCTGTACAGGAAATACAGCACTTGCAATGCATTCTAGAGCAGCTCAATGCATTGGTTTCTCATGTATATTTACTATTTGTATTTTACGTTCCCTTTCTATGCAAAGATACAGTGGAGTTTTTTTGGTGTTTTTCTCTTATTTTCTCTTATTTTCAAAAACTCTAATAATAAGATGAAAGTAATGTTATTAAAAGTAGAATGTAATAGTTGTGTGCATTGGAGGACAAAAATGGGGAGGTTCAGTGGGCCTTGTAAAGAATGCCTTGCAAAACATTCAGCCTTGAAAGGTCCACTGAGTCTCCCTGGAGAAGTGTCAGTGAGCTCTGCCAGTGGGTTGCTCCCTGGAGAGAGGAACCAAAAGCTTTCCCCATTGTCCTTCACTAGGAAAATGAGCAGACTGCTTCCTTAAGTGAGTCTTGCCCAAGCGGAGCATCCAGCCCTTTGGGACAAGGCAGCTCAGTGAAGTCAGTTGGCTTGAATAGATTTTATTTACTGTGCTCCCTCCTGGGACTGATGTGGAAAAAAAAAAGTTTTCTGCCTAGGAACCTTCATGCAGAACTCCTCCATGAGCCAAACGTTTCCAAACAGAAGGATCTCCACGTGGAGGTTTTCTATCCATGTACAGTTTTGTACCCATAATTGTATCGAACTAAAATGGAAAAAAAAATAAATCAAAGAGGTTAATAAAACCAACCATTATTTTCTCTAAGGAGTGCTAGCTGCTCAGAAAATTGCCATTAAGTGTAAACAGTTCCTGAGATTCTACATGCTAGACCAAATCCATCCTTGCTGTAACTCCTCAGAACTCAATGGAGTTACATGAGGGATTAATTTGGTCCATTGCTCTCAGCCATCAGTTTTAGAGGATATACGACAATCCAGGGAACTATTATTGTCAACATTATTTTATTACTCTTTAGAGCTGCTCAGTATTTGTATTTTACAGATACACAAGCAGAGTGAATGTATGGACTGAAGTTAGTGTTTCAGTATTGAATGTAGTAGGTTTTTCAGTTATTTTTGTACAATTAAAAGTAACAAGCATTCTAACAACCATTATATATACACAGATGCCTGAATAGAGCTACACAGGCACTTGTACAGGTAAAAGCATTTAATCTGGCAGAGCAAAAAACATTTCACAAAGCATATGGAAATTTTTTATCACACCAGTTGTTTAATTATCACAGGATCAAAATAGAAGATCTCTACTGTTACTTTCTGTTTTTCTGTTTTCTCCAAGCCAAAAATGTTTCTAATCTGGCAGAGCAAAAAACATTTCACAAAGCATATGGAAATTTTTTATCACACCAGTTGTTTAATTATCACAGGATCAAAATAGAAGATCTCTACTGTTACTTTCTGTTTTTCTGTTTTCTCCAAGCCAAAAATGTTTCTGTAAGATTCAAAATCATAGAATCATAGAATCATAGAATCTTAGGGGCTGGAAGGGACCTCGAGAGATCATCTAGTCCAACCCCCCTGCCAAAGCAGGGTCACCTAGAGTACATCACACAGGAACTCATCCAGGTGGGTTTTGAATGTCTCCAGTGAGGGAGACTCCACAACCTCCCTGGGCAGTCTGTTCCAGTGCTCTGTCACTCTCACAGTAAAAAAATTTTTTCGGATATTTATGTGG